>NC_062575.1:22694752-23294752 GCF_022837055.1 Prionailurus viverrinus | reverse complement strand
TAACAGTTAGTATTAAGGCAAGTAGCATAGGTAAAACACTCAGCACATTTCCCTGAACAAACAAAATATCCAATAAAGGATAATTATGATAGTATTATTTTTATTATTGTCATTGTGTATGGTAGTTTGTAAAAGACATGTCCAGTGAGTAACCACTCTGACTTCATGAGCAGGATTTTAGCACTGGTAAGTCATTTTCACCAATTATACAACTGGGAAGTAATATAAAGAATTCCTCTTTCCTGCTAAAATTGCCAGCAGTTGCAGAATGTATACATAGTAAGACCATGTACTATTGGGTCAGATTTTCATGTCGGTTGGCTTTGGATAGAGTAACCTCTACAAAAGGAGGTCATATCTCAGTCTGAGAAATCCTTGTGGTTTAGAGATTCAGCTGGTGTTTTGAAGAAGGCCAACATTTTGCTGGCGTTCCTATATTGGTGAAAACTAATGCCCAGAGTACAGTAAATGTGATGTAGCACGTGGCTATAGCAAAGGAAGAAGGAATAAATGATTTTGTCTCCTCCAGGTACACACAGATTTGAAAAGTTACTGAGCAGTAAAAATCACAACATTAAAGATAACACAGAATTTCTATCCTCACCAACTTCCTGCTACCACATTAAGTAAAAGTGATAACATCTGTTTTCCATGCAGGTAGCTAGTGCTTCCAATGTAGGGCAACTGGATCCCCACCAGGTGAACAATTCAGCTGCCTGGTATCTCTTTTTTAAGTGCATTTTCATTCAAATCTTGGCAACATGTAAAAATAAATTTTCTTACTTTCCATTCCCTACAAGTAAGATTTATTTCTTCTCTCTCTCCCTGTTTTCTTTCCTTTTATTTATTTTTTTTTTCTGGTATCTACCTGAATTAACAAATAGGTAGTATTTTTCCCAAATCACTTTTTCATTGATTTATTTTCCTTATACACAGGAAATAAAATCTTACAGAAAACTTTCTGGTCAAGAGGAATCCATAAAATATCTATAGTATAATTATTGATTACATGTTATGTCATAAATGCATAAATCTAATTGAAAATGTACTATGAGCTTAGTGTTAATGCTCAAAACTTCATATATACAATGACACATGGTGTTCATAGGTTAATATTTTCCTTCATAGAAATGAGGAATGGGGGCACCTGGGTGACTCAGTCGGTTAAGTGTCTGACTCTTGATTTCCGCTCAGGTCAGGTCATGAGATTTAGCCCCACATGGGGCTCTGCACCGAGTATGGAACCTGCTTAAGATTCTCTCTCTCCCTCTACCCCTCCCCCCACCCCAACTCTCTCAAAAATTTTAAAAAAGAAAATTAGAAAGAAAAGAGTTTTGAAGTAGGTTGCCCAAAGTGACACTGCTGATTTCTCACCGTGTTCTTTTCTTTCAACTCGTACCCTATTCAATATATTTACCAGTAGCTTCAGAAGTATTTTTCATTGTTATCATTCCTTTGGAACATAGTTTACCACATGTTTATTTTAAAGAATTCATACAATTCTTAATTTGCACACAGGGCCCCATAGGACCGGGAGTTTCCCAAGTGTTTTCTTAATTCCATTTTCACTGCCCTTATTTGGATCGTCATTATTGCTGGCCTGAAGTTCTTGCAGCAGGACAGAAATGTTCTAATTTTAACGTCTGATGCAATTGGACTGCTAATTCCAGGAGGTTTGAAATTTTCTTCCAAAAGAGAGAAATGTTCTTTTGGGGAGTTTGTGTTTTAGAGAGTGAATCTGGAAAGTTGGTGGACTTGGCATCGTCTAAGAAATTACAATTATATAGTATTCCAATTGGGTTTCTCATCTCGTTCTCAATTGCTCTCCCACAAGGTATACAATGGCTAAATTAAACTCCATGAAGCATGACTCTTGGCTGTCAATGGAATAATTTGGCTGTAGGATAAATTTTAGCCACCTAAGGCTCATTGTAAAACTATTCATTATGTAAATATCTTTTATTCCTAGTCCCCTTTTCCCATTACTAAATACTGTATATTTAGAAAATCTGACTATGTCCATATCCAAAATAAGCTCTTACTCACATATAAGCTTTTTAAGATACTGACCACTTTATATTTTCTTCCTCTCCTCTTCCTCCTCCTCGTCTCCCTCCCCCTCCTCCTCCTTCTTCCTTTTCGTCTTCTTAATGTAGCTTATCTTCTACACTTGATTGAAAGCCTGTCACTATAGTCTATGTCTTTCCATGTCTATGATCAACATACCTACGTGAGATGAGGAGGCAGATTAGTCAACAAAGGTTGGGTATGAGTCATCTATGAGCTAAGTGCTATGCTTATATCCATTTGAAGCCTCAAAAACACCTATGAAATAGTTATTATCTCCATCTTCTAGTAAGGGCATGAAGGTTCTGAGTGTTTATGTGCAACCTGGAAAGTGATCACATGTTTGTCTGAACTCATGTTCTTAACATGATGCCATAGTGCCCATCACAGTGGCATGGATATAGCAAATGCTCAAACAAGATTTCTTGAATTATAGAATGAGATTATTACACCAGTATATTGTTTATTTCCCCCTAGCAATTGAATCATGAAAGAAGTTTCAAGTGTAAAATTTGCCCAATATATGCCAAATCATAAAGTGGGGAAACAGATTATTTCTAGCACCTCATCATTGTTTATATTAATATAACTTTCTCCACCACTGGGCGAACTTGGTTTTACAAGGCAAAGGCAAGTAATAAAATCAGACTTCTGCTACAGAGAGGCTGCTTCCCTAATTGCAAATGTAAACGTTGCCAGGTGTTCAGCTCCCTTGTTCTAATAAATAAATAATTAGAAAACATGATTAATATGAAGCCTCACTGCCTAGCTGTGCAGAGTGTTCTTGGAGAGCCATGTGGGGAATTGATTTGGAGGGCAGAATGTGTGCTTAATGGTATGCGTCCGAGTGATCCTGGCAGAAAAGCCTCACATGCCTGTGCAGAGGGTGAGTGCCCCATTGGGCCCAGAACAGAATTATGGACTTGGGTGAGGCAAACACAATCCTCTTTTCTGCTAGAAGTAGGGTTTGGAAGAAGCATCGCCTGAAATCACTCTGGTTTGAGAGTTAAGATGTGTCCTTAGTCAAATCAGATTTGGTACCCAAACCTGTCACTCCTGAGATCTGTGGAATTTGGCAACTTAGCTAGCTTGTCTTATCTTCTATCTCGTCAGCTTCCTAATGACTAAAATAACACCTGTGTCAACTGTAAATATTGAATGAGATTCTGAATGTGCAAATGCCTAGATCAGAAGTCCTTCCTAAGTGGTAGTCAATTAGCCCTCATTTTCTTTATTGGCATAGGGGAAATCAAATCCAGAAAATTATATATAGATATAGATATAGATATAGATATAGATATAGATATAGATATAGATATACACACATATATACACACACACACACATATATATATATATATACATATATATATATGTGTATATCTATACATACAAAGTCTTTTTAAAAGTTCCTACAATAATGAAGCTTATATAATTTTAACTCAGTAATCCACAAATCCGTTTGACTACAGACCTTAAATAATCATTTTCCTAAATACATTTTTATAATAAATAAATGCATCAAATAATTGACTTACAAATGAATTTTACATTAGTTTTGTTTAAAATGCTGCTCTTCAGATTTAAAAAAATAACAAAGCAGACATTATTGATTTTGTCTATTGGTCTTTTTTTCTAAAAGGGTTTCTATAGTCATAAATATTTTCATCATTATCATCGTCATCATCATAAACTATGTGTTCTCCAATGAATCCAGTGAATTAATGGTCATATCTGTTGTTGATAGTATTTATATCCCCAGAGACAGTGAAGAATATGTAAGCAGAGTATTTATTGAATGAACGAAACATGATTATTATCACATCACTACCTTATTGTTGGCAGTTGAATTTTTATTGATTTTATAGTGTTTTAATGATTAAACCCACATAAAGCAATTAGATATTAAATGAAGGCCCTAGGGAGTTTTTTAATTTAAGCAATAATAAAATAAATTTAGCATTTGAAATAAATCAGACCCAGATAAATGAACCAATTTGCCCAAAATTATCTGCTTCATAATAGCAGAGGGAAAATTTGGATGCAGCTTTTCTGATTTATAGCCACAGATACCTAGAAACAGTATGTCTGTGTTTGCTAAGCCAAATGCTGCAATGTTATTGGGTAGAATATTGAAACCAACAGAGGATAGTTGACAAGGAAGAAATTCATAGAACTAGAAATATAACTTACCCATGAAAACAGAAAAGGAGGTTTTCCAGATGGAGAAAATGAGTTGAGACAGAAATGGACACTGAGGGAGTAACTCAGTTTAAATCTGCAAACACCTAGTATGAGTAAAGATAAAAATACCTCTTTCTGTCACTCTAAAAAAATGGTGAAATTAACATAAAATAAAATGAACCATTTTAAAGTGTACAATTCACTGACATTTAATATGTTCATAATATTGGGGTGCCTGGGTGGCTCAGTCAGTTGAGCACTGGACTCTGGATTTCAGCTCAGTTTGTGATCCCAGTGTCATGGAATCAAGCCCCACCTCAGTCTTTGCACTGAGTGTGAAGTCTGCTTAAGACTCTCTCTCTCTCTCCCCCGCTCCGGCCCTCTCCCTCACTTACACACTCTGTCTCTAAAATAAATTTAATAATAATAATAATAATAATAATAATGTTTTCACAATATTGTGCAACACCACCACTAATTAAGTAAATTCTTCTAAAATATTTTCATCACCTCAAAAGGAAACCCCATGCCTATTAAGTAGTCACTACCCATCCCTGCTGTGCCTGAACAACGGGCAATCTCCAGTCGCCTTTCTGCCTCTATATAGATCTGCCTGTTCTGGGTATTTCATGTAAATAGAACCATACTATAGTACCTACAGCCCTTTGTGTCTGGCTCCTTTCACTTATAATCATGTTTTGACATTCAGTCAAGTTGTACATGTATCAGAAATTCATTCCTTCCCTGGCTGAATATGATTCCATTCTATGTATACACCGAGGAAGGCAAATCTGAGACCAATTTTGTGACTGTAACTTTGTCTCCTATTTTAAGTAGCTTTAGGATTTGTCATATTAATGTCAAGTGATTAAGCTGTGATGCTCTTTAATTTGGCTTGGGTTGCTTCTGTTACCATCCAGTTTTTTCAGCCCTAGGTTTATACCATTGGGAGAGAAAAGAGAAAAATCTCTACTATCACAAAAGCCTTTGTGAAAGCAATCTAATTTTTCATCTCCTCCTAGAGTCTCGGAAATTAGCATAATTGTTTTTACTCTGCAGTCTCTATTGAATCTCTCTCTCTCTCTCTCTCTCTCTCTCTCTCTCTCTCTCTCTCTCTTCCTAAAGTTCAAGAAGAAAGGCAGATGCCCATGTGCACACTCCATTCAGGAGTGGCCCTCGGCCACCCCATTTCTCTGTGGCTTTTGTTGTGCTCATGTGTTCAGGAAGCCTGGCTTTACAAGGGCTCATTTGCTAGTTAATTGCATTCTCAGATCCTTGAGGAAGACTAGCACACCTGCTCTCCACTTCACTGTCTCTTTTGATCTCTTTAGAAATACCCAACTTTGATTATGTGAAAATCTTCTGTAACTGTAATACGTGCCTAGAAAGCTACTAAAACCCTCCATTGTGGCTATGCTGACCTGAAAAAGGCTATTTTAGGGGTCATGTGCAGTGACAACAAGAAAAAAAAAAGACTTTGCGTGTAATCCAGTTCAGGAGACAGGATGATTCCCTTGATATTTGGCAGATGTTAAACAGATGTGAATTGCACAGTTAACACGCTTTTAACACAATTTTTAAAACATGAGTCTTCTATTAAATTCTATTTTCCAAGCAATCATGTATTGTTGCTGGGAAATTTAATGGAGAGAACAATAAATATGAGCTCATTTCTATATAAATACTACAGGAGAAAAACAAAACAAAACAAATGAAAATAGAACAAAGGTATATATCATCATAAACTAATCAACATGGTCATCAGGATATTCACCACATGTAGCAAAATTTACTTTAAATATGGAACTACCACCTATTTGTTGACTTCTCACAGCTTTTACATGAAGTTCTTTAGTGACAGTTACTATTTTCACTTTGTGGAGTAACTGTTCATGCCCGTATTCTGTCACATTTCACTCCTCACCACATGCCTGCTAGACAAGTATTCCTCCTAGGACACATCTTGTATCTCCCTTTATTTTATTAAAAAAAAAAATCCCATGCCCCCAACCCCAACATCACAAAACTTGGAAAAAAAAAGTAGAATCTCAGTACACTTACCAAGGAGTACATATACATTTATTCATTCATTTATTAATCTGTCAAGACATCTTGAATATCTATAATGCAGGAGTACTATATAGTAGATAGTAAAAATGGGGGTTTGGAGACATTAAATAAAAAGTTACCAAGACTTGTCATTGCCTTTATATAACCATGACTTAAATTCCTTATTGTTTATTCGTACCCAGTTATGGAAACACTGTTTTCACATATAAATGTATATCGTTTTCCAATTATCCTATGGGTGGTTAACAACTAGATCAGGTAGAGTGGCATTTCTGTGAGGAATGTCATACCACTTGGCAAGAATCCCATGAAAAGTACCTTTTTTTAATTTTTTTTTCTCATGAGGTGAATCATCTATGTGTTAACTTAGGAAAAGTAAATGTTTTATGTTTACCATCTGGAGCATACCTACAAAATGATATACTTGTATAATGCCTGTGTTTTCACTTCCTTTGAAAGAGAAGGTTCAACGTATTTATAAGTCATAACTTCCATGCATTAGAAGGGAAATTGGAAGTAATGTCTCTAATTCCTCTATGATATTTGAATCTTTTCCATACTTATATTTGAATACTCAATTGCCAATCCACTGACTTGTGATTCAGTGTGTTACAGTTTGCATCAGCTTCTCTGAGAAACTCTGGTTCTGTGCTGCCAATTCTAGCTCTTACAACAAGGCTCTAAAGACAACAGAGATACTTCATACGACTTTGTGCCATTGCTCTAAGATTATATTTCTACCCCGACTCACTTTTGCTAAATTTCATTCAAGTTTATTTGGTTTTGGTTTTGATTTTGTTTATTTTTTGTTTGTTTAAATAGAAAATATTTTTTGTTTGTTGTTTTGGTTTTTTTTGGCTGGCCCTGAGACGTTTCTTCCTAGCAACAGAGATCTTATTTTATTCAAGATCCTCTATACTTTATTGAAATGATTTAACTTTCGATGGGAACTTCCATTTCCAATTTCAGATTAACCAGATTTCTTATATGTGGACTATCCAAAGCCATTAGAGTAATAGTTATTTCCTTATAATTAAATATTATTTCCAGCACAGAGGTAATCATCTTATTTCTCTTTTGGAACATGGATCTCTCTTGTTCTTCCAGAGTGTTTAATTATGCCATCTATTTCAAAATTAGTCAACCATTGGGAAGGGATCTGGTTTCGTTTGTGTTTACTTGTGTGTCTGTTTGCTTTTGCCAGTTACATTTTTACAATTTATTATTATTTTTAATTATTGAGGGAGAGAGGGAGAAAATACCTGACCAGGGAGGGGGCAGGGGAGATCTGAAGCAAGCCATGTGCTGACAGTAGACAGACTGCTGCAGGGCTTGAACTCACAGACCTTGAGATCATGACCTTAGTCAAAGCCTGACACTTGACTGAGCCACCCAGTCACCCATGCCAGTTACATTTTTAACACGGCTTCTTGCTTCTGGTAACCAGAGATCATTTATATCTCTTACAAGTGGAAAGAATGATTTTATTCAAATACTGTTCTTCTATACAGCCATCAAGTGAAAATGCAAGTCTTCCATTTTTCATTCAAAGAGAAACTCGTAAGATTGTCGAATATGTCATATGGGATAAATAAAAGAAAGACTGGTGGCCTTAGAGACACTGTCAAGAGGGTATAAACCACAAAAACACAATAAATCTTGGTAATTTTTGAGAGGATTACTTCTTTGATTTGCTTAAAGGTAATCTGACTCCTCCCCCTATTTAAACACTATGTACCAGAAGTTTAAAATTTATTTAATATGGCTATGTGGTTATATTTACCCCATATATAGCTGAGAGAGTTTGAGACTGGGATTCATGAGGCCTGAGTGTTATGTCCGCTTCACAGTAACTGCCTGAACTTGGTCAGGTTTGTCCTCAATTTCTTTATAAAGACAGGTAATGTGTACATGGATTTTCTTTGAGCTCTTCTGTTTAACTTTGTACACCCTTATGATTTCCCAGAATTATTTCAAGACTTATGTGAGATTAAGATAAATAAAAAACAGCTTTGCAAAAATGGAATTTTATCTGTTAAAACTAGAAGTTTCTTTCAGACATACTAACTCAAACATTTTCAGATTTCCTTCCATTGTGTGCAATGGACTAGATCCTATTGCCATCTAAGGGAAAAACAAAAAGCAAAAACAAACAAACAAACAAACAAACAAAAACAGGGCTTTTTTCCTCCAATTAATAAGTTTAAAAATTACTCAAAAGCTCTTGTGAAAGTGGCTACTAGATTTATATTTGGAATCTTATAAAAGGCTATAACTATTTGCTTTTTCTACCCTCATCTCTTCATTTTCTCCTCAAATAATGGAACATCCTCAAACCTGGTTGTTGGAAGAACGGTGTCTATTCAGTGTGATCCCTGGACTGTCAATTGCTTTAAAGCCTGGATCTGTTTGAATAAAGAGGCTTAACTTTGCAAACGGTATAATGTCAAAATTTGAAACGTATATTCAGATATGAACTCTCCATAGAAGTAGAATGAGAAAATCATTGTATCCTGGCTGCATTTTGGCTACTACTGCCAGTGACTATTTATAGAATAAGTGTATATTATATAATAAGTACATTATGTATATTATGTGTTATACATTATATATAATATAATTATATATAATCTTATATATAATATAATTATATATAATCTTATATATAAGTATATACTATAAAAATATATATTAGTTACATCATATATATATTAAATATAATATATAATTATATGTTATATTACATATAATATAAAATACAATTATATATTTGTGCTATAAATTATATTATATATTACATTAAATATAATAATGTAATTTATATAATGCATAACATTATTATATATTATTTATATTATAAATATATATAATCATAAACAAAGATAGAGATCTCAAAGAAAACCTCTGTATCTCTTATCCTGTTTCTTATTTTGCTTCCTATATACAGAAA
Source organism: Prionailurus viverrinus (assembly GCF_022837055.1). Lineage (NCBI taxonomy): Eukaryota > Metazoa > Chordata > Mammalia > Carnivora > Felidae > Prionailurus > Prionailurus viverrinus. Next base: position 23,285,481 of record NC_062575.1, on the reverse strand, counting down.
AAATATGCATCCCTATTCCTTTGAAGCTTTTTGAGGTCCTTTGAGGCTGTTATGTTATTTCTTATTTAAAAAAAATTTTTTTTTGACATTTATTTTTTGAGAGACAAAAAGAGACAGATTGTGAGCAGGGGAGGGGCAGAGAGACAGAAGGAGACACAGAATCCAAAGCAGGCTCCAGGCTCTGAGCTGTCAGCACAGAGCCCGAAGTGGGGCTTGAACTCACACACTGTGAGATCATGACCTGAGCTGAAGTCAGACGCCTGTCTAACTGACGGAGCCACCCAGGTGTCCCTGAGGTCTGATACTAAATGAATGAAAAGACATAAAATGGCTGGGAATTTATCCTGGACGTCATCAGGCTGATCCAACAATAAAGCACTTCATTGAAATGCGATGAATGACAAACACACTTTATGTGTTTGTCAAAACACTGAGAAGTGTGAATTTTACTATTCATAAATGAGAGCTCAATAATCTATCATTAAACAAAATGTTTAAGAGCAAAGAGAAGAGGCAGAAGGTGAGGGGCACCAAGTGTCTGCATGCGAGAACACGGTCTGTTTAATATTGTTTGCGTGGTGCACAATTCTGTTCCTGCTTGAACTCGTCCTGGACCACAGATGACTCTTGGAATTAGTAAGGCAAGCAGCTTTGCTCTCCTGTAACCTGACAACTTCAGGTAAAACCACAGTGTTCTTTGGTTTGGTGCTGGAGTTTTCAACAAATGTAGGTTCTCAGTCAGCACTTAGGGCTTCTCACTAACTTGGAAACACAGGACGTTGAACAACCATGTGACAGCCCTGAGCTAAAAGGAGGACAGGTTTCGAATAAACATGTATAACTTCCATTATCAGGAGGACATTTGGAAGATGATGCTGCTCCTTCTCATTGCTCCCCTAAGGGTTTCAAGGGAAGGTGGTCCCCAACAGCCCACAGGGCTACCCGCCTCCATCACGACCCTTCAAATTGACTTTTCTTTCCTCTTCACCTCATGCTTTCCAGTTTCCCACTCCGTCTCCAACAGTTTCCCCAAATCAACTATCTTTATGCAAGGCTTGACTCCAGTTCTTCCTAAGGGGTAACCCAGTCTATAGCAGAGGGGAAGCAATATTAACATGCAGTGAGAACTAATTATGTCTTCATATTCTTTTTGAAATTTATATACATTATTTAATCAATTCCCACATTATTATGAACTAAGATATTAATCCCACTTATTTTAGCAGCTGAAATATAAGGACAGTATTATTTCTCAAAGACCACATTATTAAGTGATGGATACTTCTGACTTTAAACTCAGTATTTTCTTGCAAAACCAAATTACTTCAAATGAAGAGATCTTCTCAGGCCATACTCTTAATCTGGCAATTATCTGTCTTTCTTAAAAAAAGTTTTTTAAGTGTATTTGTAGTAGGTATTGATTTGAAAAAGTAGATTAAATTGTTTCACTCCCCCAAAACACAAACATGCACAACTGTCCCATGATTTCTCATTATCAGTGGGAGTACTTCTTATGTTTTTGCTCCCAACAACTCCTGGAGAAAACTTGTCTCAATACCTTGGTATCCTTTGTAAGATTCCTACTTTAGGCTTAGCACTGAGCAAGATTATTAATATATATCAGCATATAGGCCGTCCTATTTTAAAAATATTAAAAATCCCATTTAATGTATAAGGTATTCCAAGCCTGAGAGAAGTGATTTAATAAGTTGAGAGTGAGGAAGCAATGCCAAGTCTAACTGGCCCAAATTCTGTGCTATTTCTAAGCTCTGAAAATTTACATAATTTGAAGCACCTATGATACCATTTGAAGCCAACTATTAAGAAAGCTCTCCCCAATGCTAATTTTATAATGTTTAGAAGATGAAAATTCTGTAATATTACAAAAGATAGGAACTTACAGTAACAAGTTAATGTTCCCAATTGTTGGTATCTAAAATAAATTTAGCTCACTATATTTATTTCAAAATTATCTTATTTCTTGTTTGCTCATTAACATTCCAAAATGAAACTAATTGTGTTGCAAATAAAAATCTTACCATAGCCAAAAATATCCCTTCTTAAGTCCCATAAAGAGAATAATGAGAGCTGGGATTTCTCTTTCTTTACTCAATAAGTGGGTCACTTAACAATCTCCTCAATCTTCTACAGTATTATAGAGATTTCAAAAACTTTCCTATAATAATTTGAATTTCATGACCATCTAATATTGTAGGTAATGCAAAGATTATTATTTCCATTTTACAGATGAAAAAATAGATACTCATATAAGCTAGGGGATTTGTCAAAGAATATAAATACATTCAGACTGGGGTGCCTGGGTGGCTCAGTTGGTTAAGTGTCTGACTCTTCGTTTTGGCTCAGGTCATGATCTCATGACTCGTGGGTTGTAGCCCTGCATTGGGCTCTGCGCTAACAGTGCAAAGCCTGCTTTGGATTCTCTTTCTCTGCCCCTCCCAAGCTCTCCCCCTCCCTCTCTCTCAAAATACATAAATAAACTTAAAAAACTACATTCATACCTGGACATTTTATTCAGTTTATTCTAAATCACAGTGGTATAAATTACTTCCATATATTGAAAATGAGGGAGTTGGTCACTTAGGATAATATAATAGTTAGGTTGTTGGCCTAACTGTGGCTGGCGATTAGGTATCTATGACTACTATTTCTTCTGCAAGGCAATTTCACTGGCAAGCACCAATAAATCCTTAGCAATACAGTCAGAACTCTGGATGATAGAGGGAATTAAAAAATGCAGATGTATGGGATCCTAAAGGAAATGACTTAATGTGTGGAATTCATAAGTGTCTAATGAACAAAGAATCACTGACACCCAAAATCAGATAGGCAGGTGTGCCATGGCTATATGAAGATACATTCTAGTATCGAAGAAAAGGGGGAAGATTCCAACTTTCTATTAAAAGAAAATACAGAGATATGCACCCCTATGTTTATTGCAGCATAATTTACAATAATCAAGATATGGAAGCAGCCCAGGTGTCCACCCATAAATGAAAGGATAGAAAAGATGTGGTATACATATACAATGAAATATTATTCAACCATAAAAAACATTATTCATTCATAAAAAATAATGAAATCTTGCCATTTGCAATGACATTAATGGATCCAGAGACTGCAACGTTTAAAAAAAAAAAGAGTATAATGCTAAGTGAAATCAGTCAGTCAGAGAAAGAAAAATACCTTATGATTTCATTCATATATGGAATTTAAGAAACAAAGCAAATGCACAATGCAAAAAAGAGACAAAAAAGCGAACTCTTACAGAGAACAAACTGACAGTTGCCAGAGGGGAGGTTGTTGGTGGGATGGGAGAAATAGATGAGGGGACTAAGAGTATACTTCTCATGAAGAGCACTGACTAATGTGTAGAATTGCTGAATCACTATATTGCACACCTGAAACTAACATAACACAGTATATTGATTATACTTCAACAGAAAGAGAAAGAAAGAAAGAAAGAAAGAAAGAAAGAAAGAGAAAGAGAGAAAGAGAAAAGGAAAGAAGGAAGGAAGGAAGGAAAGAAGAAAGAAAGAAAGAAAGAAAGAAAGAAAGAGAAAAGGAAGGAAGGAAAGAAGAAAGAAAGAAAGAAAGAAAGAAAGAAAGAAAGAGAAAAGGAAGGAAGGAAAGAAGAAAGAAAGAAAGAAAGAAAGAAAGAAAGAAAGAAAGAAAGAAAGAAAGAAAGAAAAAGTAAAGAAAGAAAAAGTAAAGAAAGAGAATACCAGAATACCAGAATCCTGGCTGGCCAGGAAGACTGATTTCAATTCCGGTAACATCCTAACCATGATCATCATCATCAATAATTGAATATTTATTTTGAAGTAGGTAAATAAGTAAGACATCACATACATCAGACCCCTTACACGCCTACAGCCACTTATACTTTCCCATCTCTCACCATTTTCCATAACATAGACTCATTGAGGTAGATAACTATGTGTTACTTCATCACGTAACAGTTCAGACCACAGAAGTTAATAATGATTATGGAATATTTTCAAGTTTATTCATTTTCTAAGAGGCAAATCAGGTCTCAAGGCTGTCTTCTGAACTAATGGATCATGTTACCTCTTTACACAGGAAACTAAAGAACTCAACTATAAACACAAGCACTGCACCCTAATCTTGCAGGTTAGGGCTAATGTAGTTTGGGTAAGTGGTGAGTTATGTTATTAATTATGCAGTTGTAGTATCCTGTCTTATGTAGGAATATCAGATACCACACCCAGGACACTGATTTCAATTCCAGACTCATTTCATCCACTTTCAACTGTAACCACCATGCAAAATATAGAAAAATAATAACAAAATATCTCTGTACTTGTCAGGATTTTCTTAGAATAGAAGTATGGCAGAAGTTCTGGATTAGAGAACAATATCTACAGTCTGATAAACCTGGGCAAAGCAATTGCTGGTTTTCTAAATATGCCATGTTTTCAAGTAGTAAACTAAAACAATTGCTTTGGTTATCCACAAAACTTCAAATGAGTAGGCAAAACGAGAAATTAGAGTCTGGGCTATTTAGCCTCCTTTATATAATATATTCATTAAGATTTTAAGTGCCCATGATAGATTTCTTTGTTAGCATTTTTCATTTTCCTTTCTTTATGGTCATTCTTCATCCAATTTTCAATCCGTGTGACAGTATTGCAGCTAAGGTAATTTGAATTAAATTTTCATGCAGGATCTTTTTGTATGTGTGTTTGTGAATTGCCATCAACTTGTTTTATTATAATCAAGAAATTTTCCATCCACTCAATGCTTTTATCCACTAATTTACTGAGTTTATCAAAAAAAGCAATCAAGTTTGTCTGGTATAACGTGTTCTTTATAAATTTAGCATGGCCCCAGAGAATGTAATCTACTATTTATTAACAAACCAAGCAACAGAAGTACAAGGCTTGGTTTTTGGTTTTGGTTTTGGTTTTGTTTTGTTTTGTTTTTGGATTTGGTTTTTGGTTTTTGAAACCACATTCCTCCAGGGGACTGTTGCAGAAACTGATTCCTGGCTTGAAAGAATTCATGGTCTGTCCTTTGTAAAGTGGTAGGGCCCATAAGGCAAGGAGTGAGTTTATTGAAATGCATATAGCAATCTGAATTTTTGAAATGGGATTGATTTACAAGGGAATAGACCCCTGATGTGAAGTCAAGGGCCCTAAAGTGTCATAGACAGGGCATCTCAAATGTTGTAATGTGGTCAGAGCTGAGGTTCACAGTCTTAATTGGAACTCTAGAACCCAGAAAGGGCACCTGCCATCTACCAGACATTTTGACTATAAACTTTTTTTTTTAATTTTTTTTTAACGCTTATTTATTTTTGAGACAGAGAGAGACAGAGCATGAACGGGGGAGGGTCAGAGAGAGAGGAAGACACAGAATCTGAAACAGGCTCCGGGCTCTGAGCTGTCAGTACAGAGCCCGACGCGGGGCTCGAACTCACAGACTGTGAGATCATGACCCGAGCTGAAGTCTGACGCTCAACCGACTAAGCCACCCAGGCGCCCCTGACTATAAACTTTTTAATTGGCTCCATCATATTTATTTATTTTTCCTATTTAGCTAATTATATCTTTAAAATATCTCATTTGGGGGCACCTGAATAGCTCAGTCAGTTAAGCTTCCAACTCTTGATTTCAGCTTGGGTCATGATCTCATCATTTGTGAGATTGAGCCCTGCTTGGGATTCTCTCTCTCTCCTCCCTCTCTCTCTTTCTCTCTGCCCCTCCCCTGCTCACCCTCTCTCTCTCTCTCTCTCTCTCTCTCTCTCTCTCTCTCTGTCTGTCTCTGTGTCTCTCTCAAAATAAATAAATAAACTTTAAAAAATAAAAATAAATAAAACATCTCTGGGGCACCTGGGTGGCTCAGTCGGTTAAGCGTCTGACTCTTGACTTCGGTTCAGGTCATGATCTCATGGTTCATGAGTTTGAGCCCTGCATTGAGCTCAGCACTGACAGCACAGAGCCTGCTTGGGATTCTCTGTTTCCCTCTCTCTCTGCCCTCCCCTGCATATTCTCTCTCTCTCTTTCAAAAATAAAGAAATAAACATTTTTTAAAGGTTTCATTTTGTTAAATAAGTTTTGAAAACTGCCTTTTTTTCCTCTTTGTATTACAATAAGAAAAGACTTAATTACATAAATGCAAATAAGTAAAATATTTTGAAAACTCCTGATTAATCAAGATAAATTTCTCTAAATTTAACCAGTATACCGATTCTTTGTTTGAAATATAAGACTGGATTACAAAAATAAAACAAAAAAAAAGATTCAAGTAAGAACTCGTTTTAAATGTAAATATCAGATGAGGTAAAAAGAAAGGTATGGAGAAAGATATATCAGGTGTGCCTTAACAAAACAGTGGCTGGTGTGGCTATAAGAGTTCCACTTACATAGATTTTGATTTAGCAAGTTAACAAATGGTAATCTTTCAATACCTCTTGAGGTGAACTCGATAAAGATGATCTTAAAACTACATTTTCAAGGAAAAAAACGACAACAAAAAACTAGTTTTAAAGTACTATTACAATGAAAGGAAATGTTAATATTGACCATTTAGTTTTAATTTTAGTGCGACCAATTCTAAATAACATCTGTTGTGCGCACTCACTGTGTACATATATATCCTGGCTTATGTCAATATATCTCACACACACACACACACACACACACACTGACCATATATCTTCCTTTCTCCTGTGGTAATGTAATTGTCAACATTTGTAAAGAGTCCAAGGGACCATGCCTAGCAGTGATGCACAACATTTCCACTATTATTGTTTTTAGTCGGAACCCAGTCATACAGTCCTGACCTAATTTCAATAAAGAATGGGATACGTAATCTTCCTATGAGCCTGGGGAAACAATTGGTGAGTAATTCTTCCCATTGTCCAGCAATGTCCTGAAATAAAATAGATCTATAAATCCCTGAAAGATATAATTCCCACTCTGAGTATGAAGGAAAACATAGAAGAGTTACAGAAACACAGAATATTGTCTTTACAACATCATTTAGACATAATTTACTCTGCTGTCAACATTTTAAGAATGAATATAGAAAAATACTGAAATTTAAGATACAAATTTAACTTTTTCAAGTTGCCTACTTTGAATGAGTGTGTAATTAAATATCTTAGAGGACTTGCATATCTTTTTTTTGTTTTTGTTTATTTTTTAGTTCTGCTATATGAATTGATTACTTTTCCATACATGGGGTCCACCATGGTAACAGTGGTTTACAAATGAAAGAGGTACAACACACACATCATCACTAAGGAGGAGGACTTAAGGAATTTCAAAGGCAAGAGAGGAGGTCAAAGCAAACAAACAAAGAAACAAACAACACTACAAAAATCTGAAACCTCCAGCACCCTTAGTTACATCAAAGATTAAATATAACGCAAACCTGGGGCACTGGGGGTGGTTCAGTTGGTTAAGCATCTGACTTTGACTCAGGTCATGATCTTGCAGTTTGTGGGTTTGATCCCCGTTTTGGGCTCTGTGCTGACAGCGCAGAGCCTGGAGCTTGCTTCAGATTCTGTGTCTCCCTCTCTCTCTGCCCCTCGCCTGCTCACAAGCTGTCTCTCTATCTCTCTCAAAAATAAATAAACATTATAAATAAGTAAATAAATACAGCGCCAACCTCACTGAATGGGCAAACAAACCAACAAAAACAATGTGTGAAAATAAAGTCATCATCAGAAGCATATCCAGATGTGATTCTTCACAAGAGGCAGGGGGGAAGAACAGGGGTACTGTAACAAGGCTCCTGTACTAAATGTGAGGCAGTAGTCATATTTAAAGGTCGGCTTAGGTTAGTTAGAACTATATATTGTAAACTGTAACACCATTTGTCGAAGAAACTATTTCCCACTGGATATTCTTTCCTGCTTTGTTGAAGATTAGTTGACCATACAGTTGTGGGTTCATTTCTGGGTTTTCTATTCTGTTCTATTGATCTATATGACTATTTTTGTGCCAGTACCATACTGTTTTGATCACTATAGCTTTGTAATATAACTTGAAGTCTGGAATTACACTGATGAATGGATAAAGAAGATGTGATGTATATACACAATGGAATATAACTCAGCCATAAAAAAAAATGAAATCTTGCCCTATGTGGATAGAGATAGAGAATATTATGCTAAGCAAAATAAGTCAGTCAGAGAAAGACAAATACCATAAAATTTCACTCATGCAGAACTGAAGAAACAAAACACTGGGCATAGGGAACAAAAAGAGAGAGAGGAGCAAACCAAGAAACACTAACTATACAGACCAAACTGAGTGACCAGAGGGGAGGTGGGTGGGGGATGGATTAAATAGGTGATGGGGATTAAGAAGGACACTTGATAGCACTCAGTGATGCATGGAAGTATTGAATCACCAGAAACTAATGTAACACTGTGTGTTAACTAACTGGAACTAAAATAAAAACATAAAAAAAACTATTCACTGTAAACTCTATAGCAATCACTGAAAAAATAAAATAAATAAGTATAGATGATAGACCAAAAGAGAAGCTACACCGTAATTGTATAAAATGCCCAATTAAAATGAGAGATGTCAGAAAAAGAAGGGAGAACAAATGCATAAAATTAGAAAACAATTAGTAACATGATAGATATTAATCTAACTGTATAAAAAATAACTCAAAATACAAATCATTTTGAAAAAAAATTAAAATACAGAGAATGTACGACTGGATTACAAAAATAAAACAAAAAACATTCAAGTAAAAACTCATTTTAAATGTAAACATTCAGATGAGGTAATAATAAAGGTATGGAGAAATATCAGGAGAAATATCCTTTCAGAAAAGGAGACTTCAGAACAAAGATCATTAAAGATAAAAAGGGGCATTTCATGATAATAAGGAGGTAAAGTCTCTAAGAGGATGTGTTGAGCCAAAGTCTTCTCAATCTTACATGGAACAATCACTGAGGTAAAGCAACTTCTGTGCCACAAATCACATCTGAACAAACTCAAAGTAATAGAAGTCATTCAAAGTATGTTCTCAGACCACAAAAGAATTAAACAAGAAATATATAAAGGAAAGATAGATGAAAAATCCTCAAATAGTTGGAAATTTAACACTTTTAAATAACCTGTGAGTCAGAGAAAAGCCCCAAGACAAATTGAAAACTATTTTGAACTGAATAAAAATGAAAATAGAGCTTCAGCTTTTCAAAATGTGTAAGATGTAGTAAAAGTGATGTTTAGAGGGAAATATAGAGCATTAGATTACCTTATTAAAACAGAATAAAGTGGGGAGGGGCACTGGGTAGTCAGTTAAACATCTGGCTCTTGATTTCAGCTCAGGTTATGATCTTGTTTGTGAGATTGAGCCCTGCATTAGCTTTGTACTGACAGGGTAGGAACCTGCTAGAGATTCTCTCTCTTTCTCTCTGTCCTTCCTACACTTATGCTCTCTCTCAAAATACATAAATACAAATTTTAAAAATTATTTTAAAAAAAGAAAGAATAGAATAAAGCGACTCCTGGTTGGCTCAGTCGGTTGACCATCTGACTCTTGATTTTGGCTCAGGTCATGATCTCACAGTTTGTGGAATGGAGCCCCGTGTCGGACTCCGCACAGACAGCACAGAGGCTGCTTGGGATTCTCTCTATCCCTCTCTACCCCTCCCCTACGTATTCATGCTATAAAGCAAGCAGAAGATAAGAAATCCAAATGAGAGCAGAAATCTATGAAACTGAAAATAACGAAACAGTAGAGAAAATCAATAGAACCAAGAGCTGAAGGATCTTTGAAAAGTTCACTAGAATTGGTAAATCTTTACCCAAGCTATCAATAAAAAAAGACAGAAGACACAAATTACTCATTTTAGAAATGAAAGAGAGGTCATAACTACTTATTCCTTAGAAATCAAAAGAATTTTCAAAAAAGAATACTATGAGCAACTCTGTGTTCACAAATTTTATACTTTAGATTAAATGGGTACATTCCTTGACCCAATCTACCAAAACTCACATAATGGAGATATACATAAACAATGGAGAGATACTCCATGTTCATGCATTGGGAGACTCGGTACTGTTAAGATGTCGATTCTTCCCCAGTTCATCTAAAGATTCAATAAAATGTCAATTACAATGGTACCGCAAGTTATTTTGTAGACATTAACAAAATTATTCTAAAATTTATATGAAATGGTAAAATCCTACAATAGACAAAAAATACCAAAAAAGAAAAGTTGGAGGACTCATTACACAATGCAAGACTTATTATAAACATAATAATCAAACTAATCAAAGTAATCAAAGCAGTATGGTATTGGTGAAAGAAAAAAACACATTAACAGAATAGGAAGCCCACAAATAAACCAAAACAAATATAATAAACTTATTTCTTTTAATCAACTGAGTTTTGACAAAAGCATGTTCCCTCCATCCTCACTTCCTTCCTTTTCTTCTCTTTTTAATTTTCATTCAATAAAAGTTTTATTTAATTTTCCCTACTATTATTCCTGCTTCTGTTCCTATTACTATTACTATTGATACTACTTCTACTATACTATTTTTAATTTATATATACGGAAGTCTAAATTGGATACAATTATGACTTTGACATTTCTTAATAAGGGAAATTTATATTTTATAAATTAAAAATTTTTTAATATTATTCATTTTCAGCATGGAGAGATCATGAAAAATTAAAAGTATCATTTTTGCATATTTATATTCAAAACAATCAGTTACAGATAACAGAAAACTGGTTGTAATTCTCTACCTATTAAACTACTGTTTTTGAAGACAGAGGATTATTGTATTTAAGCTTAAATACTTAGGGATTATCACAATACCTAGTGAATAGTTTGGCTGACTAAATGTTAAATAAAAAATCAGTTAAATAACAAAAGATTTTTAGAATTAATTTAGCTTTTCAGTTATGACTAATTGCTTACGCTTGTTATTCTTTTTTGGAAATGTATAGTATTCATCATCATGTTAGATTGGTATCCTTTTAAAAGCTTTATTTAGATTAAGATAGCATCCCTTTATGATAATGTTTTGTGTTTTATTAAATGCTTTGTCATTGTGCCTTTCCTTAATTATTATTTTAAGATATTGCGACATGGTTTCCCTCCCCATTTTACAGATGAGAAATTAGAAGCCCAGGGGACTTAAGTAATCTTCAAATCCAAATAGTTACTGTCTTTGTCCAACTGGGCTGCTGCCATAACAGAATAGCATAGATTGGGTGGCTTAAAAAACAGAGATTTATTCTCACAGCTCTAGAGTCTGCCAAGTCCAAGATCAAAATATAGAAGGATTCAGGGTCTGGCAAGGGCTTTCAGCTTCCTAGAAGGCTGTTTCTGTGTCCTCTCATTGGCAGAAGGGGTAGAGAGCTCCCTGAGATCTATTTTACAAGGACACTAATTCCATTCATGAGGATTCCACCCTCATGACCTAATCACTTCCCAAAGTCCCCAGCACCAAATATTATTTCATTGGGGGTAGGTTTACACATATTAAATTTTAAGGGATCACAAACATTCAGTTTAAGGCACGTACATTGCATTAGGAATACATTTATATCCTCAGACCTGACTCAAGCTCTTCGGGCTAAGCCACAATATATTCCAAGTTAGTTAGAAGATATTTCTTTGGTTAGAATGATAAACATCTGTAGCAAGAAACCAAACAAATCATCAACCTTTCAAATGACAAGCCTGGTATCTATCCTGACTTCTGATTTATATCAAATTCATTATGAGAAAATAGTATGTCCTTTTATCTAAATTCTGAGTTTTTCGATCACCTGCTATTTTGCATGGATGAATGGTTTCCAAAGAATACATGACATCTATCATACATACCACTTTATAAGCTGCCTGAGATATTCAAACTGAAATGACTTTACACCAAATAAGAAACAGACATAGTAACATTAGAAACATGTTTTCCTGAATGATTTTTTATTAAATCAGAGACAATGATATTATCATCCTTTCTTTACAAAAATAAGCCAGCTTATTTTTGTAAAGAAATCACACCCCGATACCAAATCCTTTTTGACATTTCCAATTAACTCTTTGGTACCAGTTGCATCACCATAACTGCATTATGTTTGTTTTTGTTACACAAATGACTTAGAACCAATTATTTTATGCTGGTCTAGCTATTAAAATCAGGTGGGCATCATGTAACATTGTAATGCATTTGTGTGTGTCAGTAGAAAAAAATAATATAAAACAGTAACTTAAAAACCATATTTTTTTACATAATGTTTTTCAACACCTCCAAATGCTGTATTCTCAAAGGCAGCCATACAGATTTTCAAATAAGTATAAACTTTCAGTACTCTTCATGGAATTTCAGGCACCATTGTGACACAGATCATGTGGCACATTTGAAATCAACTTGAAGATATAGTCAGATGGAACATTTGGAAAGAAAAAAACCAAATAGTGACTGTTTTTTAGAAGTTCTCCTGCTTTGCAGAACCTACTTGAATCCCAGAGAAAACACACACACACACACACACACACACACACAAAATGATAAATACTATCTTTTTTTTTAAACTCAAGATATCCTTTCCACATCTTATGAGCTAGTAGACTTTCAGAGAAATATCAAAGGGTCCATTATCTCTCTGAATTTAAGAGGTACAAATAAAATCATTTCTACTTAAATCCACAGAAAAAAAGAAAAGAGAGGTAAGGCAGGAAGGAAGAAAAGAAAGAAAGAAAGAAAGAAAGAAAGAAAGAAAGAAAGAAAGAAAGAAAGAAAAGAAAAGAAAAAAGAAAAGAAAGGGATTGGGAGGGAGGAAGGAAGGGAAGGATGGAAGGAAGGAAGGGGAAGGAAAAGGAAGGAGGGAAGGAAGGAAGCAAGGAAAAAAGAAAAGAAGGAAGGAAAGAAGGAGAAGAAAGAAAGAAAGAAAGAAAGAAAGAAAGAAAGAAAGAAAGAAAAGAAAGGGATTGGGAGGGAGGAAGGGAAGGAAGGAAGGAAGGAAGGAAGGAAGGAAGAGGAAGGAAAAGGAAGGAGGGAAGGAAGGAAGGAAAGAAGGAAGGAAGGAAGGAAAAAAGAAAAGAAGGAAGGAAAGAAGGAGAAAGAAAGAAAGAAAGAAAGAAAGAAAGAAAGGGAGGGACAGGGGAGAGAAGGAAAAAAGGAAGGAAGGAAACAAGAAGAGAAGGAAGGGAGGGAGGGAGGGAGGAAGGAAGGAAGGAAGGAAGGATGGAAGGAAGGAAGGAAAGATGTGCTCTTCCCAAAGGCAAACTTAGTGTCAAATATCTTTGGAATATCCTTTGTGTTAGAGGCACAGCCATCCTCCCGTACCCATTTAGAGCTCCAGTTACACTAACATTATATAGTGAAATTTTACACAACACAATTCAAATGTGGAAAAAGAAAAGAAAAGAAAATTGCTCTCATCTTTTTCTACATCCCTAGTCTTTTTTCTAGGTAGAGATAGTAGGGAAAGTGTAGACACTTACAACTGCAGGTTATTCTGACTTACAATTTATTTTCCTTTTTATTCCTTCTCAACTCATTTATTTATTGAGTCATTTAGTCAATTATTTATTCAATGATTTATTTACATCACTATTAATATATCATAGGTATTATTTATTTTCTGTTCATAATCTAATACCATCACTATTTATTTTATTGCTCACTTTGTTTTTTCCAGCTCTGCTTTTTAGGTATACTTTCAGGTAGGCTCCTGTGTCCTCACTGTATTTACTGGCAATACAAGAATATACAGGCATAAGCTCAGTTTATAGTTCCCTTCCCCAAGTCTAGAATTGATGTTTTCCACAAGAAGTCTTTTTTTTTTTTTTAATTAGAAAATGCTATTTAGAAGCCATGATCTAGATTCTAGACTCTATGTGTGCTCATTGCTTCTGGGGTGTCAATGATTCTAGATCATTGATAACTCCAAGATAACAGAGTTAGAAAAACTATGTATATACACACATATATCTATATAAACATATATTTATTTTTTTTCTTTTTTTATCTGTGTATCTATTTATCTATATATTAAGATAATTATGATTTATACTGATATAAATAATTCATAAGCATAGAATTAATTTTAACATTTTCCTTACTTATCTATTTAAAAAATAACTAATTTTCCTTATTTATTTTCATTTTTATTTTTATTTAAGTAGACTCCGAACTGAACATGAGGCTTGAACTCACAACCCTGAGATCAAGAGTCACATTCTCTACCGACAGAACTAGCCAGGTGCCCTAAAACACTCTATTTTTTTTAAGTATTCTTCATTGCTTTAAATATGCCACATATGTGTAATATAGTTAGATACATTTTTATAATCTGCTTTACACTGTGGGTGCCCCCTTACCCTTGTCATTTTTTTTTTTGGCTGTAGGATCATTTTATGTAGACTTACAGGCATAGATTTTCCATAGTTCAACATGATATCTGCAGATATACAGTTTGTGTTCTTCTTTTCCAATCTGCACGTCTTTTCTTTTGTCTTGCTTGAGTGTACTGCTGGGATTTCTAGTGTGATGCTGAGTAGAAATGGGAGAACTTCCTTACCTTGTTACCAAAGATAGAAGAAAATGATCTAGTTTCTCACCACTCAATATATACTATTTACAGGTGTGGTTTGTTAGGTTTTCATATTTTTATATGTCTACCATCAGCTTCCTCTTCCTTATACTCCTCTAGTTCTTCCTCCTATTTTTTTTAATTTTTTACCATTTATTCATTTTTTTGATAGAGACAGAGCTTGAGCGGTGGAGGGGCAGAGAGAGAGAGGGAGACACAGAATTTGAAACAGGCTCCAGGCTCCGAACTGACAGCACAGAGCCTGAGGCGGAGCTCGAACTCAGGGACCATGAGATCATGACCTGAGCTGAAATCGGACGCTTAAGCAACTGAGCTACCCAGGCACCCCAATTCCTCCTCTTTTAATTTGGGCATATGTATAGGTAAGTAGATACTAAAGTAGATACTATTTTTTAATATATTTTTTAATGTTTATCTTTGAGAGACAGGGAGAGACAGAGCATGAGCAGGGGAGGGGCAGAGGGAGAGGGAGACACAGAATCCAAAGAAGGCTCCAGGTTCTGAGCTGTCAGCACAGAGCCAAATGCAGGGCTTGAACTCAAGAACCATGAGATCATGACCTAAGTCGAAGCCAGACGCTTAACCAGCTGAGCCACCCGGGGCCCCAGTAGATACTATTTTTTTTAATTTTCATATATAAGCACATCTTCCCTTCTATCTGGCTTTGTTGCATGTGTTTGTGTTAATCTACTCAGAGAGTTTTCTAGGTTTGATATTTTTATTGCCAATGGGAGAAGGAGGAGCCTCTGGGCTGTTTTCTACTGAGATCCTAATGACTCCATCAGGATTGTTTTTTGAAAGGAAACATCAGAAGGAAATACAAAATATAAGCATAATACTTTCTAGCTTTTTCAATTAAGAGGTGGAGGCTTCTTTCCTTAAATTTGAATTTGGGCTAAACTTTGACCAACAGAAAGACAAAATGATGATATGAGGTCTCAAGACACCTTGTAATTTCTACTTATTTTTTTTTAAATAGCTTTATTGAGTGACATTTCACGTATCACAAAATTCACTCATTTAATGGGCCACTTGGGTAGCTCAGTTGGTTAAGCATCTGATTCTTGGTTTCAGCTCAGGTGATCTCATGGTTACATGGGTTTGAGTCCCATATCAGGCTCCATGCTGACAGTGTGGAACCTGCTTGGGATTCTCTGTCTCCCTCTCTTCCCCTCCCCATGTCACACTGTCTTTGTTTCTCTCTCAAAATAAATAAATAAACTTGAAAAAAATAAAATGTATAGTTCAGCAATTTTAGTATAACTATAGTTGCATAGCCACCACCATAATCCAATTTTAGAATATTTTTGTCACACACTTCTTAAAATATACCTATATCCATTAGCAGTCATCCCCCATTTCCCCTCACCTTCCCCAGCTCCAAACAACCTCTAACCTGTCTCTACTGGATTGCTTATTCTAGATATTTCATATAAATGAAATCATAGAATACAGTGTTCCTCCTTATCTGTGGTTTCAGTTACAGTCTAGAAGCAGAGCATCCTCCTTCTGTCATATGGTCAAGTCAGTGGTAGCCTAATAACATTAACTTTATCTCATCACATAAGCATTTTATCATCTCAAGAATAAGGGTGAGTACAGTATAACATTTTTAGAGACCATATTCGTATAACTTTTATTACAGTATAATTTTTCCATTTCATTATTATTGTTAATCTCTTACTGTGTCTAATTTATAAGTTAAATATTATCATAGGTATATATATATATATATATATATATATATATATATATGAAAAAACATAGCATTTATAGGGTTTAGAACTATCTGCAGTTTTAGGCATCCACTGGGAGTCTTAAGTATCCCTGGGGATAGAGAATACTGTGTATAGTCTTCTGTGACTGACTTCCTTCAGTTAGCATGTTTTCAAGGTTCATCTATGGTTCTAGTATGTATCAGTACTTTTTTTTTAACTGCTGAATAATACTCCATTATATGGATATACCATTTTGTGTTTATCCATTAATTAATAGATAAACATTTAGGTTACTTCTACTCTTTGATGATTAACAAATAATGCTCTTCTTAAAATTTTATTTAAATCCAAGTTATTTAACAGACATTGTAATAATGGTTTCAGGAGTAGAATTTAGTGATTCATTACTTACATACAACATCCAGTGCTCATCCCAACAAGTGCCCTCCCTAATGCTCTTCACCCATTTAGCCCATCCTGTAACCACTTCCCCTCCTAGTAAAGCTCAGTTTGTTCTCTGTATTTAAGAGTCTCTTATGGTTTGCCTCCTTCTGTGTTTTTATCTTATTTTACCTTCCCTTCCCCTATGTTCATATGTTGTGTTTCTTAAATTCCACATATGAGTGAAATCATATGACATTTGTGTTTCTCTAAATGACTATTTCACTTAGCACTTCCTAGTTCCATCCATGTTGTTGCAAATGGCAAGATTTAATTATTTTTGATCACTGAGTAGTATTCCATTTTACACACACACACACACACACACACACACACACACACACACACACCACATCTCCTTTATCCATTCATTAGTAAATGAACATCTTGGATCTTTCCATAATTTGACTATTGTTGATAGTGCTATTATAAACACTAGGGTACAAATATGTCCCTTTGAATCAGCATTTTTGCATCCTTTGGATAAATACCTAGTAGTGCAATTTCTACTCTTGATGCACATAGAAACTCTGCATCCACCAGTATGTGCACAAATACAGGCTAGTTTGCTATAAGATGTGAGACATATGACCTAGTCCCCATCCCCTGGCAACAGTCAGCCCCATGCCAGCCAACTGTCAGATATATGGATAAGATTTCTGACCTTTGCCTGAAGACAAATGTATGAGTCAATCCAGCCAAAACCAGTAGAAAACCTGTCCAACTGTGCAGCCAAATTGCCAGTCTACAGAATTGACCACAGGGATGGATGATAGGTGCAAATCCTTCCATCTCCTCCTTTTTCTTCTATTTTTAGCATCTAGAACTAGGAGGACTTTATGCCTGCCATTAGATTATAAATGTGTTATATCTTCTTCCCTAGTTTGTGGCTTTTTTATCTTGATTATTAAAAAATAAACCTGTAGTATTAAAAACTTTCTTATTTATCCACAGAGCCTACTTTCAAGACAATTGATTCACTGTAGACAAATCTGTCTACAAAATTTAAAATTCAGACATTAGCAATGGACCATTTGCTTGAGCTTGATGCCCCAAAGCAGTAAAAATATTGATTTCAATGGGCAGAGAAACCTGAATATATATGGACTAATGATCCAAGAAGCATTGATTCAACATCACGTAAGTATTATGTATTTTATCATTTACTAACCACAGTGATTCCTTTCAATCTTTTCCAGTTATACCCATCACTAATTCATGACTTGCCATTCTACTGTCCTCTAACTTGATCTTAACTTAGTCTGTTGCAGATATTTCTTCCTACAAAGTCTTGGCTTTACAATATCTGAAATGATTTATAGTCACTACAGTATTTATTGCCTATTATATTTTCTCCATTTATAATCAATACTTCTTTACACCAAGTATTTGGAATTTTTTTATTATTGTTTTTGTTCTATTTGATCAGACTCCTTAAGTAGAATATATTTTGTGTTATTTAAAAAGGTAAGCGAGAGGGGCGCCTGGGTGACGCAGTCGGTTCAGCGTCCGACTTCAGCCAGGTCACGATCTCACGGTCCGTGGGTTCGAGCCCCGCGTCAGGCTCTGGGCTGATGGCTCAGAGCCTGGAGCCTGTTTCCGATTCTGTGTCTCCCTCTCTCTCTCTGCCCCTCCCCCGTTCATGCTCTGTCTCTCTCTGTCCCAAAAGTAAATAAAACGTTGAAAAAAAAAAAAAAGGTAAGCGAGAGAAAAATAGGTTGTTAGCTTTCTAGTACTTTATCAAGGGAGTATACTTTCCAAATATCTACTCAGTTTCTGCAATGAAAACCAAATGTTTCCTTTAAAAGTCCCACATTAACTTTAGGATAAAGTCACACTGCATATTTTGTAGGCCCTATAGTAATGGGCTGCTAACAGGCTAATAGAACTAAATCACATCTCATTATTTTCAAATTCACTTTCACTCTCCTACACATACAGACAGGGGCATATATGTGTCCACTATACAATAGCGCTGTTATCTGCCTTGTCCTATTTGACAAAGCCTACGTAGATTTTCAAGTTATATTTGGCCTCTCTTCTCTTTGACCTCCTCAGGCATACAAAAACTATTTCTTTCTGTCATATAAGAATATTTTCACATGACTCTATAAGCTCACAGTGTGTGGCATGGTGATTGTCCATTTCCATATTAGATTCATTCAAAGAAAGAGGCCTTGTCATATTGTCTTAATTTAGGTAGTAATCAGAACACTGTAGTCCTCTATTATTTATAAAGTTATAAGAACCAAGACCATACACCTTGTTTTTGGCTCTCTTCCCTTCATCTAACATAACTCTTGATGCCTAATAAAAAATCAATGAATACTTAACGAGTATTCATATATACATTCAAAATGCCCTGTGCATTATGTATATATAATTTCTATATATAAATAATGTACAAAACATAGCAAATACAGCTCCTGATTCATGGAGCTGATGGATCATTGATGAAGAATAGATATCAAAAAGAACATGTCTATACAATATAAAAACAGAATTTTAATTAGAAAGTTACAGAGAGGGGTGCCTGCATGGCTTAGTTGGTTAAGTGACCAACTCTTGATATCAGCTCAGGTCATGATCTCCTGGTTCGTGAGTTTGAGCCCTGCCTTTGGCTCTGCACGGACAGCATGGAGTCTGCTCGGGATTCTCTGTTTCCCTCTCTCTCTCTGCCCCTCCCCTTCTCAACATCTCTTTAAAAAAATTATATATATATATGTGTGTGTATATATATATATATATATACATATATATAAGCTATATATATACATATATAAGCTATATATATACATATATATAAGCTATATATATACATATATATAAGCTATATATATACATATATATAAGCTATATATATACATATATATATAAGCTATAAAGAAAAATGTATGGAGTTCCATTTTTTTGTTGTTGTCGTTGTTTTTTTGTTGTTTTGTGAGAGGGAGAGAGAGAGAGAGACCTCAAGCAGGGTCAGAGGGAGAAGGAGAGAGAGAATCTTAAGCAATCTCCATGCCCAGTGTGGTGGAGCCCGACGCTCGGGGCTCCATCTCTCCACTGGGAGATCATGACCTTACCTGAAAGCAAGAATTGGTTACTTAACCAACTGAACCACTCAGGCACCCTGAATTCCATTTTCAAAAGGCAGCTATCTGAACATAACATATGAAATCTCAGTAATATTTGAGCAATATCAAACACAGTACTCTAGTGAAGTATTAAAAAAATCAAAATATAAACACTCATTACTTTAGACAGAAATATTATCAGAGCTAAGACATACCACCTTAAAAAATATTCCCCCAAATTTTAATGCATGAGGAACAAATACTGAGATCATATCACATTAATTGCTGAGTTCGTCTTATCCTGAAGTATATTTTGGCACCATTTTCTCACACCTTACAGGCAAATGGCTAAAGACTGATCAGAGTCTGCTATCTCCAACAGCAGAGAATTATTATTAATTTCATGGAGGAGAGTCATTGTTTATAGTTCTTATAATCTTTTATTAAACTAAATTCTTGAGACAATTATTGAACATTTGCTACTCAGAATGCACTGCTGTTAGTACTAGATATTTAGTCTGATTTAAGGAATGAAGAAATAGTGGCTGTACTTTATGTCCATTTCAGGTATGAGAGACATGAAAAATGATATACAGGGGCCTAAAAATTCTGGTATGATGCAAAAAATGAGATAGTTTCCATCCCTTTGAATATCACTATGAACAAAGGAATAAATATGAACCAGGTTTAGGTGATGGGGAGGGTAAGACGTCCACCAAACCAAGTACAGATCACCAGAGATCTAGAGCCAAACGTGGTTGATAGTGACATACCATAACAAAATGGAATTTAAAAGTCAGAGACCATCTGAGATGTGGCGTTATCAAGGGTTGGCAAGAAAGCCAGACAAAGGAAAATAGGAACCTGTATTGGGTTTCAGGTAAGAAGCATGGGCTCTTTAGGAGGCATTAAAGCTTTATCCTTACAAATGTATTCCCATTTATTATTAACTGATTAAGACAAAAAGATGTGTCATTTGTGAATATAAAGCAAAGAGACCATTACAGGTCAAACAGAAATAAGATTAACATTAGCAAAATGACAACATTGAATCTTAGAACAAATATGTTAATTGCAGGTATTACATTCTGGTGGATGCTTCTGTTCTTACCAATTGAATATAGAAATAGAAATCTCTTGCCATCGAAAACACAGTAATTGAGAATTTCTTCATTGGGTGCCTGGGTGGCTCAGTCAGTGAAGCGTCCAACTCTTGGCTTTGGCTCAGGTCATGATCTCACAGTTGGTGGGTTCAAGTCCTGCATTGGGCTCTACACTGTTAATGTAGAGTCTGCTTGGGATTCTCACTCTCTCCCTCTCTCTCTGCCCCTCCCACGTATACTCTATCTCTCTCAAAATAAATAAGTAAACTTTAAAAAGGAAAAAAAAAAACAATTTCTTTATACTAGATCACTTAGTGTATATTTTCCATTTGCATTATTTTCATGCTCCTGTATTTGGAAAGAACGTATGGTTTTCACTACAAGTCTAAAAACTCACCTACTCTCAGTCCACACAGACTGACAAAGGCTTTCTCCAAAATTCACCCACTGCCCCCATTTAAGAGAAATATATTACCCAGACTTGTAGAATCAAAGTCTGATTCAGACAAAGACAGAGGTTGTTTAAATAGTCCAGTTCTATGGACTAAATGTTTTTGTCTCCCACCCCTGTTTTCATATATTGAAATCCTGATCCCAAATATGATAGTATTTGGAGGTGGGGCATTTGGCAGGTAATTAGGTTATGAGGGCGGGACCCATATGAGACCAGAGAGTTTGCTCTCTCTCTCTCTTCCTCTCCTCATGCCATGTGAGGACACAGCAAGAATACATCAACCTGCAAACCAGGAAGAGGGCTCTTACCAGAACCTGATCATGCTGGCACCCTGATCTCAGACTTTCCAGTATCCACAACAGTGAGAAATAAATTTCTGTTTAAGGAACACAATCTATGTTATTTGTTATGACAGCCCAAGCAGACTAAGACGTTCAGCAAAATAAAACAATACTCTATTCAGAGAAGAAAAGATTTAAAGCTAAAACTTCAACATCCATTTTTTATTTCAAAGCACAGAAGGTGCTAAGAACACCATTTAAAGATAGAGAAACAAACGGCTGTGATGTTTTTATTTGCCTAACTGGCTCAAATATGCCCTTCCTTATATCTATTCCTCTCTACAATGTTACTTTATAACTCCCACAGTTAATACTAGTCAATTTCCGCAAACCCCTTCAACCTATACTAGACTTGTGACTTTATTTGACTAACAGAATGAGGCATGAATATCACTGGGCCAGTACCAAGCCTAATTCTAGACCTCAAAATGCCTTGTCTTCTGTTCTTGCTTGTGGAAGCTTGCTAGGATTCATGTGATCAAGCCCAGAATTAGATTGCTAGATGCTGGACATGTGACTCAATCATTCCTGTAGCTTCAGCTGATAGCCAGCAAACTTCAAGATGCAAAGACCCCTAGATGATTTACAGTGGAACTGTGACCAAAAGGCAAGGTCAGCTGAGATGAGAACTGCCCGGCTAGCCAGATCAAATTACTGACCTGCATAATCATGAACTATGTAAATGTTTGTTCTTTTAGCTACTAAAGATTTGGAATAGTTCATTATGCTTTAAAAGCTGATATTTTAACCAACATAGTGGTAGAGAAATTAGATCTTGGCATTATTGCTTTATCCCTGAATCCCCTTGCTCTTTGATTTTTTATCTTTATTAATGAATAAACTCCTTTTCCCCCCTTAATCTAGTGTAAATTTGTTTCTGGCAAATAGAATATTTGTTTCTGGCAATTGCAATAGAAGGATTCTTGTTGATTCACCTAATAACCAATATGTATATTCCCCTTTCCTATCCCTTCAATCTATTCTACCCACTACATGTATGAACATATTACTTTACTGCATAAAGTTCCTGTGGGACTCCTTACCTCCTGTCAATATATTTAAATGTCTTTGGAGGGTCTTTATCAATTTACGCTTTGAATAGGTCTTGACATTAATTTTATAGGTCTTAATTAACTGACAACAGTAAGCTTCTCACACACACCCCGACCCGAGGAGTGCCAGCTTAATGACTGCAATTAAACACATCAAAAACTCTGCCATGTAACTGTACATCTATGCATTATATTGCCTTTACCAGCAGTGTCTCTGCCCATTTGTCTTCTTTTCTAACTCCTTATTTTTCATGAATCATCTCCTTTAGCAAACATTTAATAAACATCATTTAATTAAATAAATAATTTAATAAAATTAAGCCAAAAAGGATTTGGCTTTTTAAATTTTTTGTTTAAATCTTTAGAAAGAAATAATAAGATCTAAGAAGATCTCACATGAAATTCAAGGGTTACTTGTTCTCTGCCTGTGGTTCTTTGAACTGTTCTCTGTGTAATTGTGCTACATATTTCTTATTTTGCATCCTTATTTTCATATAAATCAACATGTGTCCTTTGTTAATTAGGATACCCTACATTCTTCACACTTGTGGTTTTTAATACTTTTACCCAATGCTCTATGTTGATTGCATTTTGTTTAGCTCTACAAAATTAGACTTTTCCAAAGTCTAATATCTTTTCAGTGCTATGCCCTTGAAAACATTGATTTTTAAAATTTTTTTTTTCAACGTTTATTTATTTTTGGGACAGAGAGAGACAGAGCATGAACGGGGGAGGGGCAGAGAGAGAGGCAGACACAGAATCGGAAACAGGGTCCAGGCTCTGAGCCGTCAGCCCAGAGCCCGACGCGGGGCTCGAACTCCCGGACCGTGAGATCGTGACCTGGCTGAAGTCAGACGCTTAACCGACTGCGCCACCCAGGCGCCCCGAAAACATTGATTTTTATATGAAATTTGAGAAGTCTTTTGAGATGGTCAGATTATTGTTAAGTGGAGGTAGCACACATCCAAAAAATCATCAAGGGAGATTTCCTATATGGAATGTCGGCATAAAATGACAAAGAAAGAAGACAATTGGCACTTTTAACTGATTTAATAAAGTTGACAACTAATGATATTTTCAGCATTTAGGATATAAATTAAACTGTATTTTATACTATTGAATGTTAAGCATATTTTCTTCAGTGGGGCTATATTTATAAGAAACAATTCAAGTAACTTCATTAAATTCTGCTATAAAAACAATATAAAGTATATACTTTGCCCATGAAATAGAGCTTCAAATTGTTTGACTTTATCTTTTCAGAGGTTTCCTCTTTTCTTTTCTTTTCTTTTCTTTTCTTTTCTTATTTTTTTTTCAAAATCCTTGGATATCAATAGACACAGACTTGGAGAGCACCGTCAAAAACCAGCAAACAAAGTCTTTACTTACAACCAAAACATATTAGTGTATTTAGTTGCTGGTGACTCATTGAAAGCATTAATCTTGTTCCATCTTTTTTTTTCTTCCATAATTTGAATCATTAACAGAACTCCTATCTGTATTAAATGATGAGAACTATTTCATATTAAGTTGTAAGTGTCATGATATTGGTCTTATTTTTTGTTGGTGCGATGTCCTCCACATGCCTTCCACAGCAGATGTATCTGAAAACGTAAGTTGAATAACACTCACTTTCTTCCTTTCCCCAAATGTGAGCTACTCAACAATAGCTAGGTGGCACACTGGAGTTTGAACCAAGTAAACATGGCCCTGTTTCCAGTACTCTAGGGAATGTTTGTGGTAGCTCTTAGTCGTCTTTCTGAACTGTAAGGTGAACATGACATCACAAGTGTTGCCCACAGTATAAGGCTGTTTCAAAGATTAAACAGACAAAACACAGTGGTCAATTCTCTGAAAAACACAATGACTTATTACATGAAAAGGGATATCAAAACTGAAATATTAGATGGCATTTTTGTCTCTCCAGTATCTGTAAGTCACGTGATATCTCTCACTAAACTAGTAAACCAAGGGATGTAAATGGTAGCACCAAAGCAGATGAAGCAGATTGTGCTTTTGTTCGTAAGACCTATCACTAATTTCCGTGAGTTTGTGTGTGTGTGTGTGTGTATAACAACATTTGCGGATTTTGTTTCTTCTTCAAGAGGACTCATTTAAGAATCAAACCATGTGATATAGTAACATTCACATAGGTTGTGTCACCAGAACAAGTGCTGAATACATACTTACCATCGATATAATTATTGTTTCTATTTGCTACAATGGTCAGTACTCAGTGCTGAAATGAAATAGGAGAAATCAAACAATCAGGTATAGGAGAATTAAGGCTGAAACTTTTGCCCTAAGAAGTAAACTAAAAGATAAAAAAATATATATAGTAAGTAAAGACAAAAATGAAAATAAAAGCTGAGTGTAGAGTCATTATGTCACAATAGTATAAGATGAAAATGGCAGAATCAGAAATAAAATATTAGGCTTCTGGTTCAACAACGCATCTGATTAAGCACTTAGGATGTGGTTTATCTCCAAATTTCACAAAGTAAAAAAGCATAAATATTAATAAAGATAAGGCATACAAATTTGAAGAGGAAACACTAATGTCACAGAAAAAAAGTACTAATGGTCTAATGCCAGAAACTATAAAGGATCCTATATAATATGGATATTATTATGGAAAATTACTCAGACATTGCCACATGAAGTCAAAGTCTCTTCAAAATATTAAGGCAAAATAGTTAATACTTCCACTATCACCTGTCCCTGTCAATAACTAATAGGAAGGTGGATAGTTACTTCTCCTACAAAAGGGTCATTATATAGGTTGTTACAATCCTGCTTATGTCTTCCCAAGCTAGTCCATGCTGGCCTGTTTAAAGACAAGTTAACTGAGAGGGGAGTAAACTACCCAATTTTACAAAATTGTTTTTTGGAAAAGCTGAATCTGGAACCTATATATATATATATGTATATATATGTATATGTGTGTGTGTGTGTGTGTATATGTGTATATATATATATGTATATGTGTGTGTGTGTGTATATATATGTGTGTGTGTGTATATATATATATATATATACACACACACACACATATATGTATATATATATGGTTTTTTTCCTTCTTAATACTGAACACTGCAGAATAAGATTCCCATTTATAACTGGCTTTAAGAAATAATATTAATAGTAATAATAATAATAATAATAATAATAATTTAAATGCAAATTTTATCCAAAATGTATTCAGAAACATAGTAGGCATGGACCTATTTGCTATCTTGAGATCTTATTATTTCTTATACTAGAATGAATTCCATTATCTTTCTCAAAAAATATAACATTTTAACCCTGTAGGAAATGACCAGAAGTATCCATAAACACCAAATTATTTTTAAAAGAAATGTCAATTTCCAGCTCATCAATTCCATACTGTACTGTTGTCCAAAATTCCAACACAGAATTTCTTGCCCAACTGCAAGCAGCATGCAAAAGTTTTAAGGCTAATTCAGAGATCATACAAGATATGACATTTAAAAACATGCTCCAACAGCCAAAGCATAAGAGACTGTTAAAAACTGAGAACTGAGGGTTGATGGGGGGTGGGAGGGAGGGGAGGGTGGGTGATGGGTATTGAGGAGGGCACCTTTTGGGATGAGCACTGGGTGTTGTATGGAAACCAATTTGTCAATAAATTTCATATAAAAAAAAATAAAAACATGCTCCAAAGTAAATATTTAATTTGAAAGAGAAGCAGACAGGAGGTATAGACACAGATGAATGACAATTCACTGGAAGTAAAATGCAGATTCATCCGTCTCCTTTCCATGTACAGCAAGCTCATACAAGTACACTGTGAGCATTCTAAATCTCTATAAAGGTAGAGTAGTTAAGCAGGCAGTTGGTTGCTGCAGTCAGTCTATGAAGATCCAAATCCCAGGACCTATGTTATACCTGTGAAACCTTGGGAATATTATTTAACCTCCCTGTGCCTTGCTTGTTCTCATCTGGCCAATAGGGATCAGAATAAGTTGCACTTCATAAAACTTTTTGGAGAACTAAAGGATTTCACAAACAAAACCCATTTATAATCATGACTGAAGGTCCATTGTAAAGTCTGTATAAAACATAGCTATTTTATATTCCTGAAACAGTATCAATCCATTTTTTCCTCTATATACTTTATCTTCCTTTGACTAAATTTTTGGATTTTGTTTTCAAGTTAGCTGTTTCATCTTGCATTTCCCTCATTATAAAAAAACATGAGAGGCTATGGCACTGGAAAACAGGTATTTTGGGTAAGTTATGCAGACTAGTCCCTTCGTTTACTCCAGGGGGAAATCATTATGCAGACTAATCCCCTCTTTCATGCTTGAGTCCAGGAGGCAATCAAAGAAAGAATATTGTAAGGTAAAGCGAAATCGCAAAGCCAGATCAACTCGATGCTATGCAAAAGAGATAGAACTTGGTGAAAGAAATGAACATGGAACTCTTTCCTTAGACAGGTCCAGTCAAGGAGAGGTGAGAGGTGAGGGTGGTATCTGAAAGCTTATCCATGCATCCCCGAAGCAGACATATGTCTTTTCAGTGCTAGCTACTCAAAAAATGCTGAGCATGAGATCTGGGAGTTTGGCATGAATGTTGAGTCTTTCTCATCTCATTGCAATGCACTTACTCAGTACTTACTATGGAGCCCAGCACATGTTAGGGGCCCTGTGAAGCCTTGCACAATGAATGGTGTCTATTATTAGGAATGTGATCCTAAATATTTTGACCTATCTGCAGCTTGGTAAAGCCTTTTGTACTTACTACAAGATTTAGCTTCCTGTGTTATCGAAAGTACCTGTCCAATATTCATCCTCACTTCCTACTTTATCTGGTCTTCAGAAACCACACATTTTACTTCTCTCTCAGTAGATTTATCCTTGCCCTAGTTCCTCAAAAATCCAGGCTATTGGTAGAAAAGAGCAAACGACCTTAGTACTGATACTCTTTCTCCAATTCTAACCTCATATAATCCAATGAAGCTTATAATTTAAATGTTCTAATTCTTTTTCCCCATGAATATTAGTTATTATTTGTTGCACAGCAGGTCACCTCAAAATGTAGTGGCCTAAAACAAATATAAACATTTATCATATCACATCATATATCATATCACACAGATTCTGTATATCAGACACTAGAGTATACCTTGGCTGAGCTGAACCAGCTTTAGTCTCTCATCTTAAATTGAAGTTGAGATGTCATGTGGGCCTACATTCATCTGAAAGCTTGCCTAAGGATAAAGTCTCTACCTCCAAGATGGCTCACTCCCATGGCTGTCATGCGGGTGCTGGCTGTTTGCAGGAGGCCTCAACACAGTGCCATATAAACTCCTTATTCCTAATTATACCTAGAGCTTAGAGTTAGTGCTCAAATCTCTATTCATGGCATTGTGCCTGCTGGTAATGGGAAATTTTATACCTATGCTCTTCTCTGTTCCTCTAAGAAGTCTTTACCTGAAGGAAGTGTATATGATATAACAAGACTAGAAGAGATTAATTTAGAATAAACACATTAAGATTTGTAGGCACCTATTACATGCAAATCACTCATCCGCAGGGGAATTTACCATCCTCAAGGAGATCATATCCTGTCATGGAATAGAGTTTGCAAACATCCTCCACTCTATCTCATTGTTAGTTAAGTTCTCAGTTTCCTCCATTAGGTTTTAAACCTTTGATAGTAATAGTGAAGCTATTCATCTGCATTTCTAATACACAGCAATGGTCCTATAAAATTATAGGATTCATGATTTAATAATTAAAAAAATGTAGCACAACTGCAGCAGATGTGTTTTGGGCAGAGATGCATGTGAACAAAAACAAAAACCAAAAACAAACCTGTCCTGCTAGAACTTACCTCCTGGTAAGAATGTGGTCATGAGAGTGAAGATGGAAAATGACTAAGTCATTAGCCTCTTAAATTAGTGTGGAACAATGTGGTAAGTGCTATGGAAATAAATGTAGAACATGGCAATGTGAATCAGAAAAGTAGAAGGAAGGTACTTGCAATTTTCAATAAGATAATGTCAAGGTTAACTTCACAGAAAAGTGACACATGAGAAAATCTTTGCTGGAGAGGTAGTAGCCAAGGAGGTGAGGAAGAGAAAGGAGATAACATTCACATAGAGATATTAGTCAGTGTAAAGACACTAAAAATAGAGTGACTGAAATGCTTCAGTGACATAAGAAAGGTCAATGTGGCTGGAGCAAAGCTAGCAATAGGGAGAAACAAGACCACATAGATAATGATGGGGGGGGGGGGAGGCTATACTGTATAGGATTGTGAGGTCATTATTACAAACTTGATTTTGCCTGTTAGGTAGGTGAGAGTCATTGCTGAATTTTGACTAGAGAGATGTGTGACAGCTTGCCTTATAAGGATACTATTAGCACTTTGGACAAAGATGGTAGAAAATACATAGTATTTACCTTCTCCTTCCCCAAAAGTAAATAATAATAATAAATGCACAATAATGACTATATGTATATATATAAATATATGTGTGTGTGACTGTATATATATATACATATAGTCATATATATAGTCACATATATATATATAACAAATATAACATAAAATATATAACATATAATTATAACTATATGAATAACTATACAGTTTATAATATATGCGACATATAATATATATAGAATTTTTTCATTACCAGACACCTGGAAAAAACAAATAGTAACCACTGAAAGACAGCAAACAAATGAGGTGAGCCCTGCTATTGCCCCAGCATACTGTACTGAGACAGTTTCCATAGACAGAGGATCAGTGATCTCTGGGAAAAATTCAAGAGACCTAATACATGTGTAATAGGACTCCCCAAACAGGAGTAGAATGTGGAAAAGAAGAAAGAAAAACAAAAAACCTCCAAATTTCCCAATTTCATAAAAGGTTTAAGCCCATGGATTCAAGAAGTAAAGTAGAAAATCAAGACACAGGGGTGCCTGGGTGGCTCAGTCAATTCAGTGTCTCACTCTTGATTTTGGCTCCGATCATAATGTCATGGTTTGTGAGATTGAACCCAGCATCAAGCTCTGTGCTGACAGCACGGAGCTTGCTTGGGATTCTCTCTCTCCCATTCTCTGCCCACCACCCTTTCAAAATAAATTTAAAAAAATATATTTTAAAAAACCTAAAAAAACCCAAGACACATCAGGACACATAGTTATCAAGATTCTTGAAGCCAATAAAAATTAAAAATCTTAAAAGCACCCAGAGATAGAGACAGAGAGACAAAGACTAATCAGCTTTATTAGCCAATTTCTCATCAGAAACAATGCAAATGAGAAGAAAGTGAGCCATCTTTTTTTTTTTTAATTTTTTTTTCAACGTTTATTTATTTTTGGGACAGAGGGAGACAGAGCATGAACGGGGGAGGGGCAGAGAGAGAGGGAGACACAGAATCGGAAACAGGCTCCAGGCTCTGAGCCATCAGCCCAGAGCCCGTCGCGGGGCTCGAACTCACGGACCGCGAGATCGTGCCCTGGCTGAAGTCGGTCGCTTAACCGACTGTGCTACCCAGGCGCCCCAAGTGAGCTGTCTTTTGAAACAGTAAAAGAAGAAAAACAAGAAGCCATCAACCTATAATTTCATACTCAGTTAAAATATCCTTCCTAAATAATATTTTCAGATAAACATAAACTGAAACTATTCATCACTGGTAAACCTGTATTGCAAGAATTATTAAAGGATGCTGTTTTAATAGAAGGGAAGTATTATCAGATGAATACATAGATCTACAAACAGGAATAAGAACCATTGAAATGATAACTACATACATAAACACTGAAGTACTGTTTACACACATTCTTTATATATCTAAATAGAGTGACTCTTTTTTCCAACTCATTTTGTATTTACAATGATACAAAAGCCAAACAAAATTCATTAGAAAAAAACAGAATCCTATAATATATAAAAACAATTAATGATAATGATCAAGTCATGTTTAACACAGGAATGCATGGTTGAATTGTGATTTGAAAATCATTAATATTATTTATCATTTCAATCCACTAATAATTAAACAAAAAAGAATAACAACATATGAACATCTTAATAGATCCAGGAAAAAAAATTGACAAAATCAACATTCATTTCTAGAAAAATAAAGAACTCTAGGCAAATTAGGAACAGAAATGAGCTTCTTCAAACCTGATAAAGGTCGTCTATAGGTGACATCATGTTTCATGATAGATTATTTAATTTCAGAACAATTTAATTATTATTAAATTATTATTAGCATTAAGGAATAATAAAATTAATAAATTATTTACTTTGGAAGAAAACCTAAATTAATTTCTCCTGAAATCAGGAGCAAGGTAAGAATGTTATTCTTTCTTTTTAAAAAAATTTTTTTTTAATGTTTATTCACTTGAGAGACAGAGAGAGACAGAGGGAAAGCAGGGGAGGGGCAGACAGAAAGGGAGACACAGAATCTGAAGCAGGCTCCAGTCTCTGAGCTGTAAGGACAGAGCCTGATGCACGGCTCAAACTCAGTAACCATGAGATCATGACCTGAGCTGAAGCCGGACGCTCAACCGACCGAGCCACCCAGGTGCCCCAGAATGTCACTCTTTCTATGCATATCTGGAAGTTCTACTCAGTGCAATAAGGCAAGCAAAAGAGATGAAACTGACTGAAATTGGAAAATAAGAATTAAAACTGTGTTCACCAACATGTTCACCAACAACATGTGTCTATGTAGAAAAACTAATGAAATCTATAAAATCTGATCAGAAAAAGGAAGTGAATTTCTGAAGGTTATAGGATATAAGCAATTTGAAGTCTATAAAATACAAGTGAGTAAACTGGAGAAAACTTAAAGTAATAGCTATACCATAATTTTAGAAAAAATAGGAATATATCTATATTACCCTCATCTTACACGTGATATGTGATATCAAAAGCACAAATCTTAAAATAACAAATTGAAAACTGTACCCTTGATCTTCAAAGATGATATCAGAAGAATAAGACAAATCACAGACTGGGAGAATTATCTATGGAAAACTCACATCTGATAAAAGTCTTGAACTCAAAATATGTAGGAACGCTCAAAAATCAGTAAGAAGAAAACAATCTAACAAAAAAGGGAAATATTTGAAAAGACATTTCTCTATGGAAGACATATAGATGTCATATAAGCATATGAAAATGTCCTCAGTCTGTAAGTCATTCTGGAAATGCAAATTTAAACCACAATGAAATATAACTGCACGTAGAGTAGAATGACTAAAAGTGAAGATTGACCATAGCAAGCGTTGTCTAGGATATTGAAGAAATAGAGTTCTCACATGCTG
Organism: Prionailurus viverrinus; assembly: GCF_022837055.1. Classification (NCBI taxonomy): domain Eukaryota; kingdom Metazoa; phylum Chordata; class Mammalia; order Carnivora; family Felidae; genus Prionailurus; species Prionailurus viverrinus. Next base: position 23,253,395 of record NC_062575.1, on the reverse strand, counting down.
TTAGTGTCATGGGAAATAATACAACCAATTTGGGAAAAGGTTTAGCAGTTTTTAAAAAGTTATGCATAAACTACCTTATAATTTAGACTCTCCATGTATTGTTATTTACCCAGGGAAATGACAGCATATTTTCATATGAAGACTTGGACACAAAGATCATGCGCTCTATGATTCAACTTGCATAAAATACTACAAAATGCAAACTAATCTCTGGGGACAGAAATCAATTTAGTGGTTCGCTGGGCAGGGAAGAAGAGAGGGAGGAGCAAGTTACAAAATGGCAAAAGGAAGTTTCTGACAGTAACGGATATGTTATGTACCTTGATTTTTGTGGTTATATGTTAATATGATAATGTTTATTACCTTGATTTTTTTATCTATATCTGATAGTTTCACAGATGTATATTTCCTTTAAGACAGTTATGCACTTCATATGTGTGCAGCTTATTGTATGTCAATGACAAATCAATAAAGTTTGTCCGAAACAAATAAAGTAAAATATATTTGACAAAAATGTTAAGGGACACAGGGCAGCACGAGGATTCCAGCAAGAAAAACAAATACAGTAGCTCAAGTAAGGAATTATAGTTGACTCAGATCAAAATGGAAACACTGGGGGTGGAGCAAAATGGTGAGACTGTTAGATATATTAGTTAGAAGAGCCACTATGATTTTCTGATAGATAGGATGTAGGGTGTGAAGGAAAGAAAGGAGTCCAAAATGACTCTAAAATGTATGCATGATCATTTAAAATATATATGATAGATGCAAATGTAGATAGGGCAGACTAAATTAAAGCAGGTATTGTTTGAGGGACTTATCAGTTCAATGTTTGAGAGGTTGGTTAATTTTATATGCCACTTAGATATTGAAATGAGTGTTTCAAAGACAGTTGATATATAAGTCCGAAATTCGAGAGGTCTGGATGACAGTTGGCATGGATATAATGGTAAAATAATAATCCTAATAGCTACTAGCGTGTATTTGAGTGTTTACTGGGTGCCAAGATAAAGATAAATGTGTTAGCCCATTTCAATCAATTTTCTCTGAAGCACTGTCAAGTCAGTATATTAACGTTGGCCCATATCTTCAGATTAGTAAACTGAGCTTTAAAGCAGTTAAATTATCCAGATTGGTAAGCGTGAAAGAAAGAAGCCACAACACATCTCTCTGAAGCCAAAGACTATTCTGTGACCTACTGCAGAGCAAGTATCTTCAACACCAAATGGGAATAAGTGGATAGATGTATGGATGAATAGAATGCATGGAAGAGGTAGTTTGAGTAAATCTAAACAGCATCACCATTAGTAAAGCACACCAAGTGCTCTAAGGGGACAAAAGAAAGAACAATCAATTCTGATGGAGGAGATTTGGGAAGTCAACATAAAAATGTTAGACAGAGTGCTACAAATAACAGGATGTTGCTAGGTATGAAAACAGGAGCATGGCAGGATGGATGACAGCGCAGTAGAGCAATGACTTAGACATTAAATGGCCTGTCAAGATCAGACAGATAAAGACTGAGATTTGGGCTGGGCGGTAGGGTCACAGATAGTAGTGGTAGGAGATGCGCTTAAAGAGATCCAAGGGAAGATAGCGCTTCAGTGCTCTTCATGATCTGTTAACATACTTCACTCAGACCTGCTAGAGTGCACTGCTGGAGGCTGCAGGGGAAGGCTGTGTATTGGTGACACGCTGTCATATGCAGAGTATATGATTAAATAATATCTATGACCAAATGACTCTTTAAAACCAGGGAAGTTCCTTGCAACTATCAATCACTGACTATTGATAAAATTAGGAGAATCCGTCACAATGAACATACGCATTCTAAGATTTCTGGTTGTACCTTACTATAACTATAATTACTACTTGCATTGAAGGCACATATGAGATTTTCAAGATCTCACATCTGTTTACTTAGCCTAATACTGTACCTTTTTGAGCTCTTTCTTTGTAATATGACAGATTTATGCTATATTAAAAAATTATATAGTAAACATACCCACATTTTGAATACGTTAGTAACTGAAATGATCTCAGGGGCTTCCTAAAGCTTCTTTTTCTTATTTTTTTCCATTTTTAAGATGACTGCACTGATACTCAAGAAAACTATGGAGTCATTAATAAATTGTAGAAATCAAAGTCAATTAAAAAAGTAATTTTTCAAAAAAATAGTAATTTTCCCACTATTCAAATTTTCTCTGACCTGGATGTAGGTAAAGTGAACCTCAGCCTGTTCCCTGTGATTGGAGTACCATGAAATTACTTAACTGGACCCAGGAGATAGATGATAGATAGATAGATAGATAGATAGATAGATAGACAGACATTTCCTTTGCTTTAAATGGTCTATAAATAACAAATACAAAATAAAATAAAAATTAGGCCAGTTGGCTAGTTACTAATCCTGGGCACTATGCCTTTAATTTTTTTATTATTATATATATTATTTTTAGTTTTTAATGTTTATAAGATTACAGATATTGCATCCTTGAATTCTTGCCACAACAATATGATGTAGGTCTCTTAATATTCTCATTTTATGTTTGATGTAGAAGCAGTCTCAAAGAGATTAAAAAACAACATCCATGATCACAGAATGGGATCCCACAAATAATATGTCTCAGAACTGGAATTCTGCACTAGTTTGTGCATGGCTGAAACTTTTGCTCTAAACTCTATGGTAGTCATCATAGTCCAGCTGAAAAGGTAACCATGTTGGGTAACTCTAATCTCTTCTATATTTCCTGAATAAAAATAATCTCTTCTTTTTGTTGGAAAAATAGCCAAAAAAATAAAGGCTAAGAGTAATATTTAAATTTTTGTGAATTATTTATATTCCTCATTATTATTCTCAAAAGCTAAGAGCTTTATGACTCAGAGTATGGTGATATTGAAAGCATCCTTCATGTCCATTTGGACCCTCTCTTCTATTCGCTCAAGCTCAGGTCTCATGAACTTCATTTTTGGTCACTAAAATGTAAATATTCTGCAGATTTATTATTTTTATTTTGTTTTTTTTTGTTTCACAAAAGGGATTACATGAGTATATTATTTATTCTTATATATAAAATTTACATACACTATATATATATATATATATATATATAGCCATAAAATTTATTAACTTACTTGATTTCCCTGTTATTTACCATTTAATAGTGACATCAAGACTATTCCCTTTGGTAATAATTCCCTGATAAGTGATTGTTCCACGCTTAACTAGAATTGCACAATGGTTTAATAAGTGAAAGAAAGAGAAATTGGCACACATAACTCTTATTTCTCAATAAGCGGCATGCATGAAACTGCCACCACATTTCTAATAAATGAAATCTGGGAGGCCTGTTTTTGAGAAAAAAGTATATAAAATATGATGAAATAAATTTTTGTAAATGCGTAATACATTTTCTAGATTTATCAATCAAACAAAGTAATGATTTAAGGGTATTTGTATTTTTCTCCACACAGTCCAAAGTAAAATTCAGAACTGATGTGAATATACCTGAATTGGAATGGAGAAGTCCTGAGTTGACTTACACACAAAAGTGTAAATTGATCAGATTAAGACAAAGATTTCTATTATCTTCACATTTGGTTTCCCATACACCATAAGGGTTTGGTACATAGTTATTCTTGCCTTCTCTCATATAACTTTCCCAATTGGCAGGAGAAGTGGAAAAAGTAATGTCCCTGACTCACCAGACTGTTACATTGACAACACAGACCTTGGGTGGAAGGCTTGTCAGTCACCTCTGCAAGGTGAGCTTACAGGACAGGGAACTAGTAGAAAGAGAAGGGAGGTGGGGAGAACAGTGAGGTGAGACAATGCAGAAAGGAAAGAAAGAAAGAAAGGAAGAAAAAAGAAAGAAAGGAAAAGAAAGAAAAGAAAGAAAGAAAGAAAGAGAAAAAGAAAGAAAGAAAAAGAAAGAAAAGAAAGAGAAAAGAAAGAAAGAAAAAGAAAGAAATAAAAAGAAAAGAAAAGAAAAAGAAACAGAAAGAAAGAAAGAAAGAAAGAAAGAGAAAGAAAGAAAAGAAAGAAAGAAAGAAAGAGAAAAAGAAAGAAAGAAAGAAAAAGAAAGAAAGAAAAGAAAGAGAAAAGAAAGAAAGAAAAAGAAAGAAAGAAAAAGAAAGAAAGAAAAGAAAGAGAAAAGAAAGAAAGAAAAAGAAAGAAAGAAAAAGAAAGAAAGAAAAGAAAGAGAAAAGAAAGAAAGAAAAAGAAAGAAAGAAAAAGAAAGAAAGAAAAAGAAAAGAAAAAGAAACAGAAAGAAAGAAAGAAAAGAAAGAAAGAAAGAAAGAAAGAAAGAAAGAAAGAAAGAAAAGGAAAGGAGGGAAGGAGGGAAGGAAGAAAGAAAAAAGTGAAAGTGGGTGGAGAAAGATTTCTTGTTGTTGTTATTGCTGATGGTGTTTGTATATTTTACCTTCTCTTAAAAAAATAAAAACATCTATGGTTTTCAAAGCAAGAATCCTGCCACTCAAGAAATAACTATTGTAAATATATGAGACCACTTGAGGGCACTGTGGCATTGCATTTTGGTCAAGTGACCTTTGAAAACTCAACTCCGGGAGAATAATCTGGTTTTTCAAAACCCAGGATGAGCACACACAGGTACTCTAGGGTAATGTCTGTACATGAGGATGGGCATAGCTGTGTGGACATATAAATCAGTTAGTGCCCCACCGAGGCAGCTCCAGGACCAGAGATTGCTTTCCACATCCGGCCTTCACTATATGCTTCAGAGATTTCCTTTACTGTTTGCTTGGCCTGAGCTATGATGTTATGATTTTCCAATTGCAGTGATAATGGATCATTTTTGGCATTTCCTACTCATTAGAATCTGTGCCAGTGTGATGGATTAATTTAGGGGCATTTTCTGTCCTTGGTATAATCATTGGGAAGGGAATGAAAATGGCTGCTGCAGCGGGCAAATTACAGCACAGGGTGCAGGATTTAGATGTGAAAAAGCAGAGAGAGAGAATGAGAAAGGCTTGGAGAGAGTGAGGCTTAGCTGAACAAAGGTAAAAATCTTCACTTACTGGTTGGGATCAGAATCTGTGGGCAGGTCACAATGGAATGCAGTGCTAATATTGGAAAATGTTTAAATGTATGCTAATAGAGCTGGATCCTCTCATGCAGTAATTTCCCTTTTTATTAAAAATCAACTGACTGCAATAAAAATCATGAAGCCTTTTTATTTGCCATTTGCATTTTTTAGCATTTATAATTCCTGTAGTAAATGAAATATCAGACTTGAGTTTTAGTCTTGCTTCTACAATACCTTGTATGAGTAAATGTTTTTGATAAACATATATTGAACATCTACACTGTGCTCAGCATATTTATAAAAATGGGAAATAGAGGAAGTTTTAAGAGCCCCTCCTGCCCTTACTAAAAATGCTCTTTGAATGAGTTGGAAAAGGTTTTTAAGCAAATGAAATATGAACTAGCTTCCTATGGACTCAAGTACTTTATCTTCTAAATTTATTTAAAAGCTATTCTCATTCCACATTTATTTTGAGTGAAAGAAGCTTGGAATTCAAAGGAAGCCTCCAACCTCAAGGCTATTGTCAGTAGCTTTGAGAAAGTCTTCTATGGCATAGATAAAACCGTGAGCATATCCTCAGTTTTGGACACGTATATGTTAAGAAATCAGAAGTAATCCTGCTACCAGAGCAAAAGGAAAGACAAAGTGGAGAGTATGACAGAGTTAAAAATAATACAGAATGGAGGAAAGAATGGCTTATCTAAATATTAATCAACGACAGTGAACTTTTAATACAGATTCACATAAATGTGTAGTACTGGAAGATTTGATGAGTCTATAACATGGAAGATGAAATATATAAAGATTAAAAGATGGCCTCAGAATGTCATTAATGGATGGTAAGAAAGACAACACAAAGGAAGAAGATGGATACGTGAACTTCTACGGAAACCTTTGATAAGAGATGCTTTCTGCTTTAAATAAGAGGATTTTATGAATCATAAAGAATATGAAACAACAAATCTGTGATTGGTAAGAAGCTATAGGAAACATCAGCTAAAAGTAAAACTGAGCTAATTAAATGAAAATCTAAAGGGAATTATTTGAAATTTAATAAATAAACCAGACTTAATGGGTAATTTCAGAACAAAGTAAGAAACTAATTTTTTGAATATTTTTTTTCTCCAGAAACTTGCTCAGTAGGTAGTAAGCATCCTGTCAATGGTGATGTTAAGTAGAGACAAGAGAATCATTTGATGGGATGTTGCAAATTTTTAAACCAACTGATGGTTTAACATTTCTTCCTTAAGGTAATGGATTTCAATTAATGTCTTCAAATTATATATTTGAAAATATTTACATGTAAATATTATATGCCAGCCATAGTAGTAGGCATTGTTCATGCCAGGATAAAGAAAAGCAGTATGTATTTTGTTTTGTTTTGTTTTGTTTTATTTTATTTTATTTTTATTTTATTTTATTTTATTTTATTTTATTTTATTTTATTTTATTTTATTTTATTTTGTTTTTAAGCATATGTATTTTAAATAAAGAGATACGCATATTCCTGGACAAATGATTTAGTATCATACCAATGAAAAGTGTCACCAAGTTTATCCATAGGGTTAATGCAATTAAATTTAAGCCTTAGGGGATTTTTTAAGAAATTTGAGAAGCTGATTGGAAATTCTATATAAAAAGTCTTAGGCACAGAAGAAGCACAGGCTCTTATTGCATGGTGCTGACACAGGGGTAGATAAAGTGACCAACAAAAAATAATAGATATTACAGAAACTGACTCAAGAGATATGCAAACTTAACAAGTGTATCTATGTCGCATGTGAATTATTGCATAAAGGGGGTATCATTCAATAAACAGTGTTGGCACTACATATTTTAAAACTAAAATGGATCTCTATGTCATAACACACACACACACACACTCACACACACACACAGACACTCACACAGACTATATATTCTAAATGTAATAAGAATTTAAGTGTGAATCCCAAATCCTTACAAGTTTTAGAAGAAAATACAGGAGAATACCTATTTTGCCTCTAGGAAGTGAGAGACTTACTTAAGTAATTCAGGTGAAACATTAACATAGAACTGATGTTTCAAACATTTGACCCCCTTCAAATTAAGAAATTAAGTTCAAGAGATACCATAAAGTGAAAAAGAAACCAACAAATAAGGGAAATAATTGCAGATATGTAATTAATAAATAATTACTGTCGAGGATATACAAACAGCAATTACAAATCAATAAGAAAAACAGCCCTTCGTATTTTAAACAAGATGACAAAAATCATGAATAGGCATCTCTTTGATAAGGAAAGGGAATCCTTTTCAAATAAACATAGATGCTCAACGTTATTGGATGTTAGGAAACTGCAAATGACAATCACTTTTACACTCAGTAGACTAGTAAAAACAGGAAATTTGGTAATACTGAGTGCTGAAAAAATAGGGATAAAGAAGAGTAAAAATAATATAATAATTTTTATAAATAGTTTTGTATTATTTCAGAAATTTTATCATTTGCATAATTTATGACCAAACAATGAAATTCCTAAGTAAACACATTAGATAAAATCTGACATATGCACCAGGAAACCTATAGGAGAATTATGTTCAGAATAGTCAGGAGCTGGAGGGGAAAAAAAAGAAAAAACACAAAATTCATAAACAATTAACTTAATTATGATATACTTAACCAATGGAGTATTACACAACCACAAAAAAATAACTGAACTACAAAAAAACGGCATGTACAGATTTTAGTTTTGTAATAGTCAATAAAAAAAAAGAAATCACATGAGATTACACTGCATCATAGCACATTAATAAAGCTCAAATGAAGCAAATTTAAATGTATAAAAAAGGACATTCAGAAAAATCTCGAAGGAAGAAATTCTCCACTTGAAAACGTTTACATCAAACTCACAAGTAGCAATTGTTACAGTGACTCTGTATTTGCACTTGCTACAGATGCTATCAAACCAAACCCATGTGTCCTTTTAAGAAGACAGACTATATGAACAAATGGTAGTGAAAAAGACCAACGGCCCAGAAAATTACTCTTGAGTAAAACAATGTCCATGCGCCTAGAAATTTACTTTATAAGCATATAAGTCATATATATTTAAGCCATCGGCCTTGAACTCATGTAGCTAGGAGTTGTGTAGATGGAATTTGCATATATAGTTGTATTACAGTCCTCCAGAGAAACAGAATGGACAGCATGTATCTATATAGAAAGAGGTGTATCAGCAGGAAATGGCTCACAAAATATTGGAGGCTGAGAAGTCCCAAACTCTGCAATGAGCAAACTGGAAATAGTGAAGTTTCAGTTCAGGTCCAAAGGCCTGACAATTGAGGGAGCTGATGGTGTAAATTCTGTCCAAATATTAGCAGTCTCAAGACATAAAAAGAAATTATGGTTCAGTTCAAGTTAGAAGACAGAAAAAGAACAACGTCCTGTGCCAGCAGTCAGGTCTGAATTCCCTCTTACTCCCAGGAGGTCAGCCTTCTTGTTCTCTTCAGGCCTTCAACTGATTGGACGAGGTTTCCCACATTAGGGTTAATAACACAATATGCTTTTCTCGGTCTATTGATTCAAATGTTAACCTCATCCAGAAATACCCTCACAGACATGCAGAATAATGTTTGGCCAAATGTCTGGGCACGCTGTAGCTGTCTAGCTGATAAACACAATTAACGATTACAATAGTATTATGTGCTGCATAGGAAAGATCTTCACTGGTGGCACAGATGATGCATAATATAGGAATTAGGACTGGAGTGGGGAGAGGGGGGGCAAGTACTGTAGAGAAAAAAATATTCACTTATGGCTAGGAGGGTCTACATAAAGGAGGATATAATTCCTATGTTGATTTGCTTCTTATACTTAATTTGATTTGCTCTAAGTGCTGTCATTCTCCAAAATCTGCAGGACCTAAAATGCCCTTCAACTCAAATGCACTTCTTCCAATAACCCATTGTCACTAGTTTCTGATTTTCTTTATACCTTACCTTACACAAATGATTTTACCTGTTCACCGCACTGGGTCAGTCCCAGTATCATGAACAACATCTACTGTTTTCCCATCTACTTTGATTTTTTTTCTCTTTATACCTTACTACTGGATCTTTCTAATCCCACTCTATTTTTATGAGAAACATAGGGGTTGGATGAATTGAGAGCAGGGTATATCTCTCTGGCCTCTCTCGGCAGGGGCAAAATTCCTCCAGCTTTCTGTTTTGCTTCCTCACAATCTCCCAAAAGAGATTTACCAGCCTTGAGGGTCTTTTCATCATCCCTAGTTGGTTTCCATTATCCCTACCCTATCCTCTTCAAATGGTCCACTTATTAAAATCTGCCATGAATATCATGTCTTTCCTATACAGACTACATGGATACACCACTCATCTGGCATTATTTAGGTGATTTCAGTTTGCTTTTGAAAATGTTCCTCTACTCACGTGTTACTACTAAGGTTGCCACCAACCTCAATTCCAGAAGTGACAAGGTGACAAAGTTCGTTAGTGTATTCACTTAACCACAATGTTTACTTTAAGAAGGAGATTTGAGCAAAGTCAGGTGAATATATCTAATTATCAAGACTTAATTTATTATATTATTATTTTTTAATGGCCAAGAAGAAGATCCTCTCTTTCCATTAACATTGTCTTGCTGGAAGGTCATAAGCCTAGACCTATTGGTGGTTGTCTTGATAGAGTGAAGGTAGAGCTTGCCTGAGAAAAAAACTAAAACAGAAAATCAGAACTAAAAAAATGAAGGTGGACATAATTTTACCTTGTGCTACACAAAATAAGCATGTCTTTGACCTTTAAGCTTTCTCCCTCCTTAGGTCAGTTTGAACTGTATTTTTGCCATTGGCAACCAAATGTATTATGATAAACGCTTCTCTCACACATTGTTCATGAAGGCAGGTTCTGTCACAAGGGCATGGTGCCAGTGTTTCACTTCCGGTTTCTTGTTCTTTGGTATATGGTGGTTTCTGTGGTACCTTACCATGGTTCTTTTTTCTGGAATGGTCCCAGTTCTCCAGCCACTTTAGATTGTGGGACTCCTCTGACCGATCATCCTGCTGACTAGCTATTCCTCACTATTGTTTTCACCTTTATTCCCTGTGGTCCCAAGAAACATTCCTGGAAACATAATTACTGAGCACTCACTGTGTTTTACTGTTGTAACTTTAGAGTTATTTATCAAATATGGACCCACGTTTTCTTCAAAAGCTCTATACCTCTGAGATACTCTTGACCATACATCTGGGCACCAGCTATCCAATTCTTGCCAATACTTAATCTACTCAGTGACAACCAGGAAATCTCCAGAATTAAGAGTCATCATTCTACAATGACTGGAATATATTCCAGCATCATGGTATATTTAACTTATTAAACAATTTTCTCATCTAATACTTCAAATTGTTTTCATTGTTTTCTTCTTTTGTATTATTCATAATGCTTCATTAAGTACTTCATTAAGTAGTTTCTACTTTTGTTGAATTATATGTTTAGATAAATTAAAATAGTATATTATGTTGACTGATGATTATATATCATTATAGCTCTTGCTGCAAACTATAATATTGTTTATAAAAGAGTATAATAGTTTAAGTGATATAGGTGATGACTGAGTATACTAGTCTATAATATCACCACTATTGGGTGACATTTTGATGTATCTACTTTCTTGGGTGTAAGACAGGGTGGCTATAATTTTTATAGCCTCTGCAGTTGCATATTGGGGTATCATAGTTCTTTTTATAGAATAAATTCAATTTATGCACTCCATGGAAAAGAAAGGGAAACAAATAACAACATAAGGAAAACCATGGTTATAAGAGCAAACAAGATATATATAATAAAGAGTAAGGCAGAATAAAAATATATTAGCAATATAATTTAACATAGAGGTGAAAAATCTTTACTCCTCTTGGCACTTTAGCATAAAGTAGACCAAAATAGTTTCCATAAATTTGTTCTATAATTTTTTATTATTATTAATTTCAAATTTTCAAAGAATAAATTAAGTCCTGATATAGGCTTTATAATTTATGTATTAATTTCATTTTTAGAACAATCTATCACATTAATGAAAATTGAGGATCAAGAAATTATAAATGAGCAGTGGTAGAGTCAATGAGTCATTAGAATGCTTTCAGATATGTTGCGGCTTGGAATCTTCTCCCACCACACTACTTAGGCCTTGAGCCTGTGATTTGAAGCAAAGTTGAAAGTTGACATAAGGTATGATGAAGTTAACTGGGCCAGGGTTTTTTAGTCCCTTATAATATTATAAGAAAATCGAAACCCATTTTTCCGTTAATCAACATATTTGCGGAATACACATTTGAGAAGTTTGGTGTTACACAATTCTGTAGGAAAAGAAAAACACATAATAAGCTGTGTAGTCAGCTAGATAGATGGGGAAAACATTGCCCCCACATAGAGCCAGATCACTGTATAGAGGTCTAGACTGGGAATCAGATAGTATGGGTTCTAACTCTGACTATCCAAATTCCTCTCTACCAGTCTCTGGTAAAATGCTTGACTATTTGAAATGATGGTTTCCTTACATGTGGAATGGGGCTGAGGAGTCCTTCTCAAACAGACTCGTCAGGTCAGTTTGAGGGTCAGCTGTGGTGCCTGTTTGAAACGAAAGCAGTACATCAACATAAATTTTTCCTCCTTGCATCTCACCATCTTTTACACTGGGGAGTAGTTTTGTCCCTTTGTGTTGCACAGAGAAATACAAACTGAATTAATGAATTCAAAGTGAAGTTATCTTTGTATGCTCTTCCTGAAAACATACACTTTATGCTGTCTGATTCTAAGAAAGCATTTCTCCATAAATAATTGTTGCTGAAACAAAGGCGTTCCAACTCCTGAATTGTAATCACTTTAGATAGAATGCCCTCCAAAACGCTGTCACTGTTAATCAGACCTCAGAAATTGATGCTGAATAATGGAATTTTGAAATGGAAAAAAAAATATGTCTCTATATTCTGGCAGGCTTGTGCTTATATATGAATGTGAACAGACATTTGCAGACAATATTATCAAAAGTTCATGAGCAATAATTGTAGTCTTCACTTGATACCCCATTTTGCTAGTTTCTCCCAAGATTAAATGTGAAAAATGCATCTGAAATATCATTAATGTGCTATCCAGAAAGCATTGTGGAAGACAGATGATTTAAAATTGTTTTTAGACTCAATTGGAGATTTACGACATGAAGAGGTAGAGATGATTACAAGTGATGGTAAAATCTGTCATGAGAAATCCATTATTGAGCTTCTATCTGTTTAACTGCTAATTAGCTGGCAGGTGCAGCATATACACACATTTTCCCTCATAAATATCTTACACACATATATATGGGATGTATATGTGTGTGTGTGTGTGTGTGCCTGTGTGTATACATGCACATTTAATATGCACACATATCAATAAGGTCACAACCTGAGACCTTAATATGTCTTAAAACTGTCTTTTTTCAATTGAATTTCTACTTATCTGTCCAGCCATACCTCTTACAGCATCCTGTGTCTTACCTGTCCCTTCATTCAGTTGTCTGAAGTTCCCCATGTCCTTTCTGCTTCTAGTCTTTATCCCAGACTGATCCTTCTGCCTGGGATACCCTTTATATTACTCATTCCTACTGCAAGTGTCAGCTTTAATGCATCTTCTTTGAGAAGCATCCCATAGTCTTCCAACTCTGAGTTAGATGTCTTTTCTCTGTGCTCTCAAAGTGCACTATGATGGTGCTCATATTGATGATCAGTGACTGGAGACTTGTCTACATCATCCATTAGACCGCAAACTCCAAGAGGAGTGGTATGAAATCTTATTAACTGTTGTATCTCCAGTGCCTTAAATGCAGAAAAAGCATTTAATGAGAATTTATGGAATGAGTGTATTAAAGAATGAATGAATCAAGGAATTGGGTCACCTAAGTTTGGGTCTAATATATTCCTCTTAACAAGGATTGGAGATCAGAAAGAAGGTGGAGACAGGCTGGGGTGTACCTTCTCTGCTAGTACCTCAAAAACATTTCTGTATTTTTATTTAGCCAAATGTCTGTTTATAAGAACATAAGCCCAGCCATTAAGACAATTGCAATGGACAGCTTAGTTCCAATGATCATAAAGTTGCTGATTCAAAGAAATCAGCTAAAAACAATACAATGCAAAATCTTCATCACCAGTTATCCTACCAGATGCTCATGGGCTCCCTCCGAAGGAAAAGGCATGCTTTCTGGGAGAGGGACAGTGTTAGTATGATGGTAAAAGTGATTATTTTCCTATATTTTGTTCAATTTTTTCTCAACGTGTAAGGTTTCATAAATAGTACTATTGCTATCTTTAAAAGCAAACTTTACAAATTTGGACTGACATATATTAATCTCTCTTTCCATGACTATTACACATTTAGAGGATTTTATATGGAATCCCATGTCATATATGTATATATGTGTGTGTGTGTGTGTGTGTGTGTGTGTAAATTAAATGAGATATATATATATATATATAAAATTTATATTATTAACTACTTCTACAATTATGAGAGAAATACATTATATATCTTGGTATGCATATGATTATTTAGGCTGTCACATCATTAAATCCAAGGGAGCTCGATTCTCCCACAAGCTATGTGACTTTGGACAGAATATTAGGTCTCTCTTAGACTCAGTATTTTTCTCCATACATGAGGGAATTGAACCAGGTGATCATCTAAGTTGCTGTAGGTTATATGATCCAAATCCTTTGAAATGAAAATTTATATAACATTTTTGCTTCTCCATTATCATATATATTATTTCTTTCTGAAAAGTATTCAAATCCTAATCTACTTATTGATTCATATATTCATTCTTTCAGCACTCATTTCATTGCCAGCATACAATATTATAGTATTAACATCACTAATAGTAGCCATACTTCTAGTACTTCTCCTGCTGATACAGTTGCTGGTAGTGCCAGTAATACCAACAATTATTGAGGAGGTACCATGTGTTAAGTACCGAGCTAAAAGGATTTACAGCGATCAGCACATTTAGTAGCGGTGGTATTGCTCACTCAACAAATATCCGGGACTCCCATTTCATGAGGGTGGGAAATTAAATTTCCTAAAATAAGTATCTCTCATCTCTGATATTATCAATTTTACTTTAAAGAAAATGAAATAGTAATTTATGTAACTTCCAAAGTTGCAGTTCAATTTAATGGTATTAAGAGAATGAGCCAAAATTAAAACAAAGCTCTTAATCTTAACCAATCTAGTAACAACTATTGTGCTATTTTCATTATCTGCTTTTATTTTCTTAGATAAAAATTTTATTTCAAAATTATTTAATGTTTATTTATTTATTTATTTTGAGAGAGAGAGAGAGAGAGAGAGAGAGAGAGAGTAAGTGAGGGAGGGGCAGAGAGAGAGGGAGAGAGAGAATCCCAAGCAGGCTCCACGAGGTCAGCACAGAGCCTGATGTGGGGCTTGAACTCATGAAAAAATGAGGTCATGACCTGAGCCAAACTCAGAGTTGGACACTTAACCAACTGAACCACCCAGGTGCTCCTAAAATTTTATTTCAGAAAAAGCTTAGATTCACAAAGTCTGCCTTTTAGTATTGTGTACCTCTGAGAATTCTATCTTTGAGATGCCAAAACTAGGATTTCTGTGAGACTAGGAATCATATTCCCAGAGCATAGCAAAATTTCCAAAACACAAAATAAAAATGGATATTCAATGTGTCCCTTAAATCTAATAAAAATTTAACAAAAAGAAAAAAACAATAAAAATAAAATAAAACAACAACCAAAAAATCTAAAGTATGCATTTAGAGACAAATCTTCTAAGGCAGCAGGTAGAACCGCTCATTGATCTACATTGGGGCTTCATGGAGAAGAGTTCCTAATTGAAAAACAGGTTGTAGTCCTGCTTGAGCATGGAATAAATTTTTGGGAGAGGCTTGAATTCCCAGTATAAAATAAAAGATTTACAGACAAATATACAAGCCATTTTTGATAAGAACAATTTTTAAATAATTTTATAGTTTTAAAAATCTGCTTGTATTATTTACTTTTATCATGAAATATGGATTAGCATCATTTAACAAAAAGAGATTTCAATTGACTGGACCCTTGGTTTAGAGCACGGGTATGTGACTATAACATGCCATGTACCATTTGTCTTCCTTATTACCAAGTTAATGATTCTATTAGCCACATCAAGAGTGTCCTCATAATTTGTCTGCATTTCCTTGTAATTTATGCCATTGTTCCAAGGAGGAAACCCCATGCAAGCGAAACATGGCACACATTTTTTAATCAATGAATCTTTCCTAATGTCTTTAAAGCATTTCATTTACAAAATCAGCTTTTATTAAGATGCCAATAGTTCTAGCACTTGATGTAAAAAGCAAAATTAGGTCTATCAAATATGAGGATTTCAAGGATAATCCATAATTTAAGTGTCTTTTTTTCCAGATTTATTCTTAAAGTTAAGCAGTTTTTAATGTCACTTGGAAAATGACTTGATTCTTTAAGAAATCTGACTGAAATATGCCTGGTATATTACTTACAGTATGCTGGCAGCATAAAATAATTATATGAATTCAGGTAATAGAAAGTAAAAATATAAATGTGGAGAAGTTAGTCGTTCTTTTTAAAGTAGCAAGTAAGCACCACAACAGAGCTGGATTAGAAATAACTAGCAAAACCAAAGCAAGCAAGCACACAAACAAAAAACAAAACAAAATAAAACAAAACCCTCTATTCTCTATTCTGCCCCTTCCTAGGTGGGAGAACTTAGGCGTACTTCACTTCTTTGGACTTCAGGGACAGTTTTAAATAAAAACTGGCTTTCTTTTTAATGTGTGTACTACTTCATGTTGTTTTCTTGATTGTGACATTTTAACTCTTTTTTAAAAAGGCAGGAATTATAGGCTTCCAAGATTGAACATTGGTATGGAGCTCCTATAAAGATGAGAAACATCAAGATTTGTGATGATTACATGGAAAATTAGTATCTAGCATGTTTAAAATGAAGTATTATGTGTGAAAATACAAAAGAGTAAAAAGAAGTGTATTATGACTGAGCAGAAGTCAAGACGCCTATGTCCTAAGTTTAATTTTAGCATAAAAAATGATACATGAAATAGAATTTCAGGGTGCATAAAAAATTTGTAATTATGCAATATTTAAATTTTCCCCTATTCCACCATAAAAATATATTTTACATTTTAAAATTTTATCATTTTTAGAAAAAGACTGTGCACATGTGCATACATGTGCACAAGGTGGGGAGGGACAGAGAGGGAGAAAGAGAATATCTTACGCAGACTCCACGCCCAGCATGGAGCCCAATTTGGGGCTTGATCCCGTGATCCTGGGAACACGACCTGAGCCGAAATCAAGAGCAGGATTCTCAATCAACTATGCCATCCAGGCGTCCCTATTTTACATTTTTGAAATGGAAAAAGCATAATATATACAGGGATGACCATGGATAGTTTCTTGCCATTCAATTCAATACAAGCTCCTCTTTTAGTAAGCTGAATAATTTTTTTATAAGCTGAATTCTAAATAGCATGTTCTTTTTTTGAGCAATGAAATGAGAGCCAACAGTTTTTTCTATAAAAACAAACATGTCATTAGGAAAAATAAATACATAGAAAAAAATAAAAGAAATGAGGAAAATAATCCAGAACTGGAAGATTGAGAACACAAACATTCATTTTGTATAAAGTTGTATTACAAATATTTTTAAATACTTCATAAATTGTGCCATCATTGATCATTTTATTTCTTATATTACACAAAATAAATGTGTTGTATTGTCACTCTTTTCTTTTTCTTCTTTTTTCTAAACTGATCTTATAAAAAGTTATGATCATACATAAAATACATTTGACAATTATTGATAATGTATGACATTTGTGCTTGAATTTAAAACTTCCCAATCATTTTCCTCATTGTCTGAGTAATAGAAAGGGTGCGTGGAGGAGGAGGAATGGCCAAAAAAAAGTACTTTGTAGTTCAGAGTGTGTGTGTGGTGGAGTTTTTCATAATAATGAATAAAATCATTCTCAATGCAAAAATTTTTTATTTTTTTTAACGTTTATTTATTTTTGAGAGAGAGAGTGAGAGCAGGGGAGGGGCAGAGAGAGAGGGAGACACAGAATCTGAAGCAGGCTCCAGGCTCTGAAATGTCAACACAGAGCCCGAGGCAGGGCTTGAACTCACAAATCCTGAAATCATGACCTGAGCCGAAGTCAGACGCTCAACTGACTGAGCCACCCAGGTGCCCCTCAGTGCAAAAAATTTTAATGTTGTTCTTTGTAAAACTGAGTAAGTGATAAATTCCTCAATCTTAAAATCAGGTCTGTAACGTTGAATTTTAAATTAATAGTGGGCTCTATTCTTAGCTGCATCAGACCATTTGGTGGGGTGGGGGGTGAACCTTAGGAATTAGAAATGTAGGAATATTATTCACCCATAAAAAGCAGGAAATCCTGCCATTTGTGACAACATGGACGGGCATCGAGGACATATGCTAAGTGAAATGGGTCAGACAGAGAAAGAACAACACTCTGATCTCACTTATGTGTGAAATCTACAAGAGCCAAGTTCACAGAAATAGAGAGTAGAAGGGTGTTTACAAGGGGCTGTCAGGCAAAGCATAAGAAACTCTTCAAAAAATGAGAACAAACTGAGGGTTGATGGGGGGTGGGAGGGAGGGGAGGGTGGGTGATGGGTATTGAAGAGGGCATCTTTTGGGATGAGCACTGGGTGTTGTATGGAAACCAATTTGACAATAAATTTCATATATTTAAAAACAAAAAAAAAAACGAGGGGCTGGCAGGTGGGGAGAAGGGGAGAAGGTGGTCAAAGTGCACATACTTCCAGCTAAATGTTTCAAAAGTTCTCAAGACGTAATGTACCACGTGGTGACTATAGTTAACAATACTGTTATGTACTTGAAAGTTGTTAAGGCAGTAGGTCTTACATGCTCTCAACACACACACAGGCATACACACAAGCACACACAAACACACACACACACACACAGATACTTACAGGAGGTGATGGATGTGTTAACTAACCTTATTGTGGTAATCATTTCACAATATATACATGGGTCAAATCCTCACTTTGTCAACCTTAAACTAACACGATGCTACATATCGATTACATATCAGTAAAGCTTGGGCAGGGGGGAAGAAATGTAGAAATC
Organism: Prionailurus viverrinus; assembly: GCF_022837055.1. NCBI lineage: Eukaryota > Metazoa > Chordata > Mammalia > Carnivora > Felidae > Prionailurus > Prionailurus viverrinus. Next base: position 23,235,129 of record NC_062575.1, on the reverse strand, counting down.
AGTAGATCCAATGCAAGAGAACACCCAATACTTATGTGGAAATACTATGGTGGAAAAGTCTTTTAAAACAGTGGCCTAAAGAATGTTTTCTGTGTTCTATTTGTTCTAGTCCTCACTGCTTTTAAGGAGTTTCTTGTTTTACTGGGGAATTAAGATGTATACATTATCATAAATTTCCCAAATCTCAGTTTGGCAATGATATGTAAGCTCTTGGACACATGGCTTAACATTTTTGAATTTTAGATTGCTTCTCTGTAAAATGCTAGAATAACATTAACTCACCTAACAGGGCTGCTGAAGTTGTAGTATAGCTATAACCAGCAAAATGAATCCACCAGGACTGAGGCCAAAGACTTAGAAATCAATCTTTTCCTTGAATCTCTTCTTCAGTTTTGGGGGACAAGAACAGGGGAGGCTTTGGACCCAAATCTTATCATCAGAGATTCATTGTGAGCAGATTTTAATCACAGTAATTTATAAGTTGAGGAGTCGCTGTTTAGGTCCTATAATGATTATAAAAAGTTAGCTCTGGAGTATTGTAGGGATGCTCTTTTTTCTAATCTTACTATTATGTTTTGTTTTGTTTCTTATTACTCACATACAAAACTCAAGCAAATTTTAATGTGAACAACCTCTTTCTGAGTTCTGGGCAAAAAAGTCCTAAATTCTGTCCATGAACTGATGTTGAACTTTAGGCTGTAAGGTTCAGTGGTGATTTTATAAACACACACACACACACACACACACAATATTATATTTATATCAAATTATCTTACCATTCTACTTCAAACCTTTTCTCAACCAGAACTAAATACATTGCTGTTGCCAAACCGGCTGTGTTCTGTGAACATTTTATTACTAGTCCACAGTAAGATAAATATGAGTAAGTATTTAGCACATTTTATAATATTTTTTCACCAGTACTAGTCCCATTTTAATTTTTATTGGATTTTACAAGATTATCAGCCAAATTGAATCAGACGTTACAAAATAAAACAGAGAAACAACCTGTCCTTCTCTGTGGAGATAGAAATAATTGGAAGGTACTACTTTGCATGCAAAGCTTTTATCCTAAAAAGCCCATCCTATCTCTAGCTCTTGCTGACTCCTTCTCCCTGTACCTTCATCCTCCTCTTTCACCAGGATGTAGCCACACCAGCCTTTGTTTCTTTCTGTGTTTTGGACATCCTAAGTTTATTCTTGCTACTTGAGTCCTCATGCTGTTCATATTATGTGGGCATTTGTGTATTTGTGTGCAAGTGTGTGCACATGTGTGTATTTCTGTACATAATGCTCTTCCCCAAGACTACCCCATGTCTGACCATCATTTGATCACTGATGACCATTCAATCTAGAGACACCATGCTTCCCACCAGGCTTGTCGCTGCAGTTCACTTTTATTATTTTATCAAAATTTAATTTGTTCATAGCATTCATCAGTCTATGAATCATTTCTCTCTTTATTTGTTTACCTGTTCATTGTCTTGAATCTCCAATCTAGAGTTGGAGCTCCATGATAGGGAGTATCAGGTATAGTCAGGTTTGAGCTTTGAATAGTGTCTAGAAGATAATAGGTACTCAACAAATACTGGCTATGTGTTAAGTATTGAATGTTTATATTGCATTTTATCAGTTCAAAAGTAATTGCACATACATTATCTAATGTAATTTCATTGACCATAGGAAAGCTATTACAACCTGAAATAATAATGTGGGTATATTAATATCTCTCTTTAAATGTTCCCTGAAACATTTAGTTTTACCATAATTAAAACATTTGACTGAGTAGAAGGTAAAGCATAAATCATAATTACATGGAAAGAGATTCTGGGGTAGAAAACCTGGATAGGAAATCATTCCAGGACAGCTTGGATCCCCCATTTATTATTTGAGTTTTGACAAATTCCCTGGTTCATTGTAAATCCCATATTCTTCACCTATAATAATTAATGTTAGATCCACATTTCTGGGTTTTCAAAAGTATTCAAGAAGATCACACATCTAAAATCACCAGACACAAGGTCTGGCGTAAAATATGCTTTCTCAATTATTTCCTTAATCAAAGAGGATGAAGCTTGTTGTTACTAATAAAATAATACCATATTTATTGACAAATTTAAATTATGTGCCTATTACTTGTTTGTAAAGTAAAACCTGTCTCTGTTTCAGCAATATTATATATCTATATAAATTTTACACTTTTAGTGTAGATAGGTGTATAAAACAGATTGTATTCTTATCACCAAACTCTAATTTTACCTGCTGAGAAAGCATTTCTCAACCTCAAGCAATTTTTACTTAACTTTGAAAAATACTGTTCACTGTTGGGGCCATAATTGTAAATCTAATTTTCCATCTAGCATTCTTAGGGATTTACTGACTGCTTAATTTGATGGTATGGGACCTATTCATAATTATAATAAAAAATACATGTTAGAACACATTGCTGAATGACACAGTTATTTAATGACTGCCATTTCCACTGGCCAGAAACAGCATTATTGTCCGCATTTAGAGTGATTTATGGACTTTCTGAATATGATGCAAAGGAGAGAATGTAATCTGGATGGAATTTCTGCATAGCCACCCTGATTCCTGCTTCACATCCCAAACTTTATGCATTTTCTCTTATTCATGTCTTTATTTATTTAGTTCATATCCTAGCTTAAAACTAATTTCACATCTCTGTTATCAAAATCCACTTGGTTTGAGTAAAAATCAGGAAATTAGAAAAGAACTGATCTGTAGTGAAAATATTTATGCATTACTTAGATTTCAAAAGTATTTCCCTAGTGGGCATTTTAACATTATTGGGTTAAATAAAAGTCTGCAGAATCGCTTCTTCTACCTCATATTTATAACAGGAAATGTTACTCATGAAAAAAAATAAGATATTATAATTTTCTCAGGAAAATAATGTATTTACATACATGGGAAAATAGAAAAAAAATTGGATACATTATAGGAATACTGGTTGGCCATATCTCTCTGCCATATAAACAGATAATGATTAATTAGTTCTGTAAATATTTCCCAAGGTTCCATATTTGTAGATATAAGCAAAATACAAGAGATTCTAAAATAAAAAAGTCTACTCTCTAAATGTGCTCACAACATATCCCTGTTTACAGTAAGAGTCAATTGCATTATAGGAGAGTAAATCATGGAAGCATATGACACAGTCATAGAAATTATTTCCATCCTGGGATGCTCATGACACATGAACAGAAGTTTGCTAAGCAAGAGTAACAGGAGGGTATTAGTATATCGGGAAGTGCACTTGTAAGTAGTTCAGGCTGACTAGAAAATGTGGACAGATAAGACCAGTCCGATTGAATAGGAAGCCGATGAAAGTAAAGTATAATGAAAAATAGCTTGAAATCATGATATAGGATCAGTTGGGAATGGCAAGAGAGGACTATCCAAGCAGATACAGGAAAGGTGAGGAAAGGATTCATGGGTCATGAGTAGGAATTTGGGATTTTATCCTGAATCACTGAAACAGGAACCTGGCATTGTTAAGTTAGCATTCTTGAGCACTCATTCTAGCACGTTTGTAATCTATATGTGATATGGTTATTCTTATGAAGCTGAGACTTGAGAGATCTTTTCTTTCTCTTCTTATCTTTTCATACTTGCTCTTTTTGTTGAAAGCTAAACACGGAGTTACATGAAAATAGTTATTTTCTACACTCATAGTGTTCCCTATTACTATTCTCAGATTACCATGACTTTGTAAGAACATAAAAGACAGTGAATTTGGGGAAAGAAACAAGGTTTGACCCCTCCTCCTATATCCCATCAAAAAATCCACTAGTGCAGGAAGGAATGGGGAAAGAGTTTCCAAAGATGGCTTCTTGGGACCTTTGTCCTTCCTGCGTAAGTGAATGTGTCTCCTTGACATGATGTGTATTAAGGGGAAGGATAAGGTGAAACTGATATATTGTCTCTCTTATGCTGTGATGTCTTCCTTGAACTTTTCCCTACTGGAGAGTATGTTGGCTTATGTGTTCCCAAGAGTAGCAGAAGCTGTGTGTGTTATGCGTATATAAGCATGTGTAATATCCTTAAGTAATTCTAATAAAAGTATTCTTTTTCTCAATTTCTCTCTGTCCCTTTCATACACACACACGTGCACACACACACACACACACACACACACACACACACAGTAGCACAAGCATCCATTGCTGATCAAACATTTCAATGTCTGAAGTCAATAATCAGCTTTTTCTTTCCGTGAACAAGCAAGAACTACTTGTCCTGGGTAGCCAGTTTGCACAAATACTGTGACAAGTTCCTCAAAGCAGATCAAGCCCTTGCAGAATCAGAACACTGATGCTCTCATATACGCTACTTCCAGTTTTAACTCTGACATGTTTGAGTTTGTTATAGGCATAACAGGAATCTCTGTTCCAACAAGATCACAAGCAAACAGTGACTGTAGAAAGGTGGCTTATATCATCTTCCATTTCTGTCCACTACATCCACACTTGACTAATACACATAAGCATTTCATTGCAAACGCTATAATCATTCCTTGACCACCAGAGTACAGTTCCTCAAATTATATTCTGAGCAATACTAGCATCTCCACAAATTATGTTCCTGAATAAAATATTTTAGAATCACTTCCTGCAACAAAATGTTCTCTCCTTTGAAATTCACAATGCAGGGGGGATATATTAAATTCTCAATAATGCCACTTAGCTTACTGTGTTTTACACAAAATTTTTTAACTTATTTGACAACAGAATCTTACTTCCCTTACTATATTTACACACACACACACACACACACACACACACACACACACACACACACATCAAGTGATAGCAAAGGAATCCATTTTTAGAAACAATGACCTAAAAAATTCAGTAATTTATAAATCTGTATGCAAGAATTTTCATGGTTTATTCTAATTCTTCTTCCATAACCTTCTTTTGCCCTGAGGTTTTATAATCTGAGAGAGCAGATTTCCCTGTTATAACTTAGCAATCCATTACTTATACCACTGGTCATCCTTCAACCTTTGCTACTCCCCAGCATCTCAGTGCAGTGTCTTCGGCAGTCTCTAGAACCTCATTGTTCTGTCCCCTCATTCGATGCTTTGTAAAGATACTGCTGATTCTTCGCTAAATTCTCAAGAAAAAAATACTAAGTAGAATAGGTACTGATTAACAAAGGCCAAAGAAGGCTTTGGCAGGACAGCTGTAGACAAATTATAACTCATTTTGATGATCTTAAGAAATGTAAGTGGTGGAGAAGCAAATGCTCCCAATATTTTTAAAATTGATGTGATATGTAATAGAAAAATGATCTTAGACTTGGGGTCCCGTGTTTATCTTGCCATTGCCTACATTAATGATCATGATGGTCTTTATTTTTGGTGAATTCATCACCATAACAAAGTCACCCTCAGAGAACCACTTTGAAAATCAAATAAAACCGATGGTGTGAGTAAGAACATCTCAATTTGTAAACAAGTATATAATTTCAAGCCAGAAGATTATTAGTAACTATAATGTTAATAACTAGCATGCATTATGAGTGATCATGTGTGACTCAAATTGCTGTACTAAACATACAATACAATATTTCATTAGATTCTACTAACATAATTTCCAATTTCACAAATGGAAGAATTAAGTTTTAGAAGTTAAATACCTAGTTCAAGGTCACAGAACAAGATATGAGGCTGAGATTCAGAGATAATATTCTTAACTAGGCAGCTTTACTGAATGCTCCTAGAGGTATCCAATCTATTGTATAAATCTGTTTATCCTCACCAAGCCCAGCACATTATTGAGCATCTCCTAGTTAGCAAGGAACTTACAGATTTATTTATTCACAGATGTAATGTCTTAGTGGAAATTCTAGCCAATAGAAGATACAACAATTGATACCTATTTAGTCAGCTGTTAGTTCTAATTAGCCAGAATTCAATACTAAATTCACTATTGTACATCACAGTCTGTTAGTTATCAGAGTAGAAAAATCTTATCATTTGAATTGGAGTTCACAATATATTTCTCATAAAACACATTTATTAGGATTTGTAATGTAATAAATATGTAAAAGAAATTTATTAGGATTTCCTGGTTCTAGGTTCAACATAGATGTGAAGATCAGGGCACAAGGAGAAGAAATAAGTAATATAAATCTTAACATCATGCTAGTGACAGGACTATGACACTTAGTTCTGTGTCTCATAAATATTTGTGTGGATAGTTTCCACTTCTAGTCTTTGGAATGTCATACTTTGTGAGGAACTAGAAGTTTGAATACAGAATCGGGTACTCCCTGATTGATAGAACTTCTAGGTCAGATGGAACCATAAACATGAACTGGAGACCTAAGGCTGAATAGTATAATATCTTGAACCTTGATTATATCCTGTACAAGTGTTTTTTTTTTTTAATGAGAGACTTTATGTTACTGTTCTATTGCTGTTGCTATTGTTTTACCAAACAATTAAGATGATGTTGAAATTTTGCAAGGCAGAAAAATCCCCCTGTCCTGAACTTTCTTTAACTAAAATAGGTATCAGTACTTCAGAGATAATTTACCAGAGTCAATGTTAAAGGATACTGAGACACACCAAGAGAGGAAACACAAGACCAAAGGGCACACAGAATGAAACAGGTAAGGTGAATTCAGATCTCACAAAGTCCATTCTCATCTGCATGTGTTTCTTTTTAAAATATTAAACTATAAATAACAGGGACCCCTCTTCATCTTCTTTGGCATTATATTGTTTTCATTAAAATTATAAATATATTTAATGATTTTTAACTATGTAACAGTTCAGCAAAGAGTGCCTTCAGATGTTATTATTAACTATTATTTAACATTTTCCTCTACTCTAGAAGGAAAAACATATTATAACCATTTTGTAGATGATTTAGCTGAAGTTCAGAGAAGCCAAGTATACAAAGTCTGCAGGCTCCCTGCATTGTCCTTTGGTGTGGATGCTGCATTTGGAGCCAGCAAAGCCTAGACAGATGAGGGCTCCAGGAACTAGTAGAATACAGAGCAAAGGTGGTAGGGGTAGGTGATAGGTGATAGGTTTCCATAGCTAAGCAGGAGACAAAGGGAGGGTAATTCAGCATGGAATAACCATAGCCAGAGTCAAAACATTAATTACATCAGCCACAAACTAAAAATTAGAGGTCAGTAAGAACAGGAAAAAACAAGTGCACAAGAGATATTGCCCCTCAAATTAGATGGGATCCAGAGCATGCCGCTTAAATCTATGGGTATTTTCACTCTGTTGCCAAGAGACCGTGTGATTCTTCCCTTGTCCAAAAATCTTGAAAGAAGAGCATGGTGCAGAAATCATACAACCTGAATGGTCATCTTCAAAACTCTAAATATTACTTTTCTAGACTGTTTATTTCAAGTTCCCATCTTGCTCTAGTACCTAACATTTGGAGAGAAGTTGGTAGGGCTATGAACATTAGGAAGTCCAGATTCCTAATGACCAATTAAGTTACATATGTTATACTTTCTTTTCTCATCAAACTTAAACTGTTTTAATTTGCATGTTACTACTTGTTTGATAGCCAATAGCATTAACAATTGTATTGTCACAGTGAACAACTTTCCAAGATAGATCAAGATAGATCATGCTCTAGAAACTTTTTGCATTTAACTGTCATAATCAGAACCTCCAAGTATACCTAATTTAGTACTCAAAACAACAGTGGTATATTCTGTTACTGTGTACCGAGAATGATGACGATGATAACAATGATGATTAAGATAATGATAATAAGTAATATTATTAATAATACAAAGACTAAATAGCAGAATAGGCTTAATTCACAAGATGCCAGCTATGTTTAAAGAATAATTCATTTAATAATTATTGAACCAAATTTTTGAGCGTTTCAACAATAAGGACCAATTATTTACCCATAATAGCGTAGATACTTATCACATTTATTATAAGTTGCATTCAGTTTCAGAAATTATGCAGAAAATTCTCTTATTTCTATGACAGTAGCCATTTGTAATACATAATATGTATCAATTCAACATATTATGTGCTTTAAACTTATATGTTAATTATTTCTCAATAAAGTTGGGGAACAAATATTTCCCTATTATTATTTTCTATTTCCCTCATACCAACTTCTATTTCTTAAGTTATAGAATATCTCTGTATGGTTTTAAAATGGTCCCTTTCATAGGCAATCAACTTAGTTAATAAATGTGAAATGGGTCTGATGGATCAGTAATTACCCGTGAACACTCACATGGATAAGCAATGGTGTTTTTTAGATGGTATAAAGTGTTATTTTCAAGGCTAGTTGTCCCTATATGCGTGCCACACATCCCTAAGCATTTCTCACTCTATTTGCATTTTTATGATGCTCAAAGCCTTGATGCTGCCAGTCACCGTAAATAAAATATGTGACCCAACCACATATCAAATTAAATGTATCTTCCTAATTATGTGGAAAATATTTTGTTTCTCATGTCTATTATAGGATTTAGGGAAATGGATATGTAACACAAGGAAGTCCTACAAAAATTACATAGGCTTTAGTAAAAAATCTCAAACCCCAACACATCAGAACAAGAAAAAAATAAAGTTTTAGTTATATATATCTATATCTAGATAGATAGATAGATAGATAGATAGATAGATATAGATATATAGATATAGATATATAGATATATAGATATAGATATATGGGTGGGAATACCACAACAGTGAAATATGTAGACAGGCTCAGAGGCAGTCTTTAATGACATCTCCTCTCACTTCCCCTGAGGTTCAAGGGGGTCTGCCCAGGAGGTGAGAATTCAATCTGAGTTTGTCTTGCTCATAGCATAGACAACTCACTCTATTTCCCCATATACTGCAGTGTTTCTCCTTGGATGGCACTGAGAACATTGCCAGTTACTACATCTACACATGTCATCTTCCTACTGAGAGAAATGTGAGACAAATTTGAGGAAACTAACAAGAGAACATACACAGAGTCATAAGTTGATTTGAAATCAACCAAAAAGCTATCATTACAAGGTAATTCTATTAATGAAAAAGAAGTTTTTGATGAGTAACAACTCCTTCAATTCTGCCATTATTTTCTTACTAAAGAAGAGCAATATGAGTGGTAATCACATCACTTTAAGAACAGTTAATGTGAATACACAAAAATAAATATATACGTGTATATATACGTGTATATATATATATATATATATATATATATATATATGTGTATACACACACACACACACACACACACACACACACACCCCCCAAGTAATGGAGTATTACTTGGTAGTCAAAAAGAATAAAATTTTGCTATTTGCAACTACGTGGATGGAACTAGAGGGTATTATGCTAAGCGAAATGAGTCAGTCAGAGAAAGACAAATATCATACAACTTCACTCATAGGAGGACTTTAAGAGACAAAACAGATGAACATAGGGAAGGGAAGCAAAACTAACATAAAGGCAGGGAGGGGGACAAAACGTAAGAGACTTAAATATGGAGAACAAATATAGGGTTACTGGAGGGGTTTTATATATATATATATAATTAATAATAATATTATATAATAATATAAATATTATAAATAATATATAATCAATAAATATAAATATAAATATAAAATATAAAATATATATTTATATAAATATAAATATATAAATATATAATATAATAAATAATATAATAATATTATATATTATATATTATATATAAATTATATATAAATATATACAATATATAAATATATATTATATTATATATTATATATATTAATGCATATATATGCAAATATATATTATATATTATATATTATATATATACTTATATAAATTTTATATATATATAAATTTGCATCCAAGTTAGTTTTATATATATATATGCATATATATGCATATATATATATAAAAATATATAAAGCCGTTGAGATGATCATAAAAATGTTAAGCTTTATCAAATGGCCTCTTCAGCTATTCACCAAATAATGCAAATTAACTGATCTATAGCTAACATTTCTTCAGTACTTTCTATGTTCTAAGCACTATTTTAGGCACGTGAGATATATAATGCATATAGTTTTCTTAAAAATTCCAAGAGGTAGGTAGTAATACCATCCTATTTTATAGAAAATAAAAATAAGGCACAGGAAATTCTACTGGGGGTTACTCACTGTAACTGCTTGGATGGCTTTTCAGAAATGCCCCAGGTTGAAGAGGAAAATTGGCCCTGATATCCTTGCAATAAATAAAAACAAGCTGCCCCCAGTAAAAGTGAACTGCCCCAGGGAAAGGGGTAAACTTAAGGTGAAGCACTTCCTTCTTTTGAGGGCAATTACTGGAGAAGTACTCTGCTATTGATACTCAGCAGCCAAGAATTCTAGCTTCTAGAGAATTGGTGCCTCAGTCCTAAAGGTGGATCTCAGCAATGCACTCTAGCATCTTGTATACTGCCTAACAGACAAGCCCTGGATGTATGATATAGCCACAGATAAAGAAATGAATGAAGGGATGATTAGAAAAATATGTCTGGTTTATCATCTGAACAAGAATACCTATTCAATTTTCCTAGAGTAGTATCATATTCACCATGTTCAGATTTCTAATTTTCATTTGGAAGAAGTACCACAATCTGAATTATCATCAAGGAGTATTCATATATTCCAAATGATGAATATGGAACATGAGAGCCATCCGGTGGAACAAAAAGACAACACTAACTGTCTTAGTGAAGACAACTGGCCACCAGAGACAAATGGAAGGAAATGCACTGTCTCAAAATACCACCACAAAGAATAATAACTCTAGAGACAACACTGAAATTATGTTTTAATAAACTAGAATAGAGGAGGAAGGGAATCACCATATTCTGAGGTTTTTGCTGAATGTTTGACTTTTATTATCAAACTTAGTATTTAAAACTCACTGAATATTAGGATAGGACAACCAGAGGAGGAAGCTGATGATGAAGATTCAGAAAGGTAAAGTAAGTTGTCTACAGTGATGTGAGAAACAAGCCCACTGACCCAATCAAAGGAGGGACACGGAGACTCAGAGCACAGTGAAGTGAGGCTTTAATTAACATTCTTGCAAAAGCAGGTATCTGATGGACATGCACACTGGTGGTGGTTACAACAGGCAGTTTATCTCCTAGAGTGAAGTCCCTCCCCTGATTCCTCATTGGCTTAGTACTACAGAGGTTATAGCCTTACACAGAAGTCATCTATGCCCATGTAAGGCCAAAAAGTAGTCTGATTTGAACAAATGTATATTCATGGAGGTGACACAGAGACTTCAGTTCTTTGGTGCATGCTCATTGCAAAGCCCGCAAAAAATAAGCACGTGAAATGGAGAGGCGAAGAATCAGGAACTGAAGTGTCTAAGGGTTTGGGACTCCATTGTGCAGGGTGGAGGGATTCGTACATATTTCCAGCAGGTTGTAAACCTATTGTTAACTAGACAGCACAGCTTTTATTTGGTATTTCTGAAAATGAACCACTACTTCTCACAGGTGACGCAGCTAAAAAGTGATGCACCTTATATTTAAACAAAATTGTGTCTAGATCTTGTCTAAAGACGCTGTAATCACTGTCTCTAAGTTTTATGTTTATTATTAAACAATCATGATTGCAATATGAGACATTAACATACATTTTATAGTTTGCTATAAAATTTTATTTTTGAGCTTCATTTTATATTTTTTTCTTTATAATTTGTTCAATAAGCAAAGCAAAACAATGACAGTCCTCGTTTTACATACGAGAAGATTTAGGCTTAGATGAGGGCTGCTTTTGTCTTTTCCATTCTCTGGGCTGCTAGAATGATGGAATTTCCATCCTCATTTGTCACCAGAGCTGACGACATTCTGGGTTTAATTTGAACAAACTGAACTGAGCAGTGTACAAAATAGGCACAGGGTGCTGTGGCTCATTTCTTTGGTGATGCTTTCCTTCCAAAATCACACATGGAAGGGTTTCAAAGAGGCTAAGTGGCTTGTCCAAAGTGACTCAGCTTGGACATGGCTAAGTCAAACCACAAAAACAGGTTGTCTATTTCAAATCATTTGGACATATTTTTGATGCGACAGCTGTAGCTTTTGATGTGATGGTAACACGATTCTTAGTTTGTTTTTTTTTTTTTTTCCCCTGAGTTCCTGCTTCTTCTAGTTCTTGCTCTCTCAAACTGATTGCAAGGAGAAGCCAAAGTCAGATGAGACCTGGGACAATCTCCTGTCCCAGATAATGACCATATTGTTTCCTCTGCCTATTCCTGCAATCTCACTGAATAATATCTGACGTATCTTCTTTGTTCTACAGGAATGTAGGAGATCTTTCTTTTGACCACAGGAGAAAAACAAAAAAATAAGCTGTTTTCTCTCTCTCTTTCTCTTTCTCTTATATTTCAGTTCACATAAAATTCTTTTGAAGTCAGATGACTTTTGCTTCAATCACTTTCAATTTTATTGCAGCCAACAATCTCTATGTTACCCATTTTTCATTTTTTTATGTCAAAGGATTTGTTTAATCTCAACTTTTCTCCATTTAGATAGTTACTTCAGAGAAGCTTTAACCTTTTATCAGCCAAGTAATTTGCACGTTCTTTGGAAAACATCTGTATTCCAGAAAAGAGAGAGAGCGCACACACAAGCAAAAGAGCAAACAACTCTAAACGTAAAGGAAATATTTAGATAAAGGCAGAGAAAAGTGAGAAGCTAAGAATCAGGTGTGTGCACTGGTAGCTTATGAAGAAATCAGCTTTAAGTTTTTCTTGAGACTGGAGCACAGCCTTAAATAGAGTAGGAAAATGCAATTCTCCCTACAAGCCACTACCACTCTAATGCATTAAAATTCTACAAATGGGATTTGGGGCCAAAGCTGCCATTCATTCATCTGTCAGTTCACCCATCTACTTACTCATTTGTTCTCTCAATATTCATGAATACTTAATATATCCCAACTACTAGTAAATCATTTCATTGCCTTGATTTGGTTCCTATATGCAGGTCTCCCTCAGAAGGTATTACCAGATCTTCAGACCATGAACTGACTCCATATTCCAACATGATGACAAAAATGCTAAAGGAAACATTGATCCAAACTGTTAATTTGCTTATCGTTGGATCATTTTTTTGTAACTCACTTTCTTATACACTTTTCCCCATTAACTTTCTTTGGACACATTCTACATTTCCTAAAATTCTAGAGTGATCCATTCAAGTAAACTGCCAGATTAATTTTCAATTTTCTGGATAATCTTAGCATTTGTCATATACCTGTCCTGAGACAAGCTGAATCTTCTTCTCGTATTAAATGTATCAGCTGAAGTTTTCTTTACTGAGGATGGAGCTGAGATTTATCTCACACTTGTCCAAATCCAAAGCCTTTACTATTTCTACCAGAATAAAGCAACAGGAAGCTATTCAGAACTGAAGAAGCCATTGAATATTACTATAAGATCAGCCACCTAACTGTTTTCTACTTCTCAGGATTGATATTTGTTATGGTTGTGTATCACAATGGCTTCCAGGTGGTTTCCCATCTCTCAGTCCACTAAGCCATTTCTGTGAATGATCTCCTCTTCTAGTAAAGCAGTTGGTACCTTCAAGTTTAAGTGCATCTGTGCATAATTTTAACATGCAGGGCCCCTTCCTCTCTGCCACTAAACCCCTCTCCTGTCAAGTATGCAAGTGGCTGACACCTACCCTGCAATGGTTAGTTGTATTAAATTGAGAAATAGTCACAGGTCATAAACCTCCCAAATAAATTGTGCTCAAATAAGATGTGCATAGAAATTCAGGTTCTAGATCACATTTATTTCCAAGTTGCACTGTGTTCACATTTCCTCTTGTTCCTGTAATGAATCCTTATTTATTTAATGATAGTGATTAGATGCCTTAAATTACCAGAAATAAAATCCATTTCCCTCAGCACTGGGCATATATATGAGAACCTTCAGTTGTGTATTCTCCAGGCTCTTTTTATAATGGCACTAAATACATATAAACAAGCATCTGTTGTAGCAATTTAAATGTTTTATCCTTATGTACTACTGCATGTATATTAAAAACAGAATGTGTTATTTAAAATATTAGTTATGTTCATGGATTGGAATCTTTATTTGTGAATAGCTAGCACATAAAGATCACCAAGCAAATATTGCAAAGTATACTTTCTCACTCAAATAGGCGTATCTTCCATTTGACTCTGTGTATTTTACATCTATTATTCAGGATCATGTTACAAAGTACTCAGAATATACATCTACAAGAGGTCACACCTCTTCTTGCTTTAGGTAATTTTAAAGAAAATAACTACACTTTCTTAAGCTATCCAGAGACTCAAATACAATTTTGACATTTGCTGCCTTGAAATAATGGTGCTGATTATAATTAAAATTAGAATAGAAATTGAAAATTAAAATGACAAAAAAAGAAGGCCCTGGAGTTCAGAAAAATGTATATAAAATAGGGTCATGAAAAGAGAGAAGAGTTTGAAAATAGTATGCTGACAATGATTTTAGGAATAAAATGTTAATAAGTATAATAGAGGCTTATACATTCTATGTAGAATGAGGTGACTCTTACCCTGCTATTTTGGGTGCAGTGACATTTGATGTGTAAGATATTAGAAGGAACATGAATTAAACTCTTCCAAATAAGAAAGGTCAGAATGTAGACATTGTCTGAGATTCCTTTCATTAATTTTACTGCTTACAAATTCAAGTGGGATTGCAGAATAAAGCCAATTTTAGAGACACGCCATTTGACCCAAGCCCCTCAAAAAAGATAATATTTAACCTCCATCTCCAATCTATATTAAAGTGCTTTGCCCTTGAATTAGCCAGTAAATGGCTTTCACTCTCTCCTCTACTTTGTGCATTTTTGAAGGCATATACTAAATATCCCGGGAACAGAATACTCTACATTGAAGACTAGCCTTTGGATGGTAATTTTGTGAATCATACGCTAATTATAAATTAATATTTGCCTTCAAATAAAATATGTCGTTTTATGCATAATGACAGGTATTCTGTCATTCATTTATTCAGTTTTTTTACAGATCATGTTGGCTCTCTTTTACCATGTAACAAATTACCATAAACTTAGCAGCAGAAAACACAATAAATTTGTTACCTCATAGTATTTTCATAGGAGAGAAGTTCAGGATTGGTGTACCTGGATTCTCTGCTCAGAGTTTCAAAAGATTACAATCAAGGTGTTGCTACAACACAGCTCATATGAGACTCAATGACCTACTCCAAGCTCATTCAAGTTGTTGGCAGAATTAAGTTCCTTCTGATTATAATACTGAGGTAACATTTTCTTTAGCTTTTAACCAGGGACAAATCTCAATTTCTAAGGCTGCCCAAAGCTCCTTGTCAAACAGCCTCTAAAAGCAGTTCATAGCAGCACTGTTTGCTTTCTTCTAAGCCAGCATAAGTATTTATCTGTAAGGTCTTCAATAGGACCAGCTGGAGGAAATACTCTGCTTTCAAAGGTCTCACCCTTTATGTCAGCCTCACCCAGCATAATCTTCTTATCTTAAGGTCACAAAAGCCCACCCTAGCAGTACCTGGATGTGTTTGATTAAATAGCTGACATAACATGCATATACATTTGGGGCCTAGATAATGGGGGAGAGTTTAGAATTTTCCACCTAACTCAAAAAATAAACAGATTAACATATGGAAAGGAAAGCAAAAATAATATAAAAACAGGGGGGCAAAACATATGAGACTCTTAAATATAGAGAACAAGCACTGAGAGTCACTGAGGGGTTATGGGTGGGGAGGATGAGCTAAATGGGCAAGGGGCATAAGCCTCTCCCTGGGTCTTATACAGAGGGGATGAATCACTGGATTCTACTGAAATCATTATTGCGCTATATGCTAATTAACTTGGATGTAAATTTAAAAAATAAATGAAAATAAATAAATAAATTTAAAAATATACACTTTTAAATTAAAATATAATAGGTGTGCCTGGGTGGCTCAGTTGGTTGAGCGTCCGACTTTGGCTCAGGTCATGATCTCACCATCTGTGAGTTCAAGCCCTGCGTCAGTCTCTGTGCTGACAGCTCAGAGCCTGGAGCCTGGTTCAGATTCTGTGTCTCCCTCTCTCTCTGCCCTCCCCCACTTATACTCTGTTTCTCTCTTTCTGTCAAAAATAGACATTAAAAAAATAATAATAATAAAATAAAATATATAAATATATAATAAATTATATATAAATATATATAATAAATTATATATATATATATATATATATATATATATATATATATATTTGCTTTACTGTACCAAGGAAGCAACATTGTCTTGAATAAGAACCTACATGTGAGTTTAGACTCAGACTACTTTGAGTTAACATTCAGCCTCTTGGGAAAAACTCTTTACTTCCTTAAGAGTAAAATTTTATATCCCATATAGGTAGGATGCCTATATATGCTATTCTACCCAGGAAGTTTCTAGCTTACCTCTGTTTTTCTGGTAATATTAACAGTGTTCCCTTTTATTCTAAAATGCAGCCATGTTTGGGTAACAAATCACACAGTCTACTTAACATTAGGTTATTAAGAGGATACAATATGAAAATGTGCATAAAATCCTTCAGTGTGTTTGCCTTACAAAAGGTCCTCAAAGCCATTAGTAGAGATGTCCCTTTTTCATCAGCCCGAGCTTGTGTAACTGTCATTGTACAAAGGATTATAAGTATAGACACTATGCCATGTTTAATAATAAATACAAGAAGATAAATATAAAATAAGAACCTAAGAATTAGGATCATGAGTTATACTTAAGAATTTCAGAAAATTAGGAAACAAAAATCAAGAGCCAAAGTTACATGTATTTGTGCTAGAAAGAGAAAATTGAAGTCATAAATTTTGGAGGTGGGGGGGAAGCTAAGTAAGAGTTCTTAGAAGACAAAATTGAAATGATTCTTAAAAAATTAATATAATTCCCATGAATTAAGAAGAAAAGGGAGGGCAATCTAATATATACATACATACATACATACATACATACATACATACATACATACCAGAGAACGGATTAAAAATTCTACATGGATAGGAAACAGAATGATGTTAGGGTCCGGTGACAGAGACAACAAAGTGAAGTTCATTTCAAATAGTAAAGGATTTTGACAGCTGGGTAAGGAATTTATATGTTTTTAATAGGTGATTGATACAATCACAGCCTGTCAAATGATTATGAGGGGCAAGGATTGAAAGAGGAAACAGGGTCAGGAGAAACCTGAAGAAAAATAATGGAGTCTCGAGTTAAAATAGTGATGGCTTGAAGAAGGAGGAAAAGGGCATAAGTGAGAGAAATGGAAGAACATACACACACATCAAAGCAGTAAATGAGTGGATATCAATCACTTACAAGATGGATGAAGGGATCTATTACATAAAAGTATAGAAAGGTGTCAGTTAGGTAGTGCAGATTCCAAGATTTAAGTTATCAAATTTACAAAAAGAATTGCTCAAGTAAGGAGACTATACCCAGGTATGTAAATTATTATTGAAGGGACTCAAAAAGATGGAAGAAAGCAGAGCTAAGTATGGTCTATATTTCATTATACTGAAGAGTTAGTACAACAAAAAGCATAGCAAAAATCTGACCAGGTAGAGATAAAGGTGGCCTTTTAAATGGGCGTATTTCTTTTCTGATTGCTGGGTTTTTGTCAACAGAGCTCCTATTTTATTGTGTAAGTAGTATAATTACAAAAAAAAAGTTAAATTAAATATGTAATGTACTAACTAGAGAAATGCTCACATCTTGTCTAGTTAGTTCTATCTTGGGAAAGGTCTTGTGGAGATGTTTGAAAAAAAAAGCATGGTGCATGGAGCCTTGAAAGAAAGGCTATGACACAGGAATATTAAAGTTATATTAACTCAATATTATATATATGCATAGATATATATATATATATATGCATAGATACATATGCACGTATATATGCATAGATACAAATATATACACATATGTAAAATGTGTATATATGCACGTATATATGCATAGATACAAATATATACACATATGTAAAATGTTTAAATATGTTTGTTTTTACATATATCTGTGTCTACATATATATGGTTTAATGCATATTTTACATGCATTTGCATACATATATTATACATATGTGTGTGCGCATATTTTTCCCACTGTCCCATCAATTCAACTAACTAATAATCAGCACAATGGAGGAGGGAGAGGACAGGGAAAAGCTCAAGACAATAACCGTATAGATGTTAAGCTCAGTCTGTTGCTTGACTTACATTTTTCTTATTTTCACCTTAGATGTTTGGGCCCACCCAGCACGGAGTGGAACGGAGACACCACTATGCATATTTTCAATTCTGTTAAGCATTTTATCTGTTTAGCTTACTCTTTTTCACCCCATTACTTCCAGTGATCCAGGGAGAGTATAGGTTTTAGCAGCTTCCTTGACTGCCTTTTTTATACTCCTAGGAAGTTTAATGGTCTCCCTCTGCATCTGGTAACTGATACCATTAATTAGACCTGACAAATTAATGATAGGCTATATTAACCACATTTGTCTAAGCATTACACAGATATCTCCTGCTTCCAGTGGGAATCATTCAGACTAAAGGAAAATATTTAGAATCCTGGATTCACCCATAAAGTCAGGTTTCCTAATCACAGAAGTATCTCAAGTAAGATTTAGCAAAGGGATGGACTAAAATTCATTGCATGCATTTCATCCAACAGCCGCAGAGCAGTTGGTGTGAAATCTCATCCTAATGGTTAAAAATCATCAATAGTTCCCCATTATTTCTTAGCCAGGGAAGGCACTTCATGTTCTGCCTTTCCTAACCTATATCTATTTCCTTTCACACAAATATTCCAATCTGGTTGAATTATTTGCTTATCCATGTCTTGAAGGGTAATATCCATTTGAAATTGATTTCACCTAGACAAGCTAGGTTTGGCTGTACCTGCTTGTTTCATCCTTACTTTAGATCATGAGAGTGAGCAAAGCAAAGAATATACTTCAGTGTTCTATAGTTCCAGCGTCAAGAAATAGGTGGTAGTCTGGGTAGAAGAGCTGCAAAGCACTGATTCTTCATTCAAACTACCTGTTCGGTACTATGCCAAAGCCTGGGTATGGAGTTGACACAGCAAGGGACAATCCCAGCATGCAGAGTCTCCCAGATCAATCTTCTCAGACAATAGGTCATTTGGGGAGTGGAGATGGAAAAACTGGGGGGGGGGGGGGAGGAGGGGCAGGCAAAGCCTCAGGCTCTAAGGAATTTTGCCTCAAGAAGAGAGGTCAGTACAGAATTGTGTTATAAAGGAATCATAGCTACTTAGCTGAAACCACATTAGAATATGTTCTGTTTTCCAATTTGTCCCAAGGTCAGAGTTAGATCAACATGTCTTACAATCTACTAGTAAGTACCATAAGTGACTCCATGGTCAAGCAGTGAAGGACTCATACATCAGTGAATGATCATAATGCTTTACTTCTACAGGTAGGCTGGACACAGAACTCCCTAAGGACAACAGAACTGAGGAGTCTAGAGATGGCCCTAAGCATTTAAGCACAGCATTCAAACTACCCCTCTACATTCATCACTTGAGTTGGAGGGAGGTAAGAGAGAAAAAAGCAAGTTAAGTATCAAACAATACAAGGTATATGATTAAAAGTTCTTTTCAGTGGTACTCATAGACCAGTAGTAAAGTTTTAAAAGAGGTTGCCATTCAAAATTTTCAGTATTTCAATCTGTCTAGTCTGGGTCCTGATTCAGAAAGTATAAGTTTACATGTATTCCCTAAAGCAAAACACACAAAAAATATTTTCTCTTCTGTAAAATAGGGACATTAACACTGACATCATGGAATTACCATGACTATTAAGAAAGAGGATAGGGAAAGGGTAACCAGAAAATGCTGTCGATGCTGTATCTCATCCCTCTGGCCCATGCTGCATTCACCTGTAACTGTGATGGGGTGTTTACAACATGCTAGCAGCTTCCTCACTCAGGTGGCTGCATCTATCAGCCTCTCTGCCCAAGAATTTTCTCCAGTATCCCTGGGCTATGCTAAACTGAAAGCAGCTCTCTATTTTCAAATGTGTGAAATTAACACCCAGGGGGCAACCCTCTGCTATTAGAAAGTAGGAGTTGGTATATAAATAGCCCAGTCTCCAGTCCTGAGTCAATAATTCTGAGCATGCTCCTCAAGATTTCTCAACAGTGTCTTTGAGCTTCAGTTACCCACAGCGGTAGCTAACATATCTTCCAGTACCTTTCTTTCCTTCTCATTTTACTTACTTCTTTAACTATAATTCCTGATCATCTCCCAACTGAAGTACCTGTACTCAAATTGTTATTACTTCAGTGTCTCCTTTTGGAAAAATCCTAACTAAAATGGGACATTTCCCCCCTTTTAACCCTTTACTTCATAATAATGTTATACCTAGTCAAAGATTTAAGTTAATATTTTATCATTGATTCACTTGTTTATCTCCCCTATAAAAATGTAATCTCCTTAAATATAAGAAGATTTTATTTGGCATTCTAATTTTAATATTACTGTAATCTGTAAAAGATTGTTGAATGAATGAATACAAAAAAATGTGGAGATGGACATCCATGAATTGTTCTATGCCTTACTGAGTATTTCCGTTATCAATATAGCAATAATTCAGCTGGCATAGCAGATTGTAATTTCCATATGCTCTGAGGATATAAACCTTGCCTCACCATAGGCCTGACTTCAAGGACCTGAGCTTTCCTCTCTCCTAAAAAGTAAACAAAATAAACAATACTAGACCATTACAACAGTATAAACATTTGGAAATTTCAGGTAAGTTCAAGCAAGTGTATTCACAAGAAACCATATTAGAATAAGAACCTCAGGGGCATTTGGGAAAGTTTGGGAAAATGAGATAAATAAGGTGACCTTGGGTGCTACTTTTTCTACTCCAGGAACTAACCCTCTATTTGGAGGCACTTCCTTCCATCTGAAATAGTTGTTCAACAAGTTGGAACTGACAGAAGACATAATGTTTTACTGCCATGTGTCAGGCAGCTTGGTGCATTTTATGCCTGAATAAATACAAAATGAAATTTTAGTTCAAGGAGATGGTATAGTAAATGGTTCTTCATAAAGCAGGGAGTAAGGAATATGTCTCCCATGGAGGAACTCATGGTGACATGTATCTGATTTATATTTTAATTGCCAGAATAAAATCAAATATCCCTAAGTTCAGGCATGCTAATGAACAAGAAACAGAATTAGCCTTTTCTGTGCCTATTGAATTGTCTAATGTTTGCTGAGAGAAGCAAACAGAACATCATAGATCCAAATATTACCCCAAGGTGTTTTACATTGAATGGCCTTTTATAAGAACCTTTTGAAACGATACTGAATCTTCAGCAACATGGTTTCCCCATAAAGACATGTTGCAAAGATTTGTTAAAATTGTCTACTGAATTTCATTAAGTTGACACATATAAAGTAAATCTGACTTTTGAGCCAAGTTTTCAAAACTGGCATGGACAAACCTTGGTATCCTATTTGCCATAAGAATTTGTTTATTTTGGGGGGCGCCTGAATGGCTCAGTAGATTGAGCAACTGACTGTGATTTTGGTTCGGTCATGACTATAGGGTCCTGGGATCAAGCCCCGTGTCAGATTCACACTAGACTCACACTGAGCATGAAGCCTGCTTAGGATTCTCTCTCTCTCTCTCTCCCTCTCTCTCTCTCTCTCTCTCTCTCTCTCTCTCTCTCTGCCCCTGTCTCCTGCTTGTTCTCTCTCTACCTAAAAACAAACAAACAAACAAACAAACAACAACAACAACAACAAAAACAATGTCAAGGTATCCTATGATTATCTTCTAATAGCATTATGATCTTACATTTTTTTATGGTCTTACATTTAAATCTAATGTATTTTGGGTTGACTTTTGTATATACAGTAAGATATAGTATAATTTTGTTCTTCTGCATGTGGAAATCCAGTTTTTATCAAACTAGTTGGTACATTATACAGAATATATATATATATATATATATGTATATATATATATAAGTATATGTATGTATATGTATGTGTATATATATGTATATATGTATATAGTCAGGTGCATACATGCAAAAAATTCTATACAATTGCTATATAATACTGATTCATTGAAACTTTAGAAAAGCCACTCTGATTCTCTAGTAACATTTTTGTCTTATCCATTTTGTCACATATCAGACTAGACATTCATATTTTCTTATTGTTGCCAATTGCATGTTATGACTTTTTCTATCATTATACTTACTATTTCTGTCTTTGATTTTAAAAAATATATTTATTTATTTTTAGAGAGAGCATCAGCAAGGTACAGACAGAGAGAGAAGAGAGAGAGAATCCCAAGTAGGCTCTGTGTTGTCAGCACAGAGCCCAACGTGGGGCTTGATCTCATGAACCATGAGATCATGACCTGAGAGGAAATCAAGAGTTGGATGGCTAACCACCTGAGCCATCCCAGCACCCCTTTATTTGTATCTTTGAATCAAATTGATGTTTCTACTAGAGAGCATGTAGTAGAATCTTGTTTATTTGTTTTAATCAAGGCTAGGAACATTTTGATTGGATAGTTTATTCTATTAATATTTGGGGTAATTAATAATTGATATAGTTTATTTATAGAGCTTTTATTTATTTTTTAATGTTTTTAAATCTTTACTTATTTTTGAGAGAGAGAGAGAGAGAGTGCGAGTGGGGGAGGAACAGAGAGAGAGGGAGACACAGAATCCGAAGCAGGCTCCAGGATCTGAGCTGTCAGCAGAGAGTCAGATGCAGGGCTCAAACACACAAATGTTGAGACCATGACCTGAGCCAAAGTCGGAGGCGCAACCAACTGAGCCACCCATGTGCCCCTATTTATAGAGCTTTTAAATTATCTATTTATTTATATCTCTGTTTCTCCTCAACTTTTGTTCTTTATTGGAGCTGACATTTGGTGTTGTGTTATTACACTGATACTTCTTTCTCCCATCTATCAATTTAGTGTGATTTGAGAAATACATGTGTTACATAGAACCTAGAATATTATTTTATAGGCATAATTTTATATATTGATCTTTGAATCAGTTAAGAAAGGAAAAGAAAAGAAAAGAAAAGAAAAGAAAAGAAAAGAAATGAAAAGAAAAGAAAGGAAAAATTATTCATAGAAATTATCTTTTACAATTACATAATCACATTTACCAGTGTTGTGGTTTAGTTGTGTTTTTTGTTTGTTTGTTTTGTTTTGTTTTTTTCTCCTGTGGATATAAATTAAGGTTTAGGCACATTTGCTTTCATCTGGAAGAACTTGCTTTGGTATATCTTATAAACTGATCTGATAGCAACACATTCTTTCAGTTTTTCTTTACTATGAACTGTCATTTTTTTTCTTTTTTTATTCTGCATTTCAAAGGATAGTTTTGTTGGGTATAAGTGCCTTCACTGATTTTTTTTTTCCTTTCTTTATAGTATTTTGAATATATCCTATCTCTGCTTCCTGTCCTCTGTTTTGTGTGCTGGGAAGCCAGCTCTTAATTTTATCAGACTCTCATTGTACATAATTAGTTGATTTTATCTTGCTGATTTTAAGATTTTCTCTTAGTTTTTGCCTTTGCGTTACTGTTGTTTGGACTGTATAATTTTATCAATCTATATCTAAGTTTGTAAATAATTTCTTCTGCCAGTTAAAACACATTTTGAGCCCTCGAGAATATTTTTCATTTCAGGTGATATCATTTAACATTTTATTACAGAAATCTCAACCTGCCATCTCTTAAATAGAACATAACCAAATGAATAAATGATACGTGAAAAAGGAGCCACTGACCTCTTGGCTGCACTCATCTGAAATTTAGACTTTAAATTGTGAATCTGGGAGGGTAGAAGATTCTGGTGGACTTTTCCTCCCAGCAATCCTGGGAGCTGGGTGAGAAAACCTCACCTTTTGGCAACATCACCTGGAGATGTGCTTCTCCAATACTGAGTTGGGAAGAAGATGAGTGAGGCTCAACTTGCACCAACTCTTACTATACTCATTGAGATTTAACACATTTTCTTGACTGAATGTTTCTGCACTTGCTATAATCCTAGGACAAATTTAATATACTTTCGATACTTATTTTTAATAATTTTCACCAATTTTAGTTGTTTCCCAGTAGGTCAGATTCATGGAGTTTCTTACACAGCCATTCAAGATGTTGTCTTAAAACAGTTATCTTTCCTTATTCATATTTGGTGTCTGCTCATGTTTATATAGCCCAGCACTGTAAGAAATGCTTAAGTTTAAGAAATGTTTAAGAAATGCATTTGTAAATAAACAAACACACAAGTAAATAAATAAAAATTTAAGTGAGCAAGAATGAACAATTCCAATATGTTGGCCAACATTAAATATGTGTGAAGTTGACTGGCCTCACAGACAAGGTTATAGATACATAAATATAGACATATAAATTAAAGATATATAGATTATAGGTACATAAATGCCAAGTTACTTTCTACTTCTTTTGAAAATGAATAAAGGATATGTTAGGTTTCAGTTATAAGCCCTTCTTATACCTCAGAATCCAGGTGTATCAAGAAAGTAGATTTGATCACCATGGAAACAAGATATCTCTCCCCTCTACATCTTGCTCAACTAATAAGAATCTTTCAGTATAGATTATTCTATGCCTTCTAGAGAAGCCTGGGCCATTATCAATTCAAAATGAAAAGAATGCACAAAGGAGAATGAACACCCCTCGTTTCAAATATCATGTGAAACAAAACTTTGTAAAGAATCTTTAAAGAGTATTTCAAGGAAAAAATACATTTTATTTGTATTTTTTCAATGGAAAGAGTCTATTGACTTGTTAAGTGTCTGATATATATCATCTAATAATCGCAAAGCCTGAGAATTACGGTTCCCAAATAATAAACATTTCAACAAATAAATTAAGAAATCTGAGTTGTAACTAAGGGATATCTGTAGTCAAAACATATTATCTTTCCCATAGTAACTGTACATTCTTTCAGTGGTAGCAATAAAATACATCCATATTATCTTAAAATATGTATGCTAGTCCTCATCTTCTGCTTCTGTTGTCAATACACAAAAATGGGCTCTTTCAACCATGAAACCAAAACATCCTGGGGCTCAGTAAATGGTATTTAGTAAAACTCTTGGCTTTTTACATTATTTTGTTTTGTTTTGTTATGTATTTTTCATTTTTAGTTTATCTGAAATCTAGCATTTGGATGGCCAAAGAGGATGATTTTGTTCCTTTAAACATTTAAAAACAACACAAATCAAATGCATTTTTTATTATTGGTCCTGCTATAGTAATGAAACAAATATGTTTAAAAATAACATAGCAGAGCAGAAAATGGGCTTGGTATCAGATGTGCCTCACAAATCTAGCCCTGCTACTCTTAAGGCAAGGCTCTAGATAATTAGCATTTTGCAACACCATAAAAATGCCTTTATTATATTTTGCATTAATTTGTCTTGGCTGGTTTGTCTTTTCTCATACTTGTAGAAGAAAACTTATCTGTGAACAAGCTACATTGGTTGGAGGAGAAATGGGTCAATAAAAATGTGAGATGTCTTCTTATATTATAATTGTTTCTTAGTTACAAATATAAAATTCATTTAAGTCAATCAGTTTCTCAGGGTTTGTGAAATCCTAAGATGTGGTAATAATGCTTAACAAATGACTATCTCTCAAATAATGATTGACTGCCAGTGAGCAATTGGGTTTCCTGCTTGCTTTTAATCCAAAATAATCACATGAGTTTTGAAGAAACCACAGACAAAACAATATCCTTGATATATGCACATGTAATCACTGTTAATCCCCCCACCACTTATTCTCTATTATTAAAAGAGGGAGAGTTCTTTCTTTGAAGACATATTAGAATGAAAAATTTGCACAACTCTTCTACAGTGCACTGAAATTCATTTCAAAATTCATAATAATGGTCATTTAGTAGAAATGTTTCAATTATTGAAAAACACTTTTTCCTTTTAGTTTCCTGAAAAAAACAAAAGACTGCATAGGTGGGCGCCTGGGTGGCTCAGTCAGTTAAGCATCTGACTTCGATTCAGGTCATGATCTTGCAGTTTGTGAGTTTGAGCCCTGCGTTGGGCTCTGTGCCGACAGCTCAGAGCCTGGACCCTGCTTCAGATTCTCTGTCTCCTCCTCTCACTGCCCCTCCCATGCTTATAGTCTGTCTCTCTCTGTCTCTCAATAATAATAAATAAACATTTAAAAAAAGAAAAAAAAAAGAAACAACTGGATAGGAATGGTAACTCATTTAGAACATTACAAAGATTTTGATGGGAAAGAAGGACACATTTCATGTGTGTGTTGCTCTAAAAAAAGGGGGTGGGTGGGTAATAAGCTCTTGTGTACAGAAGAAGCTAAACCAGTAGAAAGTATATCATTGTAACAGCCAGAAATGAAAAGATATCAAAGTGATTAAGGATGCTGTTTAAATATACTGGATGACGGGGCGCCTGGGTGGCGCAGTCGGTTAAGCGTCCGACTTCAGCCAGGTCACGATCTCGCGGTCCGTGAGTTCGAGCCCCGCGTCAGGCTCTGGGCTGATGGCTCAGAGCCTGGAGCCTGTTTCCGATTCTGTGTCTCCCTCTCTCTCTGCCCCTCCCCCGTTCATGCTCTGTCTCTCTCTGTCCCAGAAATAAATAAAAACGTTGGAAATATACTGGATGGTAGGGTTTCAACAGTGAGAAGTGATAATTGGTTAATCCATTCTTTGCCACCCTACCTCCCAATTTTGAGATGCAATTTGCAATGCATTTTTCTCCAAGTACCAATCCTGGGGAAGAAGACTGCATCCTGCAAATCTTGACTTAGATGAATCTACTCCAAATTTTGGGACCTTCTCTCCTTTCCTTAAGAATTTAATTTTTCTCCTGCTTCTTTCTTGATTTTCTGTAACATTTCCACTCAGGGCTTCTCTTTCTTATTTTATTTTCTCTGTTAGTAACATTAAAACTGGTGAAAGGACAGTGTTTTCCTCCATAAAGCCTGGATCCAAATCTTCTTTTTTTAAAACAGTAGGGTTTTTTTTTTAATATTTATTTATTTTTAGGAGAGCAAAGTTGGAGAGGGACACACAAAGGGGGACAGAGGATACAAATTGGTCTCTGCACTAACAGTCTGACATCAGTGAGCCCGATGTGGGCCTTGAACTCACAACACGCAAGATCATGACCTGAGCCAAAGTTGGGTGCTCTACCGACTGAGCCACCCAGGTGCCACTGGATCCAAATCTTCTTTACATAAATTAATTATGCACTTCCCATGAAGTTCACATTTTTTATAATTAGGATATATAAAACATTTCAAACATCATAGTTATATTTAAGTATATAGGAAAAAAAGAATATCACCTTTATTTAGTGTCAGAATAGGCACAGCTCACTACCCGGCATTTTAAACTAGTCAAATTATTTCATTTGTATAACAACTGTGAAAAATATATATTATTATACTTATTTTAGCAGAATGTAATGCTAAGTCTCAGCAAGAATAATTTGGACCAAATTGCAAGTTTTCTTTGACTTCCAATAACCCTCTCTTTCTCTACCTTACCACATGACATTGCTTTGGTGGCTAGCAAGTTGGAGGTTGAAATCATCTATAGACTCATTCACTCATACGACTGGTTGTTTATTCTAGCTATCCCCTTATGTCTCCTTAGAATTTAACTGTCACCTGGAATACTAACATAATTTCTGATGTGGCCTAGGACTCCTTACAACAGCTTGATTACAAGGGCAGAGCAAGGGGAAAGAGTCAGAAAGAGGGAGAAAACTGCAAGGAAGATATTGTGCCTTGGATGACCTAGCAATGAATAGCAAAAAATGTCACTTCTGCTACTGTGCTGTTTGTTTGTTTGTTTGTTTGTTTGTTTGTTTGTTTAGAGAGAAAGAGAATCCCAAGCAGGCTCCATGCTCAGTGCAGAGAATGATGTGGGGCTCGATCTTACAACTGGGAGATCATGTCCTGAGCTGATATCAAGAGTCTGATGCTTAACTAGCATAGCCACCCAGGTGCCCTTGCTACTGTGTTTATTAAGGTCATAACAAGAAAGGAAGAAATAAACCTCCCACTTGGCCAGATACTGGAAGAGCATGTGGTACTGAAATACAGCTGTGGACTTTTTAGAAAACATATTCTGCTATAAGTTTATTCATGGCCCAAAGCAGACTTTCTCCACGTATTCTGAATTGTTTATTTATTTTTTTTTTCTTTTCAACTTGTTGATAGGATATTAGAGATTAAGCAGAGTCCAAAAGCCTCTGGAAATAAATCAGTTTTCATTAAGTACATGATTGGGTCTTTGGAAGTTGCCCTAACAATTCTCACTAACCTTGAAATTAACCAGCACAGTACCACAATGAGTTTTCAATGTAACCTTTTAAGATAACTGGATTTGCACTAATGCCCAAGGGTAGAGGGATAAAAACAAAACAAAACAAAACAAAACAAAACAAAAAACAAACAAAAAAAAGAGTATGCTATATATTCCCCTGCAGTTTATATAGGATGTTTAACTACAACAATAAATTTCTATAATTGCGCATTGCAGAAAATCCATAGAAAGTGTTCATTCTCTCTAAAGGGATGATATACATATATCATATATATATATATATATATATATATATATATATATATATAAAATTATTGACTATGTTCTTTCTCATTTCCCCTAAGATTAATTCTGAAACAGCTATGGTCCTATAATCCTGTTTGTTTTCATTATAGGTGTTTTCAAAATAATCAGCATGCATTAATTAGAAATATATGTAGTATTAGGGCTGAAGTGATTGAGAAAAAACAAACAAGCCAACAAAGCCAAGGCTCACGTTATGAAGTTTATGCAGCGGTGGTAATCCTTACCAAAGAAATCTATTCATTGTTTGCAATAAATGTAATACACTTATAAACTCCTAATATTTGATCGTCAAAATGTTTGCTCTGCTTGGAATTCCTTCAAACATCCTCTTTACTTCACTACTTGATATTCTAATACTGACCATCTTTCTTGATTCACTGCAAAGAGCTCCCTTACGAGTTTATATCTCATAGGGGCACCTGGGTGGCTCAGTCAGTTAAGTTTCTGACTTTGGCTCAGGTCATGATCTCATGGATCCTGAATTAGAGGCCCCTGTAAGGCTCTGTGCTGACAGCTCAGAGCCTGGAGCCTGCTTCAGATTCTGCATCTCCCTGTCTCTCTGACCCTCCCCTGCTCATGCTCTGTCACTCTAAAATGAAAAAACATTTTAAAAATTAAATAAAGAATTTATTATCTCATGAAAACATACCCACCTGAGGCACGCACTCCTGGAAGGTGAAATAGATGTACTTTCCCCTATTTCTCCTGCTAGGCTAACTAAAATTCTAGGATATTATATATAAAACAAACATAAGGAGATCCCAAACATTGGAGAGGACAAAGGCTAAATAGGGAACTCAGGGCCCTAGAATTGTTCCTTGGAAACTTCTCTCTTGAGTTCCTTGGGCTTCCTTTTGCCTTATATAACCCAAGCTTGGAGCTGAAAAAGTCAGCATCCCAGAAATACTGATGAGCACAGCTAAAAATCACCAATAAACGTCTGTTCCCTCAAGCCAAAATCCAAGAAAAGGGGCAGCCTGTCAAGAAAGAAATCTGTTTGACAATGACCAATGTCATGTAGCAAACACCACAACCAAACTGTGGCCCCATTGCCATCCACAACAGGAAAGGCTGAGAGATCAGTCTAGATTTCCACTCTCATCAGGTTGTAATGAAATGTTCCACCACTCCCACCATGGTGGTATCAGAGAAGGCCAAGTAGGGAGCCAGGACTCTCACCCTGACAGGTGGTAACTTTCACCCTACTTCTCAACATGGTATTAGAGGAGACAGTGTTAGCATCCTAGACTCTGAGTCCCAGGTACCCCTTTAGATGAGTGGGGAGAGGGACTGCATTTTAGAAATTTTGCTCATGATTTTCTGAAATTAGAAATATATGAAAGTCTACCAGCTTTAGAAATCCCCCAAAGAGATTAAAATTTCAGAGATACAATAACTTGAATTGGTACATTTTTTTTAAAGCAAACATACTTGTGACTTTTTTTAATGAAGTATGATTTCAATAATGAAGGTCCTTAAGCTTAGCACTTCCTCCATCATCCCCTTACCTAATCATTATACCCTGTATTCCATTAAAAAGTTTCCCTTCATTGTTGCATGTATTTCCACATATCGTCTTACTTTAATTGCATCAGGAAAATCCCATGATTTCACCTTTGAATCTGTCAGCTTTCCCCCAGAACAAGTCTAAGTGGTCTTAAAATTCAGGAGAAGCAGTAGGGGGAGCTCTGACAGCATCAATTCCAGGGGCGTAAATTTCCCTTCCATGAAAGGACAATCTCACAGACTCAATGAGGATCTCACAACACACCTTGTAATTTCTGAGAACATTTGAGATGATCTTTTAAGACCAAAAAAAAAAAAAAAGGAAATAGTTTTAATACCCACCTAGTGTCCTATCTTTATGAAGCTCTTTGAAATCATTGTTGAGAAAAGATCACCCTACCATATACATGGCTTAGATTCTCCAATCCCATACCCATATCTTTTGTGCCATTTTAAATGTCAAGCATTCAATTAAAAATAAATATATAAAACTATTTGGTGCAACATTGTAAAATTTCATTTGTCTCAATGATGGAAAAGTGAACAAAGAAGGTACCCTCTTCTCTACTCATTTGTCTTTCTGCTCGATCATGTTTTTGGATTTCCTGACCTTGAAGCCTCATTCTAATTTAACTCTCGTGTTCCCCCCAAATCTTCAGGTTACAATTCCAATGAATTCCCACTTGCCTTTCTAATCACAGCCAGTAGTTTGAAGGAGAAAGAGCCAGTGACCTTCCCTGGAAGAGGTCCCTTGGAAACTTCTCTCCTGAGGTAGTGGGGCTGACAGGAAAAAGAAATTCACAGCCGTATCTACTAATGGCATTTAGCAGCACTATTAAAAAAGGAAACCCCTTGGCACAGCCAACAAAGGTCATCCAGAAAGTAGCAGTGCCAGCTTGCAGCAATTCCAGAATTGCTTCCCATCATAAACCCTATTACTCATCCTCCAGTTTCTCAGGTTGTCTCCAACTATTCACCAGCAGCCATTCTTGGACCATGGCCACTAATAGTGCCATTGTTCTAAAGTCAGGAGACAGATTTCTTTCAGGTACAGAAACCTAAAATGAAAAAAAAAAAAAAGTACGAACGCTCACTTTGCCAGGAAACAAAACAATTTTCATGGCTTGCTCACTTTTTGTCATCCAGACTCAGGATATCACTTTAGCTGACTCTAAATCTCAACTTCTTTATTTGTAGAACAAGGACAATAATGCCCATATTGCAAGGCTGATTTTGAAAGAATAAGAGATCATTTAGGTGGTTTTTGACACAGTAAAAGAGTTTTATGAAGACAGTAATATTATGTTTACTGTTATGTTACTCATTTCCTCATGTCCTCATTATACTAAATATTTTAGGAAGGTCTTAAAGCATCTATTTAATGATTGCTGTTAGATGAAGTATTGTTTTTTTCCCTAGCATGTAATTGTTCTGAGAGGTACAAAGTGCAAGTGAAATGAGTGCCATTTAAAAATATCCCCAGTTGCAAACTATCCATTTACAGTAAGTGATCACCAAGTATGCTCTATTACCTCTGCTACTGAAGATACTGAGAACACACTTGGTTAGAATTATAGAAGGAATAGTAGAATCAGCAGGGAAAATTAGCAAGATCCATTCTCAAAACCAAACTGGGAGAATTAGGAGACTCACTTCAAGAACTAAATGCAGAATCCAGAAGTTTGAGAAGGTTTTTGTTTTGCTATGGAGTCAGTGTCAGGGAATACATTTATAGAACCTTTGTTAGATTACAAAACCATAACTCACTCATATATAATCATAGTATTGCTTTAAATTTGTTTCTTTGAGGTTATGAACACTTACTATCTACAATGCATAAGTAAATGTGAATTTTCCATTAAGTGGATATTTATAAGTGAGAAAATTATGGTGGTTGCTTTGAAATCCTCAACAAACATAAATTTCGCATCTACTTTTTGCATTATGCTTAGCTATAGGGTTATGAAAGTAAATAAGCCATGCCCTGAGTCTTCAAAATTTTCATAGTTCAAAGGGAAGGAAGGTACTGAAACAAATTGTTATGTAATAACACAATTACTACAGTGTTGTGAAACAGGCATTGTTAAGAATGATCATGGAAGCATTCTTGGGCAGTCAATATTGAAGAAAAGGGTTAAATAATGAGTATCATTTGGCCAGATATACTATTTGCGTGAGGGATTGAGATGTTTTAGATGTGCTATTTGAAGAAAAACAAAATGAAAAAATAATATAAAATCTCACTTCCCGTTATTTTCCCTTGAGAAATAATGGAGACTTCACCATTCAGGGTGGTAATTAGGGAGGCTCCAAAGACTAAAATGTGAGGAGGCAACTAGCAGAACAGTCTGAGATCAAGAAGCCACGTGAAAAGGGATATAGGAGTTACTGGTCTGGCTTTAAGAAATCACTTAGAGTGGAAAATAGAAAGGACTATGGTTTCTGTCACTATTTTTCCCCTCAAAATCATAATCTTATTGGCTATTCAGATCCATAAAGGGTCATTGGCTTCAGAAAAATTGATTCCAACAGTTTTTAAACAATATTGTATGGTGAAAACACAGAGTAGTGTTGACATTGCCTTGAACAAGCTGGCAATACTGAGCAACTTTCTGAATGACCGAAAGAAGAAACTTGTAACCTGTGCCTTAGACCATGTCTATGCACTGGCCATGCTGGGAATTATATGCTATTCTCCATTTGTCTGGGATCTCCAAAGGTTAGGGTTTTACTTTACTTACTTTGAATGGACAATTTGGAGTTATAACTAAAATTTTTGGTATCAATGCACAATCAGACAGTAAGAATCCAGCAAGAAGGGGAGAGTTCTGAGGCAGGGTGTTCATTCTACAAAGGTAGGGAATATTTTAGCAAAGGCTGAAGCAGACACAAAATCCAAAATTTTGCTATCAGGGGCAGTGGAAAGAATGGTCAGGTAAAATTTAGAATGTCTGACAACGGAAGTACCAGACATATTCTCAAGGAGCATTATGTTTCAGTAGTGCTCAAGGACCCCAACTGGGGTCTCAGCAAGTACCAGAGGACAGACAATTATTTGAAGGCTGGATGCATCAATATCAGCTTGGGAGCAAATTTTATGGATTCTATTGTCACAAACAACAAATAAAAAGGGACTCGGTTTAGAACTTGTAGGATGCAATTCAATTAGTGGCTTTGCCATGTTATGGCTTTTTAACTGTAACCAATTATTTAATATAACCTAGCCTCAAGTTTTCTCAACTGGAGAAAAAAAGAGAGAGATGTGTATTTATTATTCAAGATAATTACAATAATTTTTTGGGATTATGTCTTATTTAACGTATGGGTTTTTCACATACTCTACTCATTCCTTGAAGCCGCTGAGATGGAAAACCACTGAAGACGATAACCACTATAGAGTCCCACATGTGGCACCAGGATAGGTCTACAGTACTGTGAGATTGAGCTTTAAAACAGTGCTTTGTGTGTATTAGGCACTCAATAAATATTTGATGAAATAAATGAACTGATATAATCACTCTTCAATATTAAGAGGACCTGGATGATTCAAATTTGCTAGGAATACCATTAATAGAAAGTGCTATAAAACAGCTTACCTCATTGTTCCCTTTTTGTACAGAAGAAATTAGGGCAGGGGAAAGAAATTAAGCATTTACTCAGGACAACCAGTTAGAGGCAAGGCTAATATTTAAACCCATGGTGTTAGTTTTTATTTATTCTCCTCATATCATTTTGTTTTTATTAATTAGGTTAAATTGAGTAGAAAATCCAAGAGATCCTTGGGGAAATATTTATTTATTTGGTTCCCGTGCTCAATGACTGTGCTTTCAGAACAATGGTTCTTAAAATATAATATGCATGGGGCCCCTGGTGGCGCAGTCAGTTGATCATCCTTTTAGTGTCCGACCTTGGCTTAGGTCATGATCTTAGGGCTACTGAGTTCAAGCCCCTTGTCTGGCTCACTGTTGTCAGAGCAGAGCCTGCTTCAAATCCTCTGTCCCCCACGCTCTCTGCCCCTCCCCAACTTGCATGCTCTCTTTCAAAAATAAACATTAAAAAAAAAGTATATGTAACACACACACACACGGAACACATCTCAGAGATGAAGTTTCATTTGTGTGTGTTGTGTATGTGCACACAAGATTTCTTTTTACGAGGCTTACTCCTCATAGATACTGATTTATTTTATTTAAAGTAGAATGAACCCATCTGCATTTTTATATAGAACAAAGGTAATTCAGAGGCAAATTGTTTGTTTTCTATTTAAGAAATAGTGCTTGCATTCCTTCCTTGTTTTATTTCCCAACCATTTGTCCACTCAGGAATTATTTTAAAATAAAAATTAATAAACATTTTAGTGCTACAACCTAACTGAATAAAATTGGTTTTACCATTGATTTCATGGTTATTCAAATAGAATTGAGATTTCCATTGTAGATTTTCCCTGATCCCATTCCCATCTCCCTACTCAAAATAATTATTCTCCTGATATTTTTTCTGTTCAATTCCAACATATGTTTAGTATATTATTATTATTTACCTATTTATGTAGCTATAATCTATGTTTGCAACTGTCTGTCATGTACTTAAACTTTATATAATCTTACCATGCAGCATGAATCACTCACTATCTTGCTTTTTTGATAATATTACAATTTTGGAATATTGGTGCATATAATTTCAGTCCATTCACTTTAATTTCAGCACAGGATTCTAGGCCATGAATATCTCATACTTGTTTTTATCCATATACTACACATGTGTATTTTATGCTTATTCCAATTTTTGTTATTAAAAATAATGTTGCAGTTCAAAACTCTGGTACTTGTTTTTCTAAGTATATGCCTAGAAGTAGTATCTTTACTGGATAGGAATACATGTATAATATCTTTAAAAGTACTTAGCATAAAAGTGAGAATTTTGGGCAATTTAGTTAATCTAACCCAGCTCAATTTCTTTGCCTAAAAATGAGGACAGTAATTCCTACAGGATTTCATAAAGATTAAGTGGGTCATCTTTTGTGAAAGTCATAGGAAATTGAGAAAACAAATAGTCTCCAATTTTTTTCTTTCTCATTCTAAATTGTGTCTATGGACAGAGAAGTGAAGACACAAAACTGTCAATGAGACAGTCAGCATTTCATACATTTATCTAAGCCAGAGAATTCACCCATATAAATGAGAGATATCTGCATTCTGCCTGAGTTTGTCTGGGTAACTTTTACTTTGATATTCAGAATCATCATCTTTGAATTTCTGAGTGTGTGACCTGCACAGGTGGGTGGTGTGTCTGTTTCCCTGATTTAAAAAAAGAAAAAAAAAATAGTGCCACTGAATCTTATTTCTTATTCCGTCCCTTTTCTCCTCCTCTATTTTATATTCATTTGCTTGTCCTCATTGAGTCTTCTCAGGCTTTTCAACCAAATGCAAACATTAAATGAAGGCTTTCCTGCAATTTCAAAGCAAAGCAAAGCAATTCCCCTAAAGGAAGAGAAGGCAGTTGTTGATTGTTCACAGACACAGTGAGCTCAGCATGCACCTTTGGAAGGAGAAAGGGAGGTCCAAGCTAAGAATAGAAGGCCAGGAAAATAGTGTTGCCTGATACAAGTTGCTGGGATCCAAAGGAAAGAAATTAAAATATATAGATTTTAGTTTTCGTAGGTACCAGTCTCTGTCCTGCGTAGCCTCATCACTGACACAAGACAGGACACATGACTGCCTATGTTTAAAGATTTCAAGGTTATGGAGAAGGTCAATGTCACTCCTGTTTACCCTTGCCTGAGAGAGCCTCATTTTCTCTCATATTGTTGGTTTTTGACCTTCCCAAATCCCCAACTTATCAAAGACTAGTTTTAGTTACCAAACTAAAATTTTATGCATAATTGTATAGAATGCACAATTTTCCTGAACAAATATTACATAATCATATCATTTACCTTTGGCCCAGAAATTCTAACCTAAATGCAGCATACAATAATACTATGAAATCAGGAGAAATATTTATATGGAAAGCTATTTATTTCATCATTCTTTAGACTCACAAAAAAGAGAAATCATTAAATGCATGATAACTGAGGAATAAGTAACTGAAGCATCATACATTCATGTTAGCAAATGTTATGTAGCCATTAAATTGAGGTGTTAAAGAATTTGCAAACACACAAAAAGTTATCAAAGGAACAAAAATGAGGTAAAAATGTAATTCGATTTCAAGTGTGTTAATGCACACACTTTACATAAAGAAAATACATAAAATGACTATAAAATGCAAATAAAAGTCAAAATTGTTTATATTTCTCTGTCCAGACTATAGTACTGTAGATAGTTTTTCATAATTTTGTATATTTTAAGTTTCAATAAGTATGCATTCTTTTAATAATCAGAAAAATATCTGAATTATGGCAAAAAATTTAATATTGTCATTATTTACATGTAGTTTTTTTGTAAGATTGGAGAACTTGAGAATAAAAAGAAAGTGTTTTCTTAGTCAAATATTACTAGTTTACAGAACTAGTAAAATTATCCAATATGAGGGCCTCATTTCTAAAATGAATTTATATAACCAGCCTGCTCACAGTCCACTAGTATCCTGAGGGTTGAACAAGCAAATCAGAACGAAGGTGTTTTACAAACAGATCATTAAACATGCACACCACATTTTGCCACAGCGATCCAATTTTTTTTTTTCCCCATATGGGATAAGAGGTCTGTCTTATTTCCCCTAAAATTCCTCTCTGGGCCTGAAGGTGTTGAATTATAAGAAGCAGAG
Source organism: Prionailurus viverrinus (assembly GCF_022837055.1). Taxonomy (NCBI): domain Eukaryota; kingdom Metazoa; phylum Chordata; class Mammalia; order Carnivora; family Felidae; genus Prionailurus; species Prionailurus viverrinus. The sequence continues at coordinate 23,198,132 of NC_062575.1, read as the reverse complement.
ACAGTCTCCCATGAATGGACTTCTGTTAGGAAGGTGCTGTGGAAAATGTATGGGCTTTCAGGTGAAACAGATCTGGCAATTTGGGGAGTTTTCTCACATGGAAGGTAAAATTAACATCATGCCTTTCACAGGGTTACTCTGAAGATCATTGCTGATGACATCTCTGAAATGCCTGAGGGCATGGTTTAAAACGGGTTTGATAAATGTGCTGCACTCTCTCTTACAATGCCAACTTTTTCAACAAGTGGCAAGCATTCTGCATTTTCTATTTCCACTGGTGGAGGTAATTAAGAAATATGCAATCTTGTAAACACAATTGGGTTTAAATAATAAAAAATCAAGGGGCGCGTGCCTGGCTCAGTCTGTTGGGTGTCAGACTTCCGCTCAAGGTCATGATCTCACCATTCCCCAGTTTCAGCTCGCATTGGGCTCTGTGCTGACAGTTCAGAGCCTGGAACCAGATTCAGATTCTGTGTCCCACCGTCTCTCTGCCACTCCCATGCTCATGCTCTGTGTCTCTCTGTCTCTCCATAATAAATAAATGTTAAAAAAAAAAAAAGAAAAAAAAAATCAAGACACAAAGTGCTCAATCATAATAGCAAAACAAACAAAAAACCCTACAATAGTCACTTCCTGTATCAACCACTTAAACCACTACCATTAGTAGAGGTAATTTCTAGTTGGTAATCATAACTTGTGTAACAGCTGTCAAAAGACCAGAAAAAACAAATGAACATTAATGTGGTTCCTTTATTATTATAAACTCAATGGGGAATAAACAGACATGTGGACATGGTGGAAGAGACAAGAAATTTGTTTTGAGTCTGTTTTATAAGGACATTTATCTAATGGAAGGACCTAATCACTTCCCAAAGGCCTAAAGCCTAATACTATCACATTGGAAATTAAAATTTCAATATATGATTTTTGGAGGAACAAAACTATTCAGCCTAGAATGTAGATATATACTCAAGAACTGAAAGCAGATCTTGAAGAGATATTTGTACATGCATGTTGATTATCACTGTTAATCACAATAGCTGAAATGTGAAATCAATTCAGGATATGTATTAATGGACGGACGAATAAGCAAAATGTGATACACACACACACACACACACACACACACACACACACACTCACTATGTAATAATGTCAACCTTAAAAAAAAAAGGAATATTCTCACATATTCTGATAGTATAAAATGGACATCTGAGGACACTGTTCAGTGAATACGCCAGTCACAAAAAAAGGTAAGTACTATTGATTCCACTTATTTGACATACTTAGAATGGTCAAAATCACAGATAGAAAGTAGAATGGTGGTTCTCAGGGGCTGGAGGGTAGGGAAGGGGGAGTTCTTGTTTAATGAGTATAGAGTTTCAGTTTTACTAAATGAAAAGAATCATGGAGATGGATGATGGTGCTAGAGGCATAACATCATGTATTTAATACCACTGAACTATGCACTTAAAACTTGTTAAGATGAGGAGTGCCTGGGTAGCTCAGTCATTTAAGCATCCGACTCTTGATTTCAGCTCAGGTCATGATCTCAGGGTTCATGGTTGATGAATTTGAGCCCTGTGTAGGGCTTTGTGCTGTTAAGCATGGAGGAGCCTGCTCAGGCATTCTCTCTCTCCCTCTTTCTGCCACTTCCCTGCTCCCTTGCTCCCTACCCCTACCAGCCTCTGCCCCTGCCTGCTGGCTCTCTCTTTCTCTCTCTCTCTCAAAATAAATAGGTAAACTTAAAAAAATGGTTGAGATGTCAGGCACCAGGGTGGATCTGTCAATAAAGCATCCAACTCTTGATTTCAGCTCAGGTCTCACAGTTTGGTTCCTAAGTATGCAGGCTCTCTCTCTCAAAATAAGTAAACATTTAAAAAAAAATGGTTAAGTTGGTAAATTTTATGTTATGTTTATTTTACCACACTAAAAAAAATTGGAAACAAAGAATGGTAACTAATAATCTGGGGGAGGGGGGATAAAATTTTTTAAAAAATAGATGAATTCAAGGGAAGACAAGAAAGAAAAAATAAATATGAACAAAAATAAGTGTGTTAAGTAAACAAATATTGATTTAACCAAAATCTTTCTTTACATTAAATACTTGTAGATACGTTTTCCATGAAAAGACAATGGCTGCCACGCTGGATATATAAACAACATGTTGCAATGATATGCTACTTACATGAGACAGAATTTAAATACAAGAGCACAGAGTTTGAATGTGACTGAAAAAAGATGTGTAGATGCTAACAAAAGCCTATATAGCTGTACTAGGTTTAGTGAGATTAGCCTCTAAGATAAGAAGCATTATAAGGTGTATAGAAGGGCATTTTATATTATTAAATGGATCAACCCATTAGGCAAATATATTAATCCTAAATTTCATTGATCTAAGACTGTAACTTAAAATATATGGAACAAAAGCTTGCTGAACTAAAGAAGAAGTGAACAAAATCCAAAATCTTAGAAAAATATATTAACATATCACTATGAAAATTTGATAGGATAATCAGACAAAATTTTTAAAGACATAAAACAGTTCAACAAAATAATTATCAAAATTACCTTAACTGATATATACAGTATACTGCAAAGAAAAACTTCAGATGTGTATTTTTTCAAGGGTATAAAGAAAAACTATCAAGATTGACCATATGCTATCCCTTAAAATTAAGAGTCTAAACAAATTTTAAAGAATTAAAATCATGCATAGCTAAATATCCTAACACAATAGAATCAGTTTAAATATCAATAAAAATGTACCCAGGAAATCTCCAAATATTTGAAAATAAAGCAATATAATTCTAAGAATCCATGGGACGCACAAGAAATCATAATGTAAATTGGAACGGCTGCCAAATATATTAGAAGAAAAGTATGATGAAGATAAGAGCAAGCAATGAAATGGGAAACATTCATCCATAAGAGAAAATGTACGAAGGCAAAAGTTTGATAAAAATTGTAGAAGAAAGAGGAGACACAAATTACCAGTATCAGGAATGGGAACATCATGAAGATCCTACCGACATTTAAGAAATAATAAGTTTTAGGAACAATATTTTGAAAATTCATTTTGAAAATTTAGACAAAATGGAGAAATTCTTTAAAAAATATAAATACCAAATGGATACAAGGAGAAGTAGAAAATCTAAATCTACATCTATTAGACTGATATTTATGTAAAATATTTATGTAAAATTTTTCCTACAAATAAATTTCCAAGCCCAGGTGGCATTATTTAAAAATTTCCAAAATTGGGGCACCTGGGTGGCTCAGTCGGTTGAGTGTCTGACTTTGGCTCAGGTCATGATCTCACGGTTTGTGAGTTCAAGCCCCACATCGGGCTCTGTGCCAACAGCTCAGCCTGGAGCCTTCTTCAGATTCTACCTGTCTGTCTGTCTATCTGTCTCTCTCTCTCCCCCTCCCCCACTTGTGCTCTGTCTCACTCTTTCTCTCAAAAATAAATAAAATGTAAAAAAAAATTATAAAAATAAAATTTTCTAATATTTAAAGAATAAATAGCACTAGCCTTACACAAAATTTTATGGAGGATACAATATGAAGGGATTCTTCCTTACTCTTTCTAGAAGATTATTACATATAGCCTTGATATCAACAGCAAAGACATTTCAAGAATGAAAATTCACAAAGCAATCTCTTGCATGCACACAAATGAAAATATCTTAATAAAATATTTAAAAATGAACACTACATTATTTAAACGAGGTGATACACCACATCCAAATGGAAACTGTTCCTGAATGTTAGGTTGGTTTAACATTTGAAGTTTAATCAAGGAAATTCTCTGCACTAAGGAATAAAAGAGATATGATTGTTTCAATACATGAAAAAACATTTTATAAAATTCTCCACCAGTTTATGAAATAGACTCTCTAGAACTAGGAATAAGAGGGCACTTAATCTGATAAAGAGATTCTATAAACACTTTACAGATAACATTGTACTCTATGCTAAATTATTAAAAACTCTTCCCACAGATCAAGAATCAGAAAAAAGGTTTCATTTATTACTACTTTCATGAAAAGTATATTAGAAAGTTGCTATGGTCTAAAGGTTTATGGTTCCCCAAAATGCATGGTCAAAGTCTAACACCTAAATGTGTAGGTACTAGTATATAGGGCCTTTGGGAGGTTATTAGGTCATAACATGGAAATCCTTAGGCATAGGATTAGTGTCCTATTGTTTTTAAGCTTATTTATTTATTTTGAGAGAGTGAGAGAAAGAGAGAGAGAGGGAGAAGAGAGCCCAAGCAGGGGAGGGGCAGAGAGAGGGGGAGACAGAATCCCAAACAGGCTTAGGCAGAGCAGAGCCTTACTTGATCTCACAAACCATGAGATCAAAACCTGAGCCAAGATCGAGTCGAATGCTTAACCCATTGAGTAACCCAGGCATCCCAGCGATTAGTGTCCTTTTAAAAAGACATTCCACAAAGTTTCCTAGTTCCTTCCCCATTGGGAAAATACAACAAGAAGTGTACAACCTGGAAGAGGGCTGTCATCAGATCAGGTGGATCTAACCAATAGGATATAGAAGAAAAAAAATACATACACACACATCACATATATATGAGAAAGAGATATATACAAATTTCCATGATTTTTATAAGAAAATTTAAAAAATCATAGAACATATGTTAATAGACAAATTTAGGAACAGCAATACATATGCAATTATGTATTGCTTTCTATCACTAGAAAAAAAAACAATTAGAAAATAAAATGGAAAAGTTAAAGGTAACAGTCATAATTGTATCAAAATAACATCAAATGTGGGGCACCTAGGTGGTTCAGTCAGTTAATAGTTCAACTATTGATTACAGCCCAGGTCACAACCTCAGGGTCATGAGATAGAACCCTGCATCAGGCGCTGTGCTGAGCATGGGGACACCTTAAGATCCTCTCTCTTCCTCTCCCTCTGCCCTTCCCCAAAACTCATGTTCTGTCTGTCTCCTCTACTCAAAAAAAAAAAAAAAAAATCAAATGCAAAAAGAAAATGTAATGTGAGATATGTAAGACATTTACATAGTAAATGAGAACAGGGGGGAGAGTGAAAAAGGGAGAGAGACCTACATAAATGAATCAAATACAATAAAATTAAATAATCTGCTATTAAAATATATAAAGTAGCATGATTTATGACAAATGTACCACTCGGGGTACTGAAAAAATACAAGTCTTTTCAATAAATAGTGAACATGCACTTTTACATTCATAGTGGAAAAGTGAATTTATACTCCTACCACACACCATAAACAAAATCAATCCCAAATGGTTTATAAATTTAAAAGTGAAAGTTGGAACAATATATATTCTAGAAGGAAACACATAATATAATTATGGGGTAGGAAAAAAATGTATAAACACAAGTAGTGCTTACCAGAAAAGAAAAAAATTGATAAAACGAGCTACATTAAAAATAAAATTTTGAATTTGTATCAAAAATTCCTTTAAAGAATAAACATAGAAGCCACCAAGTAAGGAAAACAATTTTGCAGAATATATATTTGGCAAAGGACTCATACCTAGAATATATATGAGACTTTAACAAATGAATAATAAACAGAGAGACAAGACAACTAAAAAAAAAAAAAGACAAAGAAAAAAGAAGACGGGAGAAAGGAATGATATGAGGGAGGAAAGGAAGTCATCAATTTTTGAATAGTCATTTCATATAAACTGTATTTCCAAATGTTCAATAAAAATGTGAAAAATTGCTTAATACCATCACTCAATAGAGAAATTTAAATAAAAACCTCAATTAACTGCACTATTATACTACGTCACCTGCATGACTACATATAATCTAAGTTCCCAAAGAAATAGATAAAATCTGAACTTCCACACTGGGACAACCTCTTTGCAAATTTGTTTGAGATTATCTGTTAAAACCAAACATATCATGAGATCTAGCAATCCCACTCCTACATAGGTAAGCAAGAGAAATGTCTACATATGTACGACAAAGGCATATACAGAAAAAACATGGATTGCAGATGTTCTTCAAGAACACTTGTTCTGAGAGTGTTCTGCAAAATGAGCAAACATTTCTAATAAATTTTAATTAGATAGTGAGAGATGTCTTTCAATATGAGTAGTACGTGATGTCAAAAGCCACATGATCACAAATGAGCCAATGGTTCTTCTCTCTCTCTCTCTCTCTCTCTCTCTCTGTCTGTCTGTCTCTGTCTCTCTGTGGGATTGTAGGTGACCATCCCACTTGGATGCTTGGTGTCAAGCTGTGGTGTGCAGCAGAAATCAGTGATTTTTCATAACATTGGAAAAGTGCTTGCAACTAGCACTATTTTTTTTTGTCACTTCAAAGCATCTATGGACAGTCCTTTGCTTTTCCATACAAGAGGAAGCTTGGGAATGCTTTACTTTATTCTAGGTCAGGCTGCCTGCAGACACAGATGCTTTCTTCTGCTGCCTTATTGCCAGTTACATGAAATACAGTATATGACAAGAGTTTATTAATACTATACTATAGTCAACATCTATAAAAGTGTATACAATGGCCGCCATTCATAAAAAGCTTGAAAAGAAAGGCAGTAAGAAGAAGATGATTTCGGTGGAAGTTAAGAAGGAAATCATTGAGAAGTATGAACGAGGTATGCCAGTGGCTGAATTTGCAAGATTTTGTAAGAAATCTATCTCTGTATCAGGTCTGCAAAGGAGGAGAAGAAAAAGGCAGAGGAATCCCTCAATTCAAATGAGATTAGGAAGATGTGCAAAATTTTGTAGAAAAGCACCACCCAAACAAGGCTGTAGCAGCACAAGTGATAAATGTGTTTAATGCCAACGCAATGTCATGTTGCCGCAAAATCTCAAAAGGAGCCAAAAGTGTCATTGATAGGTTCCTTGTTAAAGTTGCATGAAAAGAAAAAGATTCCATCGAGCCAACAGACAGCAGCGATTCCACGAGTGATAGGTTTTTATATTTTCTTTATTATTTTGTATTATATTACAGTATTATAATCATTTTTATATGAATATTTTTGGGTGATCGAATGAATCATCTGAGGTTCCATTATTTCTTATGGGGAAATTCACTTCGATACACAAGTGCTTTGGATTACAAACATGTTTCCGGAATGAATCATACTCACAAACCAAGGTTTTACTGGATAAGAATGCTTACAGCAACAGTACTCATAGCAGCCCAAATTGGAAACAACATAAATGTCTATGAAGAATATATAATAGAAAAATAAATGGTGATATATTCATACAGTTAATTAACCTAAATGCAGCTATAAGTTTTAACAGTTCTCTGTATATTTTGGATAATAGCCCTCTATCAAAAATATCTTTTACAAATATTTTATCCCAGGCTGTGGTATGCCTCTAATTCTGACAGTGTCCTTTTCATAACATTTTTTTTTATTTTAATGAAGTCGACTTATCAATTATTTCTTTCAAGTCTTTGGTGTTATATCTAAAAACACATTGCTAAAGCCTTTGCCATCTGGATTTTCTCCTATATTGTATTGTAGGAATTTTATAGTTTTCTATTTATATTTTATTCTATGATCTATTGTGAGAATTTTATTTATTTTTGGCCTGGATTTTCCAAAGGATGAAACTTAAAGTCTAAAACCCCAATCACTCCGCAGAGATACTAAGGATGGGGAGGAAATAATTTCTTTCATTTATTGAAGATCCAAATGGAGTCTGGTAACATACTGAATCATGTGGGAAATAGAGTATCTCAGAATACATCATGTGGAAAGAGGCCTGGCAAATTGGTCTTCTTTGATGGTAATTCATTTAATGGATCATTAACAGGTATTACAGAAGGTAGATAAAAATGGATCTCTTTGTGAAATAAGTTTTGAAAAATTTTACTTAACATGCAACACATGCCTTTACCATAAACATTTTAGGGTCTTTAATGTATTAATAATTTCTGTGACTCTCCAAATGGGCAAAACATTAACAAGATTTTCCCCAGCTCATTTTACTGAACATAGAATATTTTTCTTGGGAAACTGGTATTTTGAGTGAAAGTAAAATATTTTATAGATAAGAAAATAAACTCACAACATGGAGTTCAGCATTAGGCCAAAGGTCATTCAGTTAGCTATTGGAACATTTGGGATTGGCACCAACTGTCTAATCACAAACCTGCATTGATTTAATTTCCATCTACTTCTCCTTGAAGGAAGGGAAAACTCATTCATTAAAAAAAAACTATTTATAGAACACCTATTATGGTATTCTTGACATGATGAATGTCACTACAATGGTCATGCCTTGAAACTGAACTCTAGTGTCCTAAAAGAAAACATTTTCGTGGCACCTGGGTGCGCAGTTGATAAGCAACTGACTTCAGCTTGCTTCATGATCTCATGTGGATCCGTGCCCCATCTGGGGAATCTCTGCTATCAGCACAGAGCCTGCTTTTGAATACTCTGTTCTCCTCTCTCTCTGCCTCTCCCCCGACTGACAAAAATAAATAAAATATTTTTTAATAAAAAAAGACAATTTTTATCATGATATAAGGGAGCATGTCATGATGAACTGAGCGACTATTCTAAAGTTTTAGGAGTTTATCTCTTCATGTATACATTGTCAACTCTATTCAGCCCTTTATAATCAGCGTGGCACCAAAATAACCACGTGCCACTTATGTCATTTGGGGGCATTCATGACTTGCCCTAGTGACCTAATTTATCATAACTATATATATTTAGGCCTCTCTGTGCCATGACTTTGTGACGATGCTATTTTTTGTGATTGGCTATTGTGCAGTCAGAAATATTTTTGTATTTATGATGAGTTTATATTTTCCTATAAAAACACCATTAGCTAAATTGTTCTGTAATCCATTCCATTCTTGCAGAGTCAAATAAATGCAAACTTTGAGCACATGAATTCTTCAGGGCATCAAAAAAAGGCTTGAGACGACAGCCCTCAGTGAGAATTCTGAGCAAGGATTAACATTATGAAAGAGCTTGTCCATCTGTTAAAGAAAATCTAAATCTGACTCAACTTGAGCACAACACATGCATTTTTAAAGTAAAGCTTCCATTCAATGAATCTAATAGTCCAGGTAATGCAATGTTTATTATTAATGTTACACTATGAACAGGAAACTAATTTTAATGTTTAAATGTCTTACAGATTCACAATTCAACTTTGGTAAAGTGGCTGTTCCTAATAATATATTTAAGAGTATCAAGAGTAAGAGTGGATATATTTGTAGAGTTCATTTGTACAATGCCTATGTATCAAGGTTTTCCATGCCTATTACAAGACAAAGGAAAACAAATTTGAAACTACACAGAAAGTTTTCTTAACAGAATCTTAAATTCATTAGTTAATTTTGAAAAGGTTAACAAAAACTTTTGTTTAAACAAGTTTTGATCATTTTTAGCATAAAACAAACAAAATTCTGAATATCCCACTATGCATGCTCACATGGGGAGAGAACAGTCTCATTAAAAATTATGATCTCAGGGGTGGCTCAGTTGGCTAAGTGCCCGACTTTGGCTCAGGTCATGGTCTCACAGTTCATGGGTTTGAGCCCCACATCGGACTCTGTGCTGACAGCTCAGCCTGGAGACTGCTTTTGATTCTGTGTCTCCCTCTCTCTCTGCCCCTCCCCGCTTGTGCTTTGTCTCTCTCTCTCAAAAATAAATGTTAAAAAAAAATAAATTAAAAATAAAACAATTATTAAAAAAAATCTCATCCTGATAATAATCTGGAGAAAAGACCGAGAGCTTACAGAACCATGGGGGTAATTGGTATGAATCTTAACTCTTTCACTTACTAGTCATTTGACCATGGGTGATTGAAGCAACTTATATGATCTCAGCTTTCTCATCTAATAAGTAGACACAGTGAAAATAACTGTGTCATATGTATTAAAAAGTTATTGACATAATATAATTAGTATGCTGTTTAGGATTAAATAGATATGCAGGAAATACTTGCATCTTTTCCTTTCATGAAAAAAGTTTTCTTAAAAAATCCACAACACTTCCTAGTGAGTTTAGTGCTAGAGAAAGGAAGAAAGGCCATTTGCTCTTGTCCCGTTAATTTACTGAAACAGGGCTATATTGTGTAATAAAGTAAGATACTGTGAATCATTCAAATAAAGAAGATTGAACAAGATCCAATTTATATCACACAATCCAGTAGTTTCAACACTTGGGTCCCTTTAAACACATCTCCTAAATGGCATCTAGGTCATATGCAGAATACTAGGTTTTTAAAATACAATCTAAATTATATTTGGCAGTTTATAATACTATTATGGCACTTCTCCTTTGGAAAGATGTAGTAATGAAAATCTCACTTATCTTCTGCATGAGTCTGACAGGACTGCTATCACCAAATACCACAGACTGGGTGGCTTAAACAATGGAACTTTATTGTCTCAGTTCAGGGCATTAGAAATCCAATATCAAAGTGTCAGCAGGTTTGATTCCTTCTGAGGTCACTCTCCTTGACTTGGAAGTGGTCCCTTTATACTGTGTCCTCACACAATTGTCCCTGGAGCTCTGTGCCTCTGTGTCCTAATCTTGTCTTCTTATAAGCACACCAGTCATATCGGATTAGGGCCCACCTTAATGACCTCATTTTATCTCAATTGCCTTTTAAAGGTCTTATTTCCAAATGCAGTCACATTCTAAGGTCCTGGGAGCTATAAGTTTTTAACATACGAATTTGGGGGTGTGGAGGTGTGGGAGACACAATTCAGCTCATAACACCTTTCCATCATTACAAGTAGAAGACAGGGCAAAATATATAAAATATTTCTTTTCAGACATTGAATTTTGGGCAGCACAGGAATATTATCTCTGAGAGAAAGGAAACAAATGTGAAAATTACTGTCTCCAAATCAGGATGAAAATTCTCAAAGCAGGGTATAGTAGTGTCAGTGAGCTTAGGAGACAAAGATCAGACTTGAGGGAATCTAATGTTGCAAGGCAGAATTTTGGAGGAGGTGCATCTATATATATATATATATATATATATATATATATAGAGAGAGAGAGAGAGAGAGAGAGAGAGAGAGAGAGAGAGAGAGAACCACAAAACCTGAAGGGGAATCTATTTTTTTCTTTGCCAAACTAAGTCTTGTATGCATGGAGTAAAATTCTAGGAGTCCTTGCAAAAGCCTAGTATGCTATAAACAGAATCATTTTCAGAAATCATACTTGGTAGACAGACTTTCTAGTTCTGTCAATTCAGTGTAGGGTTTTCATTTATCACTTGGGCATTCAGTAGAAACCCTAAAAGACCCACACCTTAATAGTAAGGCTAAACAATTCCTACAGTAATAGGTACTCTTAAAACTAGCTTAATACAAGTCTCAACAGATTAAAAGTGATAGGCAAGTCACTTAATCCTTCCATAATAAAGTTCACAACATTTAAAAAAAATATATAGCATTATTCAGACACTCATCAACATAATATTCACAATGCCCAACATCCAATCACAATATGTGAGGGCATGTCACTAAGTCAGAAAATGTGAACTAATTCTTTTAATTGATCAATAAAAAAGATATAGAAATGAGATAAATGATTAAATTTACTGGCAAAGTAAACTTATTTTATTATGCTTAAGGGTTAAAGGAAAACATGTACAAAATAAGAATAGAAATGGAAAATATGAAAGAACGAGATGATACATCTACAAAATAAAAATATAATATCAGTAATTTAATTATTCAATGGATGGCTTATCAGCAGGCAGACATTTCAGAAGAAAAGATCAGTAAACTTGAAGATAGAGGAATGACACAATCCAGACTGAAAAACAAGGTAAAAAAGACAATATTTTATAAGAACAGCTCTAGTAATCCATGGAATAGGATTAAGAGGTCAAGAAATAGCGGATAAAATTTACTAAATTTGATGAAAACTATGCACCCAGAAATTCAGTAAGCTAAAGAGAATCCAAGTAAAATAAACACAATAAATCACATAAAGACATATTCTAACCATATTGCTGACTAGCAGTAATAAAAAAAAATTAGAGAATAAAAACTTACCAGAAACAAAGATAAAATACAAGAATGTCTCCAGTTTTCCTTTGTGAAATTATACAAACCAGAGAATAATTGTTAACATTTTTAAAGTTCTAAGAAAAAAGGCAGAAACTAGAGTTACCCCAGTTATCCATCAAAAATGAAGCTGAAATAAAATTTAATCAGAAAAAATTTAGATATATTTGTCCAACAGATTTCCACTATAAGAAACAGTAATTTTTCAAATAAAATTAAGTGAAGATATTCCTCAGACATCAGTAAAAAATAATTCAAGTTGGAGATTTGAATCTTTGCAAATAACACAAAACAAACAGTAAACATATGGACAGATATGAAGACTTTTCCATGCTAAAAATTCCATAAATATTTCAGATTTTAAGTGAAAATAAGAATTATGTGTCACAAAATTCTAAGACTTATACAAGTAAAATATAGACAAATATAGTACAAAGGTCAAAAGGAGGAAATTAAAATCATATGCATTATATGTTAAGTGATCCAATATTATTGAAGGTTAAATTTTTGCCAAAGCTTATGAACTGGGAGTGAACAATTCATATTTCCAACAAATTGTGCTGGATCATCTGGATATAAAATTTGAAAAAAATTGGACCTTAATCAGTGACTTATCCCAGAAAAAACTTATCTTAAAATGAAAAAGAATCCTATGATCCAAAATTAAGGAAATAAACAACATAATAAAAAAGGGCACTCATCTTGAGATTTAGAGACTTCACAAAAGAAGATACCAAGGTGGTCAATGAACACATGAAAAGATGTTCAATATTTCCAGTCATCAGAAAAAAAAGAGACATTATGAGATTTATCTACAAACACTTGAATAAATAAACATTTTTAAACTGACAATATCAAGTGTTGGTGAGGATATAGAGAGAAATTGGAACAAATATGTATTGCTGGTGGGAATGCAAAAAGATATGACAAACTTTTTGAAATACTTGGACTCTTTCCATACACTAAGTCATACACTTACTATATGGAATTGTACTACTTGGTATTTCCCAAAGAAGTGAATGTATATTTGCTCATAATTTTTTTTCTGGATGAGCATGGTGACTTTAATCATAACAGTAAAAAAAAAAAACAAAACAAAAAAGGAAATAATTCACATTGTTCAAAAGGTGGACAACTTAGTAAATTATGATTTCTTAGACAATGGAACACGACCCAGGAATAAAAGGGAACAAACTACTAAGGGGTGGGGGTTGGAGAAAGAGATTATGGCTAGAAAAGCAGAAAGGAGGGAATTTTAGGGAATGGACAATAATTTATACAGTAGTCTTTGTTCAGTGAAATCTCATGGAATGTTGTGAGGATGTGACATGAACTTTTCTTTAAACTTTTTTGTAAAGTTTATTTATTTATTAATTTTGAGAGAGAGAAGTGAGCTCAGGTTAGGGGCAGAGAGAGAGAGAGAGAGAGAGAGAATCCCAAGCAGTATCTGCATTGTCAGCTCGATCTTAGGAACCATGAGATCCACTGAGAACTACTGAGCCACTCAGGCATGCCAACATGAAATTTTCTTTACAACAAAGTCATTTTGGCTTTTGTGTCTACAATGAATTATTGAGGGTGTGGGTGTCAGTCACAAAAAAATTAAAAGACAAGGATGTTTTGTAGATAATGTAACAAGATCCAACGCAGATCTTCACTTTGTGGTGGTAACAGGAAACATTGCAGTGGACAGACTTTTAATATATAAACAGATTTTAAAATATGCATGTCTATGTGTATGTAAACTGATGTAGATATAGATACAATATAAGTGTGTAGACATAGATATAATATGGATGTGGATGTATATATGAGTATAGACATAGGTATAGATATAAAGTTGATCAGCCTTCCTTATGGATTGAATGTAGGTAATTAAAGATGTGGAATCAAATATGACTAGAAAATTTCTTTCTTTAGAATTGGTGGATATGGTTTAATTTAAAAACTACGGAACACTGGCGGAGAGTGTAGGAGAATTAAGAACCGTGTTGTCTTAGGGCTACAGCAACACTAACCAAAAAAAGAATGCAGCACCAAAGCCCAAAGATATCTCTGAGCAGAGTTAGGAAAATGTTGCATCTACTGCAATGTCCCAGAGGTGACAACTCTATCAATTCTTGATTAAGATTACCATGGATGCATGTACAATTTGGTCCCACCACTGAGATATCAAGAGATCAATTAAATTAAAGATACATGTGGGCAGAAAAAAAATTGCATCTATGTGTTTATGAGTGTGAGCTGGGCCTGAAATGTATTTAAAACAGATCCATCCAGGACTTGGACTTCTGAAAATACCAGTATAATCAGAAGCTATTTTTCTACAAATCTTTGTAAAGAAGCAAACAAGCAAGTAAAATTCAGGTAAATACCAAGAAGAACATGTGCTCTATCATGAAATAAAAGTAAGCCCAGACTGGGAAACTAACTCTAACTGGGGAATTCAGAGGATTCACACAAATTTCTGGAATCTCTGCAAAATCATTAGGTTAAAATGACCAACATTAAGGAGATATTTCTATGATGCTCAATTTTCACATAAAGATGGAAATATTTCCTCTCTGGCTACGTGATAGAAATGGTCAACCTATTCCAGAGGTGACTGAATTTGGTGGTTTTGAAATCCCTAGGCAGGTCTATGGTTTGCTTAGGAAATTAGGAGCCCCATCCTTAACGCCAGTTGAGGTGACATAAAGGCCTGGAGGAAGGTACCTCTTCAGAAAAGACAAGAGAAAACACCAAGAATCACCATTGGTGGATTCTAGATCTAGCCCTTCTACTCACCTAACAAGTACAAGTAGTTTCATGTTCTTATCCCTCAGTTTCATTACTTAAGAAATGGGAATAAAGCTCACTTCACATGTAGAATTATAAAGATTAAATATATTCTAAGTCAAAATATTGTTTTAGGAATCTAAACAATAAATTATATTATTTTCTCTATTTATTAATTTATTTAACAAATAGTTTTTGGATTCTTACTATGTTCAGGGAAAATTTAATGGTAATAATCAGTTACAAAAGTCCCTACCCATGAGGATATTACATTCAAATAGAAAACATTTAGACAATAATCAACAATTAATTAAACCAATGAAATACAATGGGGAAACATAAAGGCAAGTGAAATAAAAATTTACAAATGAAAATGGGGTATTTTTGATAAAGTTGATCATGATTGTACCTTGAACACAAAAGTGGATGAAATGTAAGATCAAGTCATGTAGTTGTCCAGAGGAAGAATATAACAGGTAGATAAAGCACTAAAGCAATAGTCTTGAGATAGAAGCCACTTTGGGGTCTCCAAGAATAGCTAGCACCATAGGCTGGTGTGTGACAGGGTATAAATGAGAAGAAAGGGGGTAAGAAGATCTCTGAGCATTTGATTGAAGTAATTCAGATGGGAGATAACTGGGCCTTCAATTCAGATACTGGAAGATATGAAAAGAAACTTACTCACATTTTGAACACATTTTCTGAAGTTCAAAGACAAAAGTTGCTTATGGATTTGATTATATATACAAGAAAAATACAGGAATAAAAGTTACTCAATAGGTATTTGGGTTTAGTCAGGTTATGAGTTATTTAATAGGCGACTTTTTACCTGATCTCACAAAGCAATATATAGGGTTAATTTTTATAGTGTCTAAGGACTTCTGGGGAATTAAAATGTTTGCAAGGCATTAGATGATGTTATGTGAACACTAAATGCATAGTTTCCCACAGTGTTTCATAATTAAAACAAATAATTATACAATTAATACAAGTTAATTATAAAATAATTAGTATAAGAAAAAATCAATAACCATAAACCTACCACCCCAATACAACCAGTATTAAGAGATGGATAGATGGATAGATAGATAGATAGATAGATAGATAGATACTCTGCAATTGCAAATATACCTTAACATTTTCAGGCATTTGCTTTGAGTAGAATTTAAATGCATATAGACACAGATATATATGTTTAAGATCAGAATAATGAAATTTATCGCATGATTCATCTATACATCCCTCTAGTCATCCATATTGCTTAACAAACTTATTTAAATTAATTAACAATATGGCAATTTTTATTGACAGTGGATTCACAGATAGGACTTCTGAAGCATCCAGATGAACTGACAGTTTATAACTCTAATTGTCTTCTTTGCTTATCATCTCCATATATACAAACCACTAAAGTGATCTGCAGGACAGAGAGACCTTAATGAGGACATAGAGTAACTGATAAAGAGAAACCATCCTGAATCTAGCAAAAGATTAGGAAAAAATTCTATCATAGCCATTTCTTTTTCTTGCTCCCATTGATTTGACTTGAGAAATTCATTGTAACATGAAATTTTTAAAAACCCTGCAAATCTTGAGGGAGGAATTTCATTAAATGCTAATGTTCAAGTAATAGCACATACAAATAGAATACATGCATCTGTGAAATATTAAATATCAATGCAATGTATAGTTATTCCAAAGTCATTCATTTTATATAAGATGTTAGGTCTTGATCCTCCTTCCAATTTAACTTTGCTACTCTATTCCTGATAGAATTTTTTTTTCAAGTAGTGACTATGCATGTGGGTATAACAGCAGTGTAGATTTTAGCTTCATACTGCATGCATTACCCACATCAGGGTCACAATTAGTTAAAAAGAAAACACTATAAAATTTTATATTTTAGTGTTTTGGTTAAGTATCCTTTTTGGTTGTGTTATATGTGTGTGTGTAATTAACCATTACAAAGAGAGAGAAAGCTGGATTTTTTAAAGTTTTAATTAAGGCAAAATTAACATCACTGAGCACGGAGAGTCAAAGTTGATCAAACCCAATCCTCTGTTGTATATTAAAGAACTAGAGAGTCACTGGACAGTTTTGAATACTGGTTTTAAACCCCAGCTTTATTTTGTGACATTTGACAACTTAGTTAAATGCAGAAAATTGAAGTTCCTTTACCAGTAACATGAGGCAACTAATTAGCTCAAGGACATTAAGATAAAAATATTAATTGTTTAAATACCTTGAATTAATTTAGCAAGCATTATGTAAAATAAAGCATCAGTGAATTCAAACAGAGGCAAGGCTTCCTGAAGGAGGGAACATGAACTACAACCTTAAGGATGATTAGGAGGTGGCTTGGTTGATAAAAAGGATTGGGGAAGAAGACGGCATTCTAGGCATGCGCAGAGGAATGAATGTACCGAGTATGATGCTTTAGGATGTACTATTATTTTAGGAGGACAACACAGAGAGTTCAGGTTACTAAAGAGATTATAGTCATAGGTAGGAGCCTTGCTTAGAAAGACGACTGACTCAGAGTGGACCTTATATCAGACATATTGGATTAATAAGCCAAGACCATACAGCCATGTAATAAAAAAGACAAAACTGCATGATTAGATGACCTTATTTATCTTAAAGTGTACTGATTGTTAGTAATACTCTTGGTCCTGATATCAGAGCCTTAATATTAGAAATTAATGGAAGAGGATCTTGATACTGGCTTTTTTTTTTCTGTTAATATACTAAGGTTTCTTGAAAAGGTTTCTTAATGCCTATAGATCTAAGTGATATGCAAGTGTACCTTTACATCACTTCTTCTGAGCGGATGTTATCCCCTCCTCTCTGTGAATCTAAATTATTCTTTCTTAAACTAGGTAAAACAATTATTTACTCTATGAACATTTTACTCAGTTTTCTTCATCAAGATTTTACTTTCTTTACTTCTTAATTTTACTTTACTTTCTCATTTTCTCTGTTTTAACACTAACAGAGGCTAGAGTCTAAAGGGAGGAATAGATTCCCTCAACATTATTTCCATCTAAAGATCCCTTGTTTACACAGACATATTTCAGGTGCTGTATTAATGCATTCAAGGCAATTTATTGATTTTCTTTCTCATTAAGAAAATTCCAAAATAAAAGGAGTGAGAATAGTAAAATAATTAAATATATGAAAATCTGAATAATGATTCTAGGGATTCTTATTATCTAAACTGCTTCTTCTAATACATGATGATGAAATTTTACTGTAATGAAATGAAACACATCATCCATAAACCAATATTGTTCAATTTAAAGACTCTACAAAGGGTCTAGAAAGAACTATATTCCCCCATTTTTAATGACTTCAAACCAGTCAAAACTTATTCCATAAATAATTTTGCCTGTGTTTGTAAATTTGTAAAGACAAAAATTTAGCAAATTGCCAAGTGCTGAGTCTTGAGTCACTCATTTATTCATTAATTTATTCCATGCTTCAGGGGCAGCAGAGGATAAAGAAGGAGAACTGGACTTTGACCAAACTGAGGGATTTTGCATCACATATTTAGAACTCACACTTTTGTTTCTGTATAGTGGGAAATTTGAGATATTATAACAAGAAATTGGTCTGGTCATTTGTGGTTTTTCAGTCAGCTTGCTCTTGCCCAAGGAGGAAAGGGGATTAAGGGACTGGGAGGTGGGGTCAAACAGGGAAACTGATAAAATAGATACAGATTAAGAGAACATTAGATTTGTGTGATGGTGAAACAATGAAGTCTTAAAATAAGGTAATGACAGAATGGTTAGAAATGAGAGGCAGGATACAAAACACTTATCTAGTAGAACTGTGTAATTTGGAGCCATAGCACAAGACAGGAAGGACAAGCATTGTGATACTTTCAAATAACAGGTGGTAGTATTTACAGACCAAGGGAACCATACCATTTATTTATTCTATAAGGCTGTGAGGGAGGATTTAGTTGTGGGGTAAAAGATCTTGATTATTAATGACTAATGATTTGAACATCTTAAATTCTTAGGCTATGGAAGAAAGATGATCACTTAAGAATGGAACAAAGGTTAGAATATATGGGGTGGGAAGGTGGTCAGGAGACAATGTCATCACACCCTTGCTGACATTTTCTTCTTTAAACTGCAAAATAACTTCATTGCAGTGATGGCTTTATAAATTCAATCACACTTGAATGTGGGTTGAATTTTAAGGACGGTGTCACCCAGTTTGGTGGTATCAATCCTTTAGGAAATGCAAGCGGAGAATCTTGATGCAAATTTGTAAGAACTAAAAACTTCTAAGACCGGAAGGAGAAACCAGAGGAGAATGATAATTTGAATAGACTAAGATTCTGCCCATTTGTAATGTGAACTTCATTTTCATACCATACACTTATGTAGGTAGTCTCAAGTTCTCAAGAAACCATTCATACACAAACCGTGTTGTGTGTGTGTGTGTGTGTGTGTGTGTGTGTGTGTGTGTGTGCGCACTCACCATCTTTGAAGGAGTAGCTAATATGGTCCCATATTCCCACTGTAACCAAAAGCAGAAATAGTACACCAGCCCAAAAAGTTAGAGAGTACTGTATTCTACCTCATTCCAGCCTACTATGTAGATCAGCAAAGCAGCAACATGATAGGGTAGAACCACTACTAATCCTAGAAACAGTAAGCACTTTCATTACTTAATTGAGTTGTGATTGTTTCCACAGTCCAAATTCTTCACCTCCCTGATAGACAATGATGGAATGGAAATTGGCCTTAGTGGTTTCTTTTAATTTCATCTTATTTAAGCACCTTGACAGGTGAAACCAGCTATGGACTCAGGTAAGGCCAAGGCAAGCAGCTTTACACAGAGGCAGTAGTAACACAAAAAATATATCAAGAGGCTGAGGAAAAATTTCACGGTAAAAACCAAGATCAGCTCCTGAGTATGTGATCCATCATAGTCTAACACTGAGACAATGGACTGGATTTAAGTTTTGTTTACTAGCGTTATACGAAGCTATATGCAACTATCATCAGGGTTGGCATCATGGAGATGGACATGTCAGATATTAGGGATTTAATTAGCAAGTGTTTGGAGATCCAAATAAGAGGGTCACTTGGTAACTGATTATTTGATATCTAATTTTGTAAATGATCTCTTTTGTCTTCAATACTCTACTTAGTCTCTTATAATTCAGAGAAAAAAAATCAAGTAGTTTGAAAAGTGTACTACATTTTTAGTTTAAAAAGGCAGGGAGAGGGTTATATCCTATTCAACTTACCATATGGGAGTTAAGTTGATTTCCTTAAATTGTCTGAACCCTGGTTTCTTTATTTGTAAACTAAGGGTAATAAAACCCAGCCTGTCTCCTTCTTGGCATTGTTTTGGAGACATGGAGGGAAAATACTATACAAGTATGACATCGATGCTATTGTTGTATTATTTATCCTGTTTGTCTTCTAAATTTGAAAGCCTGAGCTGTTTTTTAAGGTGCAGTGAGAACACTTTTGGCAAGTCCAAAATTCTATAGGCATTTCAGTGTTAGTCCCTAAATACAGTGGGGCTTTTATTTTTCTTTTACAAGTGTTAAAACCAGTATTAATCATAAAATCATTTGAAGACTTTAAGGTTTTCAGAGTCACCAAATAAAAATGAGACTATACATAAATTTAATGTATGCTTGGGTCATTATCCAACCCAACATTAAATGGGGTTATTAAAAAGGTACATTTATGCATATGTCTGAGTGAACGTATGCATGTATGAATGTGTGAATATGGATGTATGCTAGTTTTTAGTATACAGAGGTTGTCCCTTTTAAAGTCAGTAATAATAATGAGATTGACTTATCATATAAACATGTGCCTATTCAAATTAATACTGCTCTTTTAACACATATATAGAGGGGTTTAGGATGAAATATTTGTTAAGAATATTTAAAACTATGGAATAAATAAGTGCAATTACTCACATGGCATAAAACTTTTGACAGAGGTCAATCGCTATTGTGATTAACTGGTAACTGGATTGGTTCAGAGTATGAAAATAAACATTTCTAGTTGGATTACATATGCCATAAGCATAAGGCCATTTTGAACTAAATGTATTCCAATACCTACATCAGTTAAATATTGCATGAGTATCATTCAAGGTGCTAGTTCAGCAGGAAGCCTGGGCAGAGGAAATGACTTCCTTAGGTAAAATGATGAGCTCATTTAATCAGCTTCCAAATTCTTGACAGGGATTAATCTTCCATTAGGAAAGTAGGAAAGTCCTCCAAAGAAAACACATGGAGTGTTGTCTGCCATTTTAGCAGTGAGGGTTTCTTTTTTATTGCAGCCGTCAAATGGCTTCTATGTTAGCGCTTTATACATTCATAGTTATTTGCAGCCTAATCAAAATTAAATTCTATTATTATGAGTAATAATAAATATCATTTATTGAGCACAAATTATATGTTAGGCACTATGCTAAGCACCTTGCATGCCTAACCACATGCTAACATAAACTGAGTATCAGGTACTATTTATATACTAATCTTACCACTGTCTTGGTAAAGTTTATAATGCTAACATGTGGCGGTGCTGGAAGTTGAAACCTTTCAGTTCACTCCAGAGGTAATTAGATAATGACTAATGAGGTAGTCATTTTTCTTACTCCCCTTATTCTTTGTAATAATAGAGCCTAATGAAGAAAACTCCAGAATTTAACTAAAAAAACATTGGATGTGTAACCTGATTTTACCATTTTTACATGAACTTGATTCCCTAATGTTATCAACTCAAGTCAGCTTGTAGGATGATATTACAGGAGTGAGAAATTCTTGTTCTGTATCATGCATGTTTTTACATATCGTACAACCAGTGCTAACACATCCTCATGTTTATATTATGCAAATTGCTTAATTTCTGTAATAACATTTTCTCATTTGTAAAATCAGCATTAAAAACTTGTCTTGTAGGTGTGATGATATAGCAGATAATAAATATGAAAGTACTTAACATAATGCCAGGCACATAGTACTTACTAATAAAACATTAGACTACTCACCATTTTCTATGAACAATAAACAAAAGCTAATCTAAAATCTATCCATGCATAGACTGGGAGTGAATAAACCATGGTTTCTCAACCTCAGATTAATATAATATGATCTCTAGCAAGTAATAAAGAAATAATCATAGAGTCTGAAGAGATAATCCTAGGGCATGTGGTCAGAGTCAAGGTGTTGCCATGGCACAGACCTTTGGCCTAGATGTAATGGTAATTCAGTTCAGAAGGAAAGGAAAACTATGAACAGACTTATGTAACGAGTGTTAACATGTCACCCAGTATTCAAGTCAGAGCTCTTGGCTAAAGACTTCTTTTCCTGGGACCCATTGAGACTACAAAGTAGAGCAGGGCTCATGTGGGTACAATAAATGGAAGAAAGATTCCTAATAAATTTTAATAATAATTTTCTTGAATAGTACTCAAGAAAGGTATCACATAAGTAACATCTACAAAGAAGTATTTTTAACACGTTTCATTTGCACTTAGTCAATAAAAGAGTTCCATCATGATCACTTAAATTCCTCTAATCCCTATACCATAAGACTAAAGACACACACACACACACACACCACACATGCACACGCACACACACACCTGTTTTTGTAACTATATAGAAATTTAGGTGAAATCTATGAAATTCAAGTTATTAAAGTGATATTTGTGCATCATAGAATAAATTTTCCTAATGAAACATTCTCTTTTAGATCTATTACCCCTCTTCAGCATTTTGCCAGATTTTTACATCAGAGGGCATGGTTCCAAACCCTATATAAGGCAGAGCCTTGGAAAAACAAATGCCCTCTCAAAAACTGGGGAGATGGATATTAATTTGTGACTAAGTGGGCTTATCCAATGTCATATCTCACAGCAATCCAGTAGGCATAATTCACTAACAGCTCCTAGGAGGAAGTTGGAGGCATAAGAAGCCATGGGTTAGGGGGTCATAACACAGGGACCAAGTCATTTACTTTTGGACTAAGTAAGTGAGCTAAAGATTCTTGCTATATTTAAAAGACCTTGATGATAACCTGGTATGTGTTGGCAAAGAGGGTGCCATATTACACCTGCTCAGGCCTGAGACAGCAACAATAGGCACTGCCAGGGCAGATGAGACCAGTGAAAATGGTGGCTCTTCACTGGATGGAGAATAAATACTCCAGGTTCAGTTAAATGCTCTTTGATGTCAACCCTGGACTAGTTTAGATCCCTGTGTTATGCTATACAACACCTAAAGCCCAACTTCTGTGTTCCAACATATTTACTCAATAATTCAGTTACCAGTCTTTCTATTAATTATTTCATTTCTTTGATCAGAATTTATTAAATATCTACTTTATGTGAGAAGCCATCTAAGCATGTTGCTCTGCTTACACTCAATGGTGAAAGAGATATGTATACTTTTTACCTCTTACCATGAAGCTTGTGGATCTAAAGGAACATTTCATCCATGAGTCTGCAAAGGCCAGAGACTACACAGTTTTCATACATAAGTCACCAGTGTCAACCCCGTTGTCTGATATGTGGCAAAAGATTTTTATTTGATGATAGGATTTAACTAGATGATCCTGTAGGATTGCCCAAGCTCTACTATTCTAAAATGATGAGGATAATGGTAATGATAATGACAATGATAACTTTTTAATTTCATTTATTTTGAGAGAGAGAGAGAGAGTAGGGGATGGACAGAGACAGAGAATCCCAAGCAGGAACCATGCTGTCAGTGCAGAGCCAGATGCGGGGTTTAATGCCACAAACCATGAGATCATGACCTGAGCCGAAACCAAGAGTCGGACACTTAACCAACTGAGCCACCCAGGTGCCCCATCAATGACAATGATAATTTGATGACAATAATGAATATATTTTATTGTTCCCTAAATAATAGGTTCTCTGCTAATTACTTCACATAAATTAGCTCATGCAATATAAGCATATGAGTCAGATATTATTCATCTTCATATCTTACATATGAGAAAAGTGAGTCCGAAGTGAATGTGGACAAAATCTTGAAAAGAGATCACTGCAAACCCAAGATGTCTGACTCTACACCTGTGAAATGATACTTGCTCCTTTCTGCAGAAACATCTACCAGTGATAGATAAATATTACTGTGGGTAACAGTAGCACTGGAGCAAAAACACATTCTTAGTAAATACAAATTTTAAAGACAGAAAAAAAATGCCTGCTAAATACAATTTGGGATTTTTCTTCCATCCATCACATTCAATGCAGCTAAAAATACAGGCAACTTTTTACAGCCTCCCTTGCCATTTAACTTACCTCTCCATTACTTTGGCAAAAGCATCTCCATGGCAACTAGTCTCTTCCAATTGTGTTTACACTAATGTTTCCATTTTAACTACTGACTTTGAGAGTACTCACTAACTCTGGCTTAACTGTAAGTTAGAAGGACACGCTTGTAAATGGTTAAAAAGTACTAACAAAAAGACATCAAGTAGAGCTAGAATCATTCACAGAGAAACAGCAATAGTAGCAACAGTAGTAATAATAACAGAGGCTGCTACTCTTTATTAAATTTCTATGGCATATCAAGATGTCTGGGGGAAGACCCCTATTTATGTTACTTCATTTCCTCAAATAGTCCTGTGAGATAGATATTACAGATGAGGAAACTGAGGCACGTGAAGTTAAATAACTTCCCCAAGGTTCATTACTAGCTGATACAGCATATGTACCCAAATTTGTCAGAGTCTATAGACCAGTCAATGAAAAAAAAATCTTAATGGTCTTTGCAGTTCAATTTTAAGGACACCAACAACTGCCTTAATGCTAGTTAATCTCTGGCAGATAATTTCCATGCCAATTGATTTGTAATGACTTTTCCAGAAGCAGAGCTTGACTGAGATTTTTGTGAAAGTATTTATTAAGGGTAAAAAGGTACTAATGGGATACTCCAAATTCATTCTCTTCTTTCTTTTCTCCCTCTCTCTCTCTCCCTTTCTCTCCCCCCATCCCCCGTCCCACACACACACAAAACTTTAAACCCTAAACTAAATTCTAGGAGACAAAAGTCTGCATCACTCAATTAAGATCAAGGGTCCACCTCTGGTTCCATGAAATCTGGCCAAAAGGACAGGATGATATAGTAAACACACTGATGTCAGTACTTCATACAAGGGTTAATTTTCAATAAAGATGAACAGACAAACATTTGAAAAAACATTCTTCACATTTAGCTTCAAGTAAGTATATGTAATACATAACAGACTATAATTATTGCCATAGTAGATACATAAACTCTGTTAACAGCTTTAATGTAGTTTGCATTATTTAACCACCTGACTAGCCCTATGAGATGGATGTTATTTTTCTCATTTTACAAACAAGTAAAGAACTGAAAGAGCTAAATAATGTGCCTGAATCACAGAGGTGCAGCAGTAAAGTAGCATTTCAAGTGCTTTTTACCACGCCATGCATCCTCACATCCCGGCTGCCTTAACAGATCCAGTATTTCCAGGGGAACTTCTGTGGGAGTGTGAGAGTGTGTGTTCCTCTTATGATTCTCCCCATCCTTCCTCCTACATTAAAACAGGGTCAAGAAGGCCAGCTCTGGCCACAGCAGGCTCCTTTTAAGGAGCAGCACCAGGGTTCCCCGGAAACCATTCATCTTCCCTCCCATACTGGGAGACCATCCAGAGCCTGCCATTCTCACTGCCAGACTGTTTAGATAAATATCTCACAGATAATCTTTTTTTTTTCTTTTCCCTGCTCTCTTCTTTTCTACTTGCACCTCCCCTCCGCATCCTCTTCCCTCTGCAATTTCCGAGGAATTAATCTTAGATAAGGGTAAGATTTTTTAGATAGGAAGAATTTCCAAGGATTCATTTAATGTCTAAGCAGCTCTCAGAAATTCAATTTTACTACCCCATATAGAGCACCTAGGATGGGTCAAACTCCAGAGTAAGATTTGAAGATTAAAAGGAAATGGGTGCCTTCATGTTGAGCAACATTAAGGACCTATTAAAAAATAAACCTTTGTAAAGAAGAACAAAATGTTTTTTTTTAAATACTGAGGGCTTACCATGTTCCTGTTATTGTAGTTTCTTTGTAAACATTCTTATCAAAACCATGTAAGAATTGTGTTAGATACGTACTATCTTTGCTGTTTTACTAATGAAATATCAAAGTTATGGTAATATGGCTAAACAGGAATCCCACGTGGGATTTAAACATGTACTTTTCTGACTCTTTTCAGTACCCTCTCTTATCTATTCTACAGTTTGGTGAAGTATAATAAAATATTGAACTGAAGGGTATAGTAAAACTCACTAAAATGCCACGTAAGACATGCAGACATATAAAATGTCCCACCTGAATGCAGAATTATGAATTCTGCTTTGTATTGTGCTCTTCGCAACAAGATTGCCAGGAGTTAGGATCCTAGACAAGACTTCAATAAAAGTCACAGGTCACATGCTTTCATCTATTTATGGAAAGCTACAGTTCAATACTCTGAGGAGCTAGGAAACAGGTATCTAGAGTCACGGAAAAAATTAAGGGGGAGGAAGAGAAAGAAGATGCCAAGAACAATTTAGATGAACAGGGAAGGTCACTGCTAGTATTCTTAGAGAATGGGAAATGAGAAAGTGGAATAAGAAAGCAGGCTGTCAGTCCAGCACATCAGAAGGTGCGACAGTAGACGGTTTAAGAGCCTAAACTCTGAGTAGGAACTATCTCAGTGCAACTCCTCAGTCTGCATCTTGCTTCCTGTCTGGCTCTCACTAACATATTTACCACTTACAGCTTCAGTTTCCTCATCTTTACTTTTATTGTGAGTGATCAAATGCAAAGTACAGTAACTAGTATTAGATAGGCATCCAAAACATAGTACCTGAAATTCATGGAATAAATCTGCAACTTTATCGCATTGCTTGTCTTTATTTCACTTAGATTTGAGTCCTACCTGCCTCCATCTTTGAAGGTGCCAGACTTTGATGTCCTGTAGGTGCCAGCATCCCTAGAGAATGAAACAGAGAATTTTATTTCTGGAAGGAGGAAGTAAGGGTACAAATACAACATATTTGTACATGACTTTCCCATTTTCATCCCAATAAATGTGCCCAGAAGTAAATTAGTGCAGTCACTAGGGAAAGGGAATCCTTTCCCTTGACCTTCACCTTTTCATAGAACTGCTTTCCTGACACTGGTCATCGAGAAGGGATAGGAGGGACCTCATTTTTAGCAAGTCCTTTGGAAGAATGGAAGATGTTACAGAGTAAGCCCATGGGATAAAGCCAATCTGAGTTTACCACAGCAGCCACAGATGGATGTTGATGGAATTGGCAATTAGATTGTCCCAGCATCTAATATGAAAAAGGGGCATATTTCTGGCTTTCCTAAAGACGTCATGGTATGCTATCCATGGCACAGTCTCTCCTCTGTCCCCCTGGCAGTAAATTGCAGTGGGATTAATAGCTAAGCTTGCTGGAGTTGGTTTCCTGATAGGGCTATTTTAAATGATGGCAGTAAGCTGTATGTTACAACTTCCACATGATGACCCCTTCCTTCCCATACATGCTCCAGAGGTGGTTGATGAAGACGGCCCAGTGTGATGATGAAGCTCTGAAGGTCTCCTTAAAGGTATAGCATTGCCTAAGGGCAGAGTTCTCAGCAAGGTCTGGGCCCCCTGGGTAGTGGTGGGAAATGTAGAATGAAAGAATAAATAATTAAGTAAGATTTTAAAAGATTTATAGAGAGAAAATCTAAAGTTTGAATTACTTATTAGAGGTAAAGTAGATATTTTCACTATTTCAACAAGTGTTATCAGGGTTGGAACACTGGCTCAGACCATGAATATGTTGGTTATAATGTTTTATGTCTGTTCTTTTGGCTGAAGTTATGTCAACTGATTGTGGATGTCCTGGTTATCTCCTGCCGAGTCAGCTCTGACAGGCAGTGATAAATATCTTTGATTAATAAAACATTAGAAATCAAATTAAATATTACTGAATACATGTAGTGTCTTTGGTCGACAAGATCTTTCAATATATGCAGCCTTTTCATGAGTGGAAAATAGTAACAACTTACAGTAAAAGTTAAGGTTTACTGGGCACCTACTGGGTGACAGGCACTGTTTTAAGGGCTCACAAGTATTATCTTTTTAATTCTTTCAACAAGTCTGTAAAACAGGTTCAGTTTCTATTTCCATTTTACAGATGAGAAAAGTTTAGTATTTTGGCCAGTGATTTTTAGAGTCCTCTTATCCATTATAATATATTTTAAAAATATAATAATGATGATGATGATGATGATGATGATGATATTTTCAGTACTGTAGTAGGCTGAATAATGGCCCCCCAAAGATACCAGGTCCTAATCTCTGGAAGCTGTAAATGTTCTGAGATTAGAAGATTATCCTTGATTATCTTGAAGTTTCCTAAATCCAATCACAAGTCACTTCATGTGAGAGGCAGGGAGGGATTATACAGACAGATGAAGACAAGAAAACATGAAAATGGAGGTGAAGACTGGAGGGATAGAGCCACAAGCAAAGAAATGCCATCAGCCACCATCAGCTAGAAGAGGCAAAGAATGGATTCTCCCCTAGAACCTTCAGAGGAAGTATGGCCCTGACTATATCTGACATCTGGATTTCACCCCAGGGAAAGTAAACTTCCAGCCTTCAGAACTGTGAGAAAATAAATTTCTGTTGTTTTAAGCCACTAATTTTGTGACAATTTGTTATGGCAGCCACAGGAAACTAATACAAGTTGTGAAAGATAATTAATAGAGAACTTATCAAACTTCTTATTTTACTTAAAGTTTAGTGAAGATATTTGGGCTAGAGCCATTCAGTGGTAACTCATAGAAATAGAGGTCAGATTTGTTGACTCCTAGCCCAATTTTCAGCTCAGATGGAGTATCTCCTAACTTCCAACTAACATATCCTCTTGATTAATTACATTAAACCCTCCTCCCACTCCTGGGAGCTCTTCCTGGTTCAGAGAAGTTTTAGTTAGTAGAACGGGGCTTCTTTGTTGCTACGTCTCAATCAAGATCTTCACACAGAATGTCTTGTTTAGATACCTATGCGACTTTTGAAAGAGATGTAATTCTTCTATGCTGAAAAATGTGCATAATTACCTCCATCATTTTTATATTAAAAGGTAATATATACATAAAGGGCTATCCCCAAGTAAAACACATTTGATTTTTTCATTTTACTGACTTCCTTATCAAATTACTACTATTCTTGGGAGAGATAAAACACTAAGTTTTTCTGCGGGACCCTGTTTCCTGACTTAAATGATTCTTTCTATTTAAGTGCATCAGAGATCCATGGAAAGGCAACATGTTGCACAAGAAAGAAAAGAGGGTTTCTGGTAGAAAAATTCTTCTTTGAATCACAGGATATGCTGCCTACAGGATTACATGAGATAAAACCTATATTCTTTGATCTTTGGTTTCTTCATCTCTAAACCAGAGATAATTGCGTTTGCCTGATCTTTTCCAAGAAGGCTTTGCGGGGGTGGGGATAGGGGGCTGAAAGGATAATGGGCCCACCTGTACTTTGTTAAACTGGAGAAATCTAAATATGAAGGATTGTAACTGAGATTATTAAGTCCATAGTTTTAAGGATATATCTTATTTGTGTTAAACCCCTATGTGTCAAAACAGGAAACATGAAATTATTAAGCCATTTAAGAGGCATTTATCAGGGCACCTGAGTGGCTCAGTCAGTTAAGCGTCTGACTTTGGCTGCTCTTGAGTTCAAGCCCCGCACTGGTTCTCTGCTGACAGCGCAGAGCCTGGAATCTGCTTCAGTTTCCGGGCCTCCCTCTTTCTCTGCCCCTTCCCAACTCATGCATGCTCTCTCTCTCTCTCTGTCTCAAAAATAAACATTTAAACAATTTTTTAAAAATGCATTTAGGGGTACCTGGGTGGCTCAGTCGGTTGAGCATCCGACTTCGGCTCAGGTCATGATCTCACGGTCTGTGAGTTCAAGTCCTGGGTCGGGTTCTGTGCTGACAGCTCAGAGCCTGCAGCCTGCTTCGGATTCTGTCTCTCTCGCTCTCTGCCCCTCCCCCGCTCATGCTCTGTCTCTTTCTCTGCCAAAAATAAATAAACATTAAAAAAATTCATTTATAGATACTACGTTAGGGTTGAAAAGATAATCTTCCAGATCTTAGGGATAAATCTACATTGTATAGCATTAAAATAGAATACCTATCTTTGTCACCATCCCCTCCCCTTTTAAAAAGTAATACATTGATCTCTCACTCATTCTTTGTGGCCTCATTTAATTGTTGTCTCTTTGGTGACAGCTTCCACAATCCATCAAGGCAGATTATGTTTTGGGGGCTTTGTTTATCTGTTCCATATCCAACAGTGTTTATCCCATTTTCCTGTACTAGCACTTCCAACTAGTCTCTTTTTCAAGGCAACTTCTCCTGCTAGTTCCCGGAACCTTTGCCCTGCACAGTTTATTTAAACCAGCCTGTAGCATCCATCTACTAATCAAGCAACCAGAATGTGAATGGGCGACAAGCCATTTTCAGTAATGGCATCCAGAGATGTCCATAAAAGCCAAACTCTAACATCATCTTTCTGCTCATTTGCTCTGCTGAAGAGCTGACTCCTGACTCAATTAAGTTCCTTAAATATCTCTTTACCTCATCCTACTTGGTACTACTTTCCCAATTTGGTCTGGTTCCTTTCCGTAACTATAATTTGAATTCTACCTCTAACCAAGTGGACTTCTAGCTCAAAAGTAAATACTCCTGGCAAGCATACTTGGACCCAGGATCTCACAATAGGACATTTAGAGAGTTCTTTGTAGAAAACTCACGTTTTGGCCTAAATATTAAACTAGACAGTGTGCATATGATCTCATCTCCCTATAACCTTTATCCCTTTGAGCAAGACCTCTGATATATGTAGTACATGATCACTGAACACATGATGAGATTAAATCTTAGGAATAGGAAAATACTATACTCTGACGATCTCATTAAGATCTATTTATTTACTATAAAGACCTGCATTAATCTCACTTCAATAAAATTATAATGAGCACCACCTGTATGCTAGAAAATAGAGCTATAGTTCTCATTCTGGAGATGCTTACAGTAAAGTCTTAGAGACAGAGGAGCGCATAGACTGCTACAATACAGCCCACTGTGAAGGTGTTTAGATGGGGAAAATGCCAGCTACTAAGGATGTAGAGGAAGACAATGTATACAAGGCAAGGAAGAGTACAAGGATAGATTCTAAAAGGAAATAGCTTATGAAAGAAGACCGGGACTTTGCCAGGTGAAGAGAAGGGGAAAGAGCAATCCTCAGTAATGCTCTCTTTTCTCTTTATTCCCAACATTTTGCAGGCATATTGAACATCCTGCAGTGTTTTAAACTATTTGTGCATAATCTCCTTACTTCTCTCCACCTTCTTTTAGCCCTATGTGTCTTCATTTGTAAAATCCACTCTGTAGTTAGTCAGATAGTGTAAGTAATAACAGCAACCATATCTCAATGTTTCCAGTTATAAAATCAAATAAATTTTATACTAGGCCTATAATGAAAGCTAAGGGTTATATTGGAAACTGTTTAAAGTGTGATCTTTGGGCTTGTTTCCCCCACCATTAGTTTTATTCAAAAGATACAATTGGGTGTTTTTGTGTGAAATTGGTAAGATGATACCATTCAGTGACTACAAAAGCTCCGTTCTTTGGAATTTAAACCCACATTCCAACTAATGTGTGACATTACATTACATGGTCTGCTCTTATGAATGAAGGTAGTGTGTTTTAACAGTCTTATTTAAGGCTTCAAAATACAAGTCATGTTAGCACTGAATAACAGAATTATTTAAAAGAACTAAAGGTTGTCACCAATAGAGACTGAAATGGGTCAAAGGTCGAAGGTGATTACTGGATTCATCTGTATTCAAATGCTTTCCTAGAAGTATGATTCTTCACCTTTGATTTTTAGTAAGGCCAGGTGGAGGAGCTTCTAGTCTAGGCAGTATTATCCACTAGCATCTTAATTATTATACATCTAGAGGAATATTGCAGACTTCAAATTAGAGGTTATATAAACAATAGCAAAAGGAAACACAAATTTTTGCAGGGTCTTTCAGTCTATTCGGTGTTAGTAATTTGCTTAAAGAAAAAAATGCATTTTCTGCCAAGTGCTTCACCTTGCTCATCCTATTTATGACCTTGGGAATGAAGTATCATCATTGCAGTATAAAGATGAAGACTTTGATTTAGTTAGGTAATGCAATGTACCAGATCAACTGCTTAGAACTCATATAAGCCAGGTTAAAACCCATGCTGTCTGGCCTCAGATATCAAACTTTATTTCTCCCATTTCCCCCAGGCATCTGTCTATAAATGGTAGAAAGAAATTAAAGCAGAAAGAGGAAAATAGCCAAATGAACCGATCTACATATGACTGGTCTTGAGGAACTCCAAGGGCCAAAAAGTCAGACTAAGCTTACAATTTCCTCTTAGAGTTGAAGAAATGCAGAGCAGAAACTCTCTTGTCTCCTGAGAACATGCCCTGCTTTGGAAAATGGCTATCACCAAACACAAAAGAAAAGTGATTGCATCACCAACAAGTCAATCAAGTGAAACTAAGGTTGTGAAACAAAACACTCTGAATTTGGAGGTGGTGGTAAGGGGCACAGAAATGTTGGGCCTTGAACTTTGTTGAGCCTATTCTCATCACATTGGTCTTGATTTCTATGGGACAGTCATTCTCCACCTCTTCCTGAGCAGGACTTTTGTCCTCACTTTCTGACAACTTACTCCCAAAACCAAAGCTAAAGAATATCAGCCTCTCTTTTTGTCCAGACCCCAAGGCAAGGCTAATCAGTCAACTGTGATTTCCATTCTTTTGGGACCATTTTGATGATTTAAAGTGCTCAGACTAGGAAACAAAAATGAAACAACAGTCACAATTACTAACTTTATGGTTTTTGAAGCCTTGTGCTAAACTCAATTTAACTAATTGGGTATTGTTAGTATTATTTCCATTTCCTACATTAGGAAACTAAACATCTAAACTAAAGGTATAAAGCTGATCATTGGCTGAGCTTCGGTTCAGAATCTATTTTCTTTGATTGCAAATGCCATACTCTATACTGGGAGAAGTCATTCTCTGTGAGTCTATTTTTCTACATAATTGAAACAAAACCCCTACCTTGTACTATTGTTACAAGAAATAGATTAACATGAAAAAGTAAATAAAACACACTAAGATTCAATAATAGCATTCTTCTCAAAATTTTTCTACCAGACTCCTTGGTAACAATACATTTTATCATATACTAGAGTATTCAGTATATGTTAAATGCTTAAGAAACATTTGCTATGTGAAGAAATAATTGATCAAATGAATAAATTAAAAACAAAAACAAAGAATAAATGGATGAATGGATTCAAATCTCTTGATAGTCTTTTTTCTCACTTGAGTTCTTCCAGATGTGTAATCCTTTCAGTCTTCTAGAGACCAGACAAGAGAAGATTTGGAAGGAAAGGTCTACCAGACATTCTCCTCCTCCCTGGGTGAAAAACTATAATAGGAGTTCTTAATCTTTCAATCATTTGCCCTTTCTCATGTTTGTAATTGATGCTGGCTCCCTGGATCCATCCGGTAATAGAGAAAAAAGCAAACAGTGATGGAGAAGCTTATTTCTACCACTATAAACATAAATTCATTGTTAAGGTAACATATAACAATATCTTTCCATGAATTAATCATCAGGTATATATTGAGTCACTACTCGTATGCCAGGAAGGTCTTGCAAATAAAAAGATGAAAAAACAGTTGGAATTGGAAAAATGAAATTTCTAACATTTTTTTCATTATAAATTTTTTGAGAAATTAAAAATCTAAATGCGTAGCAACAGATGGACACATTAAATTGTAGTACATTTACATCATTAATTACCATGCATCTGTAAAGAGATTGAGATATTTCTATATGCTGATGTGGACAGCCTTGCAAAGCATAGGGCTAAATGGGAAGAGAAAGAATGTGTTATCAATATGAACATAAGGATTACTCTATAGAGAATACACACTTATAATATGATTTTATGTCCATTTACCATAACATGGTCCCAAATATTATGCAAAGCACAACCCCATCAATGTAAAACAAAGGTAAATGCCATAGTATCTATATATATGTGCATGAAAAGGAAAGTGATGGGATACATACTAAGCTGTTGAAGGTGGCCTCCCCTGGAGGGAAGTAGATTTTAAGGAATTAGCTGAGGTTTCATATCATGTGCTACATATTTATGATGTTTATGATTAAAGAAACAAATAAAAGTGTTAGAGCTTACTCTAGGATTTCACATTTTATGGGGATGATATGGTATATGGGCATAAAATCATTTTATAGGTATATATTCCATATAGAAAAATCCTATGTTCATATTCATAACAGTCTTATTTGTGAATTTTGTTTGTAAAATAAAAACAGTTATGATAACAAGTAAATTAATTTGGCACATCACTTGAATATCAAAGCAGGGTCTTTAAGTTGCTAATAGAAATGTCAAAAATGATCAAGTTCCCATTCCTTCATTTTACATGCATGAAAAATTAGGTACAGATAAGGAATGCTACCTGACAAAATCACACAGCAAATTGCTAGCAGAGCCTAGGGAAATGTATGGATTAGAATTCACATTTAGATTGATTATTTGGGGCTTCTTTTGATTCTAAAACCAAAGAGAGTAAATAGAATTTGATGTACAATATATTAACAGACTTGGTTATCTTAGTGGCTCCAGGGTATGTTTATTTTACAATACAAAGTAGGCAGAGGTGATATTTAACAATTAAAAAACACTGAAGTATGATTATATTTTGCTTTCAGCATTAGGCTGCTGAATACCACTCCTCCCATTTTCCTTTGATCTCAGTCTTGCAATTTGAAAGCCAGAGGAGTGATAAATGGCCATGAAATGCAGACAAAGATCCCTTTTGTTTGTCCCACAGAATAGGAAGATGGTCAAATTGATCAGTCATCAAGGTATAATGATCTGAAATAAATACCAGCCTCTTTGATGTGGCTTAGGATGCCAGCATCAGGGAAAGAGATCATTCTCCTGACTATCACATAATTGAATGATTATGTTGGTTTGTGAATGGGCTTCCTTAATTGGTAACTGGTAATTTGGCATCCTGACATGAGTATACGGGAAACATGATCCTTCACCCTGCACAAGGGAGAGAAGATTGAACTGAGAGGAATGAATGGGAAGAGAGCCTTTCAAATTAGAAATAATTGGAGCAGGGAGCAGGTGACTGAAAAAGGCACAGAAATTACTCCACCTTCTCTCAAAGAAATGACACTGAGTCATATGTGTGAGCCCATAGCAGGTGTGTATTTGTTTTTAGAAACCATCACGCAAAGACTACAGCCTTGGGGATGTTCCATTTATAAGAAGGATGCAATCTAAAAGGTTTAACCATCTTGATATTGGGGAAGTCTTAATAGGAAAACACAAGGCCGCATGAACTAATAGGTGAAGCGCATCTGAAAAGGTCAGGAAATATGAGAGATGTTAAAAATAAATATATTGGAAGAATATAGATGTTAAAGCTAGCAAATATTGTTTGTGAAACCTGCCATTGTTATGTACTTACTGTGCTACCCTGGACATATCAATTAACTTTCTATAATTCATTTTCTTCCTCCTCAAAAAGATAACAATGGGATCACAATTGTCCTTTTTGTGATGATTGAAAGAGTTTTTGAAAGTGGTACTTTCTAGGAAAAAGTCTAAGTGGCCAATGGGTCTTCCCCTTCCATATTATCTTTTAGGTCATAAGAAGGTAAAGTTTATGGTGTCAACATTTTACCAAGCCATAGAGGTCAATTGGTAATCCCCATTTACTCATTAACACCTTTCTGAGGAATCTCTCCTTCTTTAACACGTGATAAGCTTTGTTTGAGATTTATAATATTTCTTTTAATTTGGATATGCAAAACCTCCAAGGCTACAGTCATTTCAGTCTATTGCAGTTTTTACATACAGTCTCAGACCCTTCTCTCTACTCCCAGTATCTTCTCACTAGTATTTGAACATTTCCAAATTTGGGTATTTTATTTGCAATTCACATACAAACTAAGATTAAAAATTTCCAACCATCACCCAAATTTTCTTCCAGGATATTCTTGATTTACTTACACGTGTGTTCTTTGATTAATGAACTCAAAATTATTTCTCAAGCAGTTCCTAAGAGCCAAGAACTGGGCAAGGCACAAAACCGGATACATCTCCTACCTTCATTAATCTTAACTATCGAGATGAAAATATAAATAAATACAGAAATGACCATGAAAGGAAGAATGTGTTAAGATATATGAAATAAAGTTATTAGATACCAAGAACACATTTGATAGGGAGAACTCCAGGGATGATCAGGGGTGACTTCCTTGAGTAAAGGATGTGTGCTGTGTAATGTCTATGTGCATATGGGTGTGATAATGATGGCAATGATGGTGATGTTGATGATGATGATGATGATGGTGATGAAGATGATGTTACCCCAGGCAGATGGCTAAGCTTGTGCAAAGGTTCTATAACTAAGGGTAATATGGTATATTCAAGTGAAAGATGGATCAGCATGCTTAGAAAGCAAACTGCTAAAGGGATTATGGTAGGAGATGAGGTTGGAGACATGAAACATATTAACCTCTCTGAGACTCATTTTCTTCCTCAACCTCAGGTGACTTTGGCAGGGACCCTTAGACCATTTCTTTTCCCTTATCCCCTAAATTCTGTCAGCAGAATGTATAATGTGTCTATGATAACTATCATTTTCACTATTACTTTTAGTTAAAATTGCAAATTCTACACAAGAGCATGGGCCATTTCAATCTTGCCTATATCTTCTGGCAGAAGAACAAAATAAATTTGCATTAGATGAAAGTATCAATTATCTGCAACTAATGTCTTTCCCTTCTTCCTTTATGGGTACCCATTGCCAGTGGTTCTCAAACCATGGGGTTCTTCATATTATGCCTCTAAAGTGCCTCAATATTCAGATATGCAAGCCTTTTATTCTCAAATTATATGTATAAACTCAGGCTTAGGCCTAAGAATATGAGTGTTTAATAAGGAGATTCTCTGTTTACAAACTAATATTTGAGAACTAGTACACTATGTACATTAATAGTCTTTCACTTTTTGAATGAGAGTTTAACCTTTGATTAACTTCCTCTGCTCCTGTGGAGATTGGATAAAGGTAGATTGTAAAGTGTGCTGTTAAGCGCATTGCTTATGGTACAAACAACTCCTGATTAATAGATTATGTCTGGATTGAGGCTTCTGTGGATGGATGGATGGATGATAAAAATTTGATGTGGAACCATAGCCTTGAAATGTAATAAGAAGAAGACTCATAATTGGCATGTCTCAGGTATGGATCCCGGCAGCTATTCTCTGGAGTGGTAGAGAGATACTGCTAATGTTGGGATAAGGATACTAAACTAGGCTGGATCACACACATGCAAGACATGAGTTTTCTTTTATTACCTAAGCTGTCACCTGGTGGAGATAAGGGGAACCGGCAAAAAATAGTTCTTATCACCTGGTGGAGGTAAGAGGCGCTGGCCAGCAAGTGCTTGGGCTCCTGCAAGGACCTATTGACCATCTAGTACCTTCAGCCCTGTACCTCCAGGGCTACATCCTTCTGAGTAGCTGGAACTAGATGTGGCCTGTAATAGCTCTGCAAATCTTAATATTTATGTGAAGGCAAGAAGACTAGCCCCTGGTGGGTACTGTCTCTGGCATAAATATGCATGCTTTCTCAAACCGTGTAATCCCCTACCTTTCTATTTTGTTCATAGAGTCTCTTCCTCTTAGGAACAGCTCCACACCCTTCTCCACCAGAGAACTACAGCTCATCTTTCGAGGTTCAACAAACACTTCTTTAATTTTTTTGTTCATTCTCAAGGAGGAAGAATGTGTTGTCTTCTCCGTGCTCATGTGGTACCATGTCCACATTCTTCTTTCAGCACTTCACTATCTGAGTTGCTGTCATCTTTCAAGTGCCTGCGTCTCCTCTTGGGGGCACAGTGTGTCTATGCATTTTGCATTTCCACTGTTTTACACAATTCTTCGAGCAGGAAAAAAAAATACGATCAGCTGTTTGTTAAACTCCACTAAATCGCACAGTTAGAGCTTGGTATCTTGGGATTGAGTATAAATTATACTACTTCTTCAAGATTTAGGCAATAGCTAAATTTTACCTTAAGGGATTCTATTCCTAAAATTCTTTATGTGCCTCCCTCCTGGGAGTTAGTTTCTGTCCTTTAACGACTCATATTACTACAATTGTGTGGTTGTATTATGATGACTATACTTAAGAAATTATTGTATGCCTACGTTTGTCCCCTCAGAATACCACACACTTGAGAGAAGCAGCCTTATCTTATTCTTTACATGGTGTAAAATAGCAAGTTGAAGTGTGAATGCAAAAGAAACATGCAATGGAAAGTTTGTTAAAATACTTTCAACTGTACCTTTATAATTTAATGATTTAGGATTACTGCTAGATAGTAATCTGCTTATGTAGGTTGTTAACATGGGTCTGATTTTGCTAACTTAAAAGAACATATTTTGCTTTGTTCTATAATCATTATTTCCATTTAAGCAGGAGTTTGTGGCTCACGAACCACTTTCTTATGCATTATGTCATCTGATCCAGATACCAGTATCTTATAAATATGGAGAAGGCATGGAATAAAGAAAGAGTGATGATTTACAGCCACACAAAGCTGTGTTCAACTCTGACTCCAGCACTTGGACAAACTTTAAATTCTCTCATGCAGTCTGGTATATAAAATGAGGATATTGAAGCCTGCTATTATTTATAATATTGTAAAGTTCTGTGATTATCTTCTTTTGAAAAGTAAGCAAAGAGGAAAATATTTCAGCCTAGCTACAGTTGCAATTACTTGGATGAAAGGGAAAAGTGCTAATCAATTACTGCTGAGTACAGGAATATGAGTCCCTAGTGTTAAACAATGTCATTATTCTGAGCAACATCAAGAGGTTTTAACAAATAGGAATTAGATTTCTATGCACATTTTTGGAGATCCTAAGTAGACACATTAATGGCATCATTTTCTGAGGTAACAATTTTGGAATAGAGGGTAGAATGAAGGGTAGAATCATCCTCCAATTGAGAAGGATCAGAACTGGCACTATAAGACCCAGCAAAAGGAACTGGGAAGAAGCATTAATTATAATGATACTTTAAGATATAACTAGACTCCCCAGATTTCCCTTTTAACATCAGCTGGAAATGAGAGCTTAGTACTCACCATTCAGGCCTCACTCCATTTACAATACTAAATGTGCTTAGCAAATTAGAGTATCGTGTCTACAGTCTAGGAATGAGAGATTAGCCCCAATGGTAGATGCTATTTCTATTTTCTATGTCCAATTCACCATGAACAAAATCTTCCATTCTAATTTCAGAGTCCACTATGAGAAAAAAATAATGAGGAAGAACACCTAGTTTGATTCTCATGTGGACAGGCAATGAGAAATTTTAATACCTGTGCCCTCTACCACTCTGCCCCTAAAGCATCTGTAGTTTAAGAAGATAGGCAGATAAGTATGGAGGCAGGTAGACAAGTTAGATACATAGGTAGGTGGATGGAAACAGGACAGATAGATAGTTATAAAGAGGAGGCCATAGATATTTAATTTCCCTATATCATGGCTTCAGTTGTTCATGGAATAGTAACCTCCACGCCACTCACACACACATACACACTGGACAGCTTGAGTTTGCTTGTTTTATCTCTATTACTACTCTGCCCCACCGGCCATATGCTTCCTACTTCAGTGGATGTATCATTGCTGTATGTCCATTTATTTACTTATAAATTTGAATATAGTTCCACATTTATTAACTTTTTAACAATTTAATAAATATGGGACAAGTAAGAGGAATATAATTTCATCAGACTTTAGTTCACCATCTTGAAACAAGTATGCTATTTCCATAATCAATACATTTGTGATTAATGATATAAAAAGTAATCTCTGCTCATCACCTTTTACAGATTTCTCTGTAGAAATTGAAGATTTGTTTTCATTATTCACTTTACTCTTTGTAGGTTAATTTATTCCCTTTGAGGTTCCCACAAAAACATGAAAGGTGAACTCCCCTGGTAGCTTTTCAGCTGAGAAGCACACAATACCCATCATAAATATTGAACTTATCAATTATCACTTACTGTTCTCATTTTAATTTATATAACCAGTTTTTTATTCAGATCTGAGTGAATCTAAAGATTAAGATTTGATTAAATGTACTAAACAAACATGTAAGATATTCCTCCAGCTCTTTAGTGTTTAGAAAAAGAAAAAAAAAGTATGTCTCACAAAATGATACAGAAGCCATGTTAATGAGTGTATTTGTACTATCTATTACTTGCATTAATTATAGCTATTCTCTTTTCCTTTTTAACTTCAAAGTACTTTGTATCAGTGACAATTAATTGGAAAGACCATCACGATTCTTCCTGACACAGATCTGGAAAGATTTGATTACCTCTTCATTCAAATTCAAGGCAGTAATTTACATGTCTCATGATATCTAGTGGCTTTGGAAAAGTATGTTCAGTTTTTATACCATCTTGTATGTACACAGAGCATACAACTAGTTTCAAATGAAACTAGTTTCAAATGAAAAAGAAAAAAGAAAAAAGAAAAAAGAATGGAGAAAAAAGAACCCACACTTCGTGACATACTTCTGAAATAGTGACAGGCAAACAACTACCAACATTACCTCATTTATAAAAGATGCAGGTTTTCTGTGATATTTCTCCAACTAGAGTATTTGAAAAAGTGCTGCACCAAATTCTATGTAATGAATGGAGGTGGGCATATATAACTGTCTTTTTACCAATGTGAGCATTTAGCCAAGTTCCAATTTTGCTATAGAAAGTTTTTAATAAAGTTCCCCCTTACTTCTTATTCTACATGGACAAGATTTTAGGTTTATTATTGCTTTTGTTTTTATTACTGTTGTTATTTTCTTTCCTCTTGGATAAATATCTTTGAATATAAATACTGAACAAGAGCAAAACATTTTTAAAATTTCTATAGACGCTGGGGTGCCTGGGTGGCTCAGTCAGCTGGACATCCGGCTTCAGCTCAGGTCATGATCTCACAATTCATGATTTTGAGCTCTGCGTTGGGCTCTGTGCTGACAGCTTAAAGCCTGGAGCCCACTTTGGATTCTGTTTCCCTCTCTCTCTGCCCCTCCCCTGCTCATACTCTGTCTCTCTCTCTCAAAAATAAGTAAACATTAAATTTTTTTTTTTAATTTCTATATATGCCGACAAGCTTTGGTCTCAAAATACTGCACCAATTTTTATTTCCACTAAAATTTTATGAAACTATCCTGAATCCCACACTGCTTCCACCACTGGATATTAATAATATTTATTTTTTATTTATTTTTAAAATAATGTTTCCTATAAATTTTTTTGATTGTACCTGTAGTCAATAACGATGGATTCTAAATTTAAAAAAAGATGTTAGGAAGACAGACCTCATTAAGTATGTTTACTGAACTAAAATAAATTTTAAAATAAAAAAGGACACACAACCAATACAACTGTTGATATATTATGCATTTCTTTAATTACTATTGAAATTCAACCTCTCAAATGCCTCAGTTTTTAGTATGTTCTTGACACTGTGAACTATGTGATGTTTTCTATTTTTGTTGGTAAGTTGATTATTTTTCTTTTGATTTTTTTTGTCCTTTAAAACTATATTAAGTAGTCAACCAATGTTATAGATATGTGTAGTGCTCCCAGGGAGGTGAATCTCTTATATATTAGTATTTGCTAGCCAGAATCAATTCCTCTCTACTTCTTATACAATAAAATCTCTTCTTTGTAATCTTCCATTTGTCTTTGTGATCTATTTTTTTTTACCATTTTATTTTAGGTTTTAGATGTGTCTTTTGTTAACATCCTTACTGAATCTTGTGATATTTATAAACTTGCTGTTAAATTCTACCTGGAATAAACCTAGGATAACACCGGTTTCCAAGAAATCTTTGCTGAATGAATCAACTCAAACTGGTAATCCTCTACTCAAGAGTCAGCCAACATTCTTTCACAGGTAGTACTCAGCTCCTACCTAGGATGCACACCTCTGATATATTTCTCTATCTTTGATGTCTCGAGGAGTATTAGCAGAGTGTCTGGAAGAAATCAGTTGTTCTACTATAGATTATTCTGAGCTGTTTCAGTGAAGGAATTGTCAGGCCACAAATGTGCTTCTCAGAGCAGTGGTGGAAAGTAGTCCTCATCAGATGATGATAACAAATGATGGTGGTTTTCTATTCTCACATCCTTAAAGAAAAGTCTATATCAAGTGTTCAGCATAGGACATGGTAAATTGTATTCTCACAAATTTATTAAAGGAAAAAAATTTTATTCATTGAGAATCATTGTTATAGTTTTTGCTAGGATAGATTACTTTTCCATATATTTCTAATCCTCCTGCCCCTAACTGCTTTTGATAAAGTCCCCCTTTCATCTCAAATGATATGGCCTTGACTGTGTGACTAGTTTGACCAAAAGGGTGTTGGCAAAAGTGATGCAAGCAGAGGCCTCATATGTGTTTGTACAGTTTGACTTGCCTTTTGCACATCAATGACCCACCATGAGAAAAGTATGCCATAGGCATCTGCTGGCCCTGGATTCTGAGCCCCAGAACAAAAGCTCATGGAGCAGATCTGAACCGAATCCAGATCCTAAAACCACACTTAACTCCATCTGCATGCTGAAGCAAATCCACCCAGCTGAGATGCAGACAAGCTCAGCCAAATCACAGTTGACCTATAATTCCCTGACTGTAAGAACGAATGTTGATTGTCATAAGCCACTGAGTTTTGGGATCATTTGTTATGTCAATTGGACAGTAGCTAAAAGGTATATTACTGGTGCTCAGCGGCATCCATAATAATAGTAATAGATTGCCAAGGGCTTACTATAACTTGTCTCATGTGATCTTCCCATAATTATAGAACATTTTTTCATCCCTAGACACAGAGAGTTTAAATAACATGTTCAAATTCAAAAATAATAGGTGATGTACTTAGGATTGGAACCCAGGCTGTCTGAACTCAGTATCTGTGTTATTTATGACCATACCAGACAGCCCCTCTAAGTGACCAAAACATGACTTCCTAAGAAGATAACATGAGATGTTTTAAGTGCTTTGCAGGCATATCTGATATTCTTTGTGAATACTGGGATTCTGACCTAATCTGACATTAAGAATACAGGTGAAGCAGTAACTTCCAATCTCAGCTACTTGGAAGAATCTCTCAGAAGTGGTAGTAGGAGAAGAGGAGAAAGGATATTCAGGGTCCAACCTGGACATTCTGAAGCAAAAGCTCTATGGGTAAAGACTATGAATATTTATTTGCAATACACTCCTAGAGGCAATCTGGAAGGAGCTAGGCTTGCTTCTTTCCAAGGGGCCCTTAGGCTAGGAATGATAACCTTTATTAAGAAAAAAAGGCTATTTATATTTTCTTTCCAAAGAAAGAAACCTATTGCGACTATACCAGATAAAATGGTATAGTGAACCAACATAGATTCACCAAGAGAAACTCCACATTCCCCATCTTGCTTAGCAGTATGACGTCATGAAAAAATTATGACACAAGGAGTCAAAATGTGGTTTCCAACCCCAGCTCTGCTTTACTAGGTGTGTGAATTTGAACCTGCGAGTTAAATTCACTTTCTTTATTTAAAATAAACAAAACCCAGCATAATAGTCCTTATTGAGTAGGGTTTTTGAGATATTCACTGAGATAACATGTCTAGAACATCTGTCCAATGACACAACTTAATGAGTGCTAACTAGGGACTATGTTACCTTCTTATATGAATCAAGTTGTGCAGAAGGTTTGTGACAGCAAGAAAACAAAGAACTCTGTTTTAAATGCTCAGTTTTTAAGAGTTCTATGAACAGTGGATGCTAAGTGAGTGCTTTCCCCCCAAATCACAATTTGAGGCAGAGTATACATAAACACAAGACTGTGTTTTAGGATAGCATTGCCTTCATGCCTTTGTTAGGCTAAAAAGAGAAACCACATGCCTGACTGGTTCTGATCCCAAAGCCTTGACAGGATTCCAGATTTCCAAAACATGGCATTGTCTCCAGGTGGTAAATCTCATCTGGAATTTCTCCTTATTTTCTAACTTCATTTAGAAATATGATAATGGAAGACAATTATGTCCATTCATTTATATGTTGTGTATGCCTGCCTATGCCTAATTTAAAATAATACTTTTTGATATTTAAAATAGGTTTTTTTGGTTGTTTGTTTTTGTTTTAGTAAGTCTGAAAGATAAATATATATGGTATTAAACAAGAAAAAAATACAGCTGTTTGTGTACAAAACCATATTCTTTCACATCTCAATATATCCTGCCTGTTTCCAGATAGGCAAACCAATTTGTCAGCTCTATATGCATACTAGGATATTGAAGCTTATCAGTGTTAAGTAATGAGCTCAAGGAATTATAGGAAACAAAGAAGAATGGCACAGGGCTCATTCCATTAAAACTTGCTGAATCATTTTTTTACACCATACACAAAAATAAACTCAAATGGTAAAGGCATATATTTGAATCCTGAAATTATAAAAAAGAACATAGACAGTAATTTCCTTGACATTAGACATAGATACATTTTTCCAGATATGTCTCCTCTGGAAAAGGGGAGAACACCAAAATGAAACCTATTGCGACTATACCAGATAAAATGCTTTTGCACAGGGAAGAAAACCAAGAATAAAAGAAAAGGAACCATTTGAATGGGAAAAGATATTTGCAAATGATTTATGCAATAAAATATTAATATCC
Source organism: Prionailurus viverrinus (assembly GCF_022837055.1). Classification (NCBI taxonomy): domain Eukaryota; kingdom Metazoa; phylum Chordata; class Mammalia; order Carnivora; family Felidae; genus Prionailurus; species Prionailurus viverrinus. The sequence goes on along the minus strand of NC_062575.1, from coordinate 23,153,368 downwards.
ATAACTCCATAGCCAAGAAACATATTAAATAATCTGATTAATAAACAGAACTGAACTTTTTCAAAAGAAGATATACAGATGGCCAAAAGACATCTGGACATTGGAAAGATGCTCAATATCACTAATCATCAGTGAAATGCAAATCAAAGCCACCATGTGATATCACTTTATACCTGCCAGAATGGCTAGAACCGAAAAAAGGAAAAACAAAAACAAAAAATAACAAGTGTTGGAGAGGATGTGGGAAAAATAGGAACTCTCATGCACTATTGGTGGGCATGCAAATTGATGCAGCCACTGTTGAAAGCAGTATGGAGGTTCCTCAAAAAATTAAAAATAGGATTACCACATGATCCAGTAACTTAATTACTGGGCATTTACCTCCTAAAAAAAACCCCACTAATTTGAAACCGTATATGTACCTCTGTGTTTATTGCAGCATTATTTATTTTAGCCAAGATATGAGAGCAACCCAAATTCCCATTCATAAATGAATGGATAAAGAATATGTGATATATAATATGTATATAAAATGGATCATATATATATATATATGTATGTATATATCATATATACATATATACATATGTATATGATATATGTATACATATACATATGTATATGATATATAATATGTATATGATATATAATATGTATATAAAATGGATCATTATTCAGCCATGAAAAACAATGGAATGTTGCCATTTGTAAGAACATGGATGGACCAAGAAGATATAATACTAAGTGAAATAAATCAATTGGAGAAAGACAAATACCATATGATTTCACTCATATGTGAAATTTAAGTAACAAAACAAACAGGGGTGCCTGGGTTGCTCAGTTGGTTTAAGCATCTGACTCTTGGTTTCAGCTTAGGTCATGATTGCTTGGTTTGTGAGTTCAAGCCCTGAATTGGGCTCCATGCTGACATTACGGAGCCTGCTTGGGATTCTCTCTCTTTCCCTCTCTCTTTGCCCTTCCCCCATTCTCTCTCTCTCTCTCTGTTTCTCTTTTTCTCTTTCTCTCTCTCTCTCTCAAAATAAATAAAATTTAAAAAAAAGAAATAAAACTTCGGGGTGAAAGGGAGATAGGGAAAATAACAACAACAACAACAAACCAAAAACCAAACCAGATCAAAAGCACCCCAGATTCTTAAATACAAACTCTGGTGGTTGCAAGAGAGGTGGATGGTAGAATGGAAAAAATAAAGGGGATTAAGAGTACACCTATCCTAGGTTGCCAGGGTAGCTCAGTTGGTTAAGCATCCAACTTCGGCACAGGTCACTATCTAATGGTTTGTGAGTTCAAGCCCCAGATCAGGCTCTGTGCTGACAGCTGACAGCACAGAGCCCGCTTGGGTTTCTCATTCTCTCCCTGTCTCTTTGCCCTTCCCCCACTCTGTCTTTCTCTCATTCTCTCTCTCTCTCTCTCCCTAAAAATAAATTAAACTTAAAAACAAAAGTACACCTATCCTGATGAGTCTGGAGCAATATAGAGAATTGTTGAATTATACTGTACATCTGAAACTAATACAATCCTCTGTTAATTGTACTTCAGTTAAAGAAAAAGTTGCTGATATTTGGGGGGACGGTGTCCTTTTGGAAATTAGCATGACTATCAAGGTGCCAAACTTCAGCATCTGGTTTATCTTCTAAGTTATCACCACCACACCCCTCAGTTCCTAGGACACTATTCAGTTGTATTATTTGCAAGTAGACCAGCATTTAAACAACAAAAACTAACTAAAAACAAAACAAAACAAAGCAAAGCAAAACCCAAATCCTCTGATTTCAGTGTGTCCACAATTTTGCAAACAGCTATATTGTTAGTCTACCCATCATTCTTTTGTTATGAAGTACAGAATCTCATGACACCATACACAAGAACCCACTAATGCCTGTGAATGGACACAGGGGTGAGAATTGGCCCGTTCTTATTCCTCCCTTTTTCTTTTCTTCATCTTTTTCTTTTGTTTTCTTTTCTACCCCCCTCTTTTTTTTTCTTTCTTTTGAGTGACTGCTGGTCTCTCCAGGCCCCTGGACACTGGAGAGAGCCAGGACAAGTTATGAGCTCTAAGCCTTCAGACACACAGTCTTATCCCTCCTCTCCCACGGACAGGCAAAGGGCATGGCTGAGAACATCATGGAGATGTACATATAGACACAAAGGAAAACAGGACCCCAGCATGCCACCCACCTCAACAGAATGCTATATTGCTACTTCTCAGGAAATACCTCAGCAAAGCATCCTGGAATAAACCCTCTGAAGCAGGAATAGAGAAATCATGCTCTGTAATCAGTAAAAAGAAATGAGTGAGAAGCCAAGGCTGATTACTAGGAAGTGAAATTTGTAATGAACACACTACCAGAGGAAGATACTATATCAGAGAACGAGGTGTTGAACTCAAAAAGGTAGGCTCAGGAGCATGTCAAGGTGCAATGATCAATAAGTGGCAGAGTTTGGAACCATATCCTTAACTACTATGATCATATGTGCTGCACAGTTTTATGATATTTAGCTACTTTGCTGTATGGTTAGGATGTCTACATGGAGGTAGGAATACATTTTTATTTCATAATCTTAATGTATATAACATAATTAATCTTAATGGAAGACATGCAAATATGGGAGGAGGTACATGAGAAATACTTTGTCTTCTCCATAATTTGGAAAGAAAAATAAAATGCTGAAGTGAAGTTTGTACACGTTTTTATGTTTGGTGTCTAAATGTCCTTACTTCAGCAAATAGGATATCCTAAGTAGATGATGCAAGCAAGGAAGAGCTCTTTCCCTGAAAGAATTTGAACAGCATAGCTATACTGTATCAAATTTAGTAAAAGGGAAAGGTGGCTTTCATCAGGGACTTGGCTTTGGCTTTGGCCATAATGTGCTGGGAAGCATCTAACTCTTAGAGTCGTGTGTGTGTGTGTGTGTGTGTGTGTGTGTGTGTGTGTGAGAGAGAGAGAGAGAGAGAGAGAGAGAGAGAGCGAGCATGTGTGTACACATGTGTGTGTGTGTATGTGTTCCCATTTTGGACCTGCTGATTTCCTTTTCTATTTCCAAAAATTACTCACTGACACCACTGCTAGGACCTGGTTTCCTTACCAGAAACAACAACAAAAGGCTCATTTGGTGATTTCTGAGATCATGAGCTTGATCTACCCTAGGCCCTGTTCTTGGCAAAAAGGCCCAGAGCTATATGAAAATAAGACTCAAATCTCCTATAGAATTGTTTTTTCTCTGAGATGTCATTACTTCAGCTCTGGCTTCAAAATATTTCTGTTCCTTCATGTAATCACGGTGAATAATCATTTTGAAAAGTGTTTTCTTTGCACGCCTACTGTTCTGTGTCCCTCATTTTTGTCTGCACCTAATTTGAAGGCAAACTGAAGTCAGGAATATAGAGAATCATCCTCCAGCCATCCATTAATTGATGTCTGGGAGTAAGGTAATGCTATCTAATGAGACTGAATCAAGTGATCAGCACAAAATACTGATTTTCAAATACATTTTATCTAACCATTTGAGCTGCCTTGAAAATTGGCATAATTACATACTCTGAGCCTCTAAGATATGGTAATTTTTGATTCAGATATTTCATTTCACAGGAGAGGGAATAAGAAGGCAAGGTTTGATGTGAGTGACTTCAGTACCCATTGACGTGAACAGAGTACCCTTTTCAAACACATATGAAAGAAATGTAAATTATTAAATTACCTGAAGTGATTCTGAACAAGTAGACCCACCCTAACATCTCCTACTACAAATAAAGCCTTTATCTCTTTTTTTCTTTTGCAGAAAAAGAACCACATAATCAAAAGAATTATGAATATTCAGAACAAAAATGAGATTGGAAAATTTATGGTGCTCATATAACGAGAGGAAAGAAATTACACTTTTAATTCATTGAGTCACATCATATTCATTTCAGATTCCCTGGTTGGGCACTTTGTCCTCAAGACAGGATTCATTATGAAGTAAAAGCAATTTTAAAAATACATTTTACTGAATTATGGCAAGAAAAACACCATAAAATGACTTCAGTTAAAAACTAAAGTAATGTGTGTGCAGGCATGTGCATGTATGTGTACCCATGTTCACACATTTTGCAAATATGGTTAGATGTAAGAATAAGCATAGATGAGAGGCAGACTCAATGTTTACAGAAAGCAAACCGAGTTGTATGTGACTATAATTTCAGTGAGGACAAATCATATCTCAAAAGTGAACATTAATGTCTGCCTACTATGTTCCAGCAATTGGATAGTGCTATAAAGCTGATTATGCCAGTTTCTGCCCAGAGGAAGTTAACAAGTAGAAGATACAGACATGTAAAGAGATTGATTCAATATACTGTAAAAAATACCATGATCTATTTGCCTCATATAGACTGCTATATGCTGGGAATGTATGTAAGTGTAGGGTCACCACTTTCCAATCTGCTTTCATTTCATCATTTTCTGATATTTTTCCATTTGTCCCCTCATAGTAATTAGTTTTCTATGATGTGAAAAGCTGGGCACATTGCCTCCCCAACATTTCTTTTGGAAAAAAACAAATCTGGTTATGGAATTTTCTGAAACTATGCAGACATTGCTGATAAGTCACAAGAAAACAAATTACAATTTCTGAGAAAAATAACTTTTCTTGTTGCCTTTCAATATTAGAAAATGGTTTTGTGTAAGGTGTTTGATACAGAGATATATAAATCAAGCCATTGATTTTTATCCTTACAAACAACAATATTTATGTGATAACATGAAGAGGAAGAAAGCTGATTGCTCATGGAAAAAATATCATAAAGTCACAAAAAATTACTATGAGAGAGAGTTATTTTTCCTATTTTAGCCACTTCCCAGAAGAGAGTATTATGCATAATTATACACACACACACACACACACACACTCATATATACATACATATACATATATATAATGTACTTAAAATACTTGTAACATCATTTTAGAAATCTAAAGAAAAATGTATTAAATTTTCAAAATAAGGCAATTTTTTCTCAATATTACATAAACAGATGTAAGTTGCAAGACATGTATAGTACTTCAGAGTGTCCAAATGAGGCAAACTAGAGTTCAAAAAAAATTTGTTTAAAAAGGATAAAAATGGCATTGTTGAAAGGATTTGAAAGCATTTCTACAGATTCTAAACCTAGCTACAACCCAGCTTGTTTGCTCATCATGTGCTAATGCTTACTCATAGAATTTTAACTATAATAGCAATAAGAATATGAGTGGCTTCTATTCCACTTACATTAAACACATACATATGGGGAAGTGGGAATGGGCCTAAAATCTAACTCTTTACATACCTCACCATTTTTCCCCTCTTCTCCATTATGTTGCTATCTTTTTATTTTATAGTTTTGGAACACACCTTTGATGTTAAATTTTATGTGTCAACTATGATGTTAATTTTATGTGGGCTAAAGGATGCCAAACTAGCTGGTAAAACATATTTCTGGGTATGTCTGTGAGGGTATCTCCGGAAAAGACTGGCACTGAACCAGCAGACAGTGTAAAAAGGATCGCCCTCACCAAAGCAGGTGGGCACCATCTATCCGCTGAAGGCCTCGGTAGAACAAAAAAGGAAAGGAAAGGAAAATTCGCTCTCTGTGTGAGCTGAGACATCCATCTTCTCCTGCCCTCAGATATCAGTGCTCCTGGTTCCTGGGCTTTAGGGCTCAGACCAGAATTTACATCCCGGGTCCCTGAATTTTAAAATTTTTGGACTCAAAGTGAATTATACCACTAACTTTCCAGGTTCCCCTGCTTGCCGATGGCAGATTGTGGGACTTCTCAGCTTCTGTAATCATGTGAGCCAATTCCTGAAATAAACCTCTCTCTCTCTCTCTCTCTCTCTCTCTCTCTCTCTGTCTCTCTGTCTCTCTCAATCTCACACACACACACACACACACACACGCACGCATACACACACACACACACACACACACACACACACACACACACACACAGATTACCACCTGAGGCATATTTTAACTCATCCCCTCACTTCCTGCTCCAATATCTACTGATTTACTGTATGTATATCCTCTGGCTGGGCTGTTCATATCATTGCAGAATTCCTCACCACTTCTTGAATGCATTTAACTCGAGTCAACAGAGAGAAGTTCCTAAGTGTCCCAGAAGTTACCAAGCAAGAGTTTTGTGTCTGTTTTGTTAATGACTTTTAGAAGGAAAAGGGCTTATTTTAAGGTCTGTCACAAAACATAGATTTTAACAATAAGAGGATAAAGACAGAGACCTTATCCTTTCTCTGACTTTCACCAATTTATAAGTCATCTAAGATTCTAGCCATCAGTCCTGACCTGCCTGTTTCTGATTCACATGTCAGAGAAGAGAAAAAAAGAGTTCACAAACAGTTCATTACCTTATTCCCCTTCTCTTATTTTTTGTAGCAAATATGAACAGTGCAAATTCATGTCAAAAGCCATCTCTACTATAATTTAGACTATAAATCCTCAAGGCATAAAAGTACAGTCATTAGTTTATGCTAAACCAGACAAAAACTGAAGGACAAGAGAATTGCCCTATGAGGAAAGGGTAAACATGAGAAGGAGAGGTAAATAGACTTCAATTACTTGGCAAGGATCAGAAACTATCCAGGGCCATTTAAGATACATCTTCTATTCCAGTAAAGGTTACAGCATAGACAAGATTGAACAAGAATCTGTTTAATATAGCCCATCCAAAATAAAATAAGGATAATTTTTTTACATTCACCTTAGCTTACACTTATGTGATAATATTCTGAGACATTTTATAATTTGAAATGAATATTCAAGAAGGTTATGGGATCCATTGCTGGTGTGTCATTGTGTTATATAGGCTGCCACCATTTTGTGTGCCATTATACTAAATGGTTTGCTTATCCATTCTCTATATATTTATTGAGTATCTATTATATGCTAGTGTGTCACACCTGTTCATCATTTCAAAATCTACCCGATCACTCAATCTCTTTCAAACATATTCAATAAGCTCCTCTCTCTCATGTGGCATGTTTTTCTTTCTTTCTTTTTTTTTTTTACTATGTAATAGGATACACAAAGATTTGTGTAAAAAAACACACAACTTCTGCATTTGATAAGTTCAGAGATTTATGGAGAAGACAGAAATAAAAATTGTTTCAATTCAGAGTAATGTGTTAAAATGGGGTGACAGGCACAAATATAGACACAAATATTCACTGTTAGAAGGATTGCAGAAAATGTCACAAGAACAATGGCACTTAATTTAGATGGATAAGTAGGAATATGTTAAGAGGAGATAAAAATTCAAAATGTACATGGTTTCGTATGCTTGAGGATATACATGAGTTCCATGAAAACAGTGTTAAGATTCTCAGAAAGGGAAAACTGTGTGCCCATGGGACATGTGGCGATGCCTGGAGCCATCTTTAATTGTTATGACTCGTGGGGCAATGCTTTGGGAATCTAGTGAGTAGAGGTCAGATATGCTGCCAGATACTCTACAATGCATAGGATAGTTTCCTCATCAGACATGAAAAACTATTCAGCCCAAAATGTCAGTAGTGATTTAAAGGAAGTGGGTAAAGAACCAATAGAAAAAGACATCCGAAGTGAAGTCAAAGACTTCAATATGGAAGTCTGATGTTTCATTATGGGTAATGAGAGAAAGTATAGTTTTCATGGGAGAATTAAATGTTTATAATTTTATTTTCTAAGAAAATTATTCAGGTCAAAATATGGGAGATAAATTTGTTGACACTGAAACTGAGTGCTGTGATACAAATAATTAGACTACTGTAATAATTCTTATATTAATTCTGGTAAGCAATTAAAAGAGTATGAAATAAGACAACAGAGGTACAGCAAGTTACAGAATGGCAAATCAGAAGGAAGTACATACAACAGCAATTAGTGAACAAAAAAACACAAGTTTGAGAGAACTCACTAATTCACTTCGTGCAACCTATATGAAAAGATTTACATTTGAAGCAAGATGTAAAGAAATAAGTGTGTCTACAGGAGCAACACAACTCGGCTTGAATTCCCATCTGCTATTTTCCTCCTTTGTTCTTTTAAAATAGTTTGTATTTTGAAAACTCTAGATCCTTGGTAATTTGTTGAACCATATCATCTGATAGTCCTCGAATCTAAGGATTTTGTTCACATTATTTATCGCAAACAGGCTTTGTTAGCTTAATGTTATTAAGGAAATTCTCTCACAAATCAATGCCCAATATTCAGAATGTAATATATTCAAATAAACACCCATATTCTACAAAGACAAAAAATATGTGCATAGGTTTTTTCTTGTTAATTTTTAATTTTTTGTGTTTTTAAAAATTTCTTTTAGTATGAAAATCTTGAAACCTTCCCTGACTCTTTCATGTGCTTAAGCAAAGTAAGTGTCTGTGATTCCTTTGGAAGATGCTTTACAGATGGACAGGGCCTCTGTTTTTTTGCATTAAATAGAACCAAATGCCGTGTTACATTTGTACAGCAATGAACATTTATGCAAATCCAAAGAGTAGGCAGGTGCAAGAGCAAATTTCTTAATGCCATTTGCTCTGAAAATTATATAAAGCTTCTAAATCTACGCTTTTTATAGTAGCTAAAGGAGTTTTGTTTGGTATTTTTAAACAATAACACCTGCTCTGGGCAGAGAAGTAAGTTCCCATAGAGCAGGAAGTGGGCTGCTTTTGGTGGGGAGAGGAGGGCCAGAACTTGTTTTCAATAAGTACGTAATGAGACAATAAAATAAAATGTATTTTGAAAAGCTGGGGTGGGTGATGGAGGTAGAAGTAGGGGGGTGGGAGGGGAGAGATTTTGCCTTTTGCACTGACAGATGCAGACAAATGGCAGAAATTCAGCCCAGCCAAGGAGATGGCAGAAGTCCACAGGACTCCATCTGGGGCCTGTTTCTTTGGCCTCTGAAACCTGGCAGGTCTAAATTTCCCTTTTTCTTTCCACAGTAGCTTAAAATAAGAAGACCTTTGTATCAAATTATCTGACTGTCATAAGCTAGTGACTGCCATTTCTCTTCTGCTTGATTAATGTACTTCCATTATTTTCAACCCAATGCCACAAAATCAATAGTGATTAATTAAAGTCAATGATTTGTTCATTCAAATCCCTTTACCAAAGCTGAATTCTCCTATATTTTGATAACTTCCTTATTTATCAAAAGATGCTGAATATACATTTTTTTCTTCTTTGAACATAGTTTAATGCATGATTTGTTCATACATTTGTCTGCTCTTGAGGATGCTAGTAATTCACGATATGTTCATCTTTCCTTTCAAGAGGTCTTATCATGTGTTGGCAAGAAACAGTGGTGCTGAAAATGAAGAAACTCCTATTTCATCCTAGCTGTGCCATTAACTTCCTTCACTCACTCAGTCACTTAATAAAGTTTCATTGATTTTCCTGAGTATAACGACATTATGGCTATGACAGCATCGCCCCATTCATCTCAAGGTTTGTCAGCTGTTGTGATTTTCTGGACTGATGTCCCATTCTCATTAATGTCTCCCTGTACATCCCCCAGGAAACTATAATACATAATCTTTAGAGGGAGATAAGTTAACTACTCTTTAGCAAAGGATAAGCACGGAATAAAGATGATATTTAACAAAGGAAAAGCAAGAAATAAGAAACTTGTTCTGTGCCTAGCAACATGCTAGGTGTTAGAAATTCTGAAATGGGTAACATTAAGCCTCAAATCTTAAGAAGCTCAACTTTTCCTCAGATATGAGCATAGGTATATATCACAATAGGAGGACCTGTGTTGCTTAGTTGGTTAAACATCTAACTCTTGATTTTGGCACAGGTCATGATCTCATGGTTTGTGAGTTTGAGCCCCATGTTAGGCTTCTACTTGACAGCACTGAGCTGGCTTAGGATTCTTTCTCCCTGTATCTCTGCCCCTCCCCTGCTTGCTCTCACTCTCTCTCTCTAAAAATAAATTTTAAAAAACTTTAAAAAAATAAAAATAAATATATCACAATAACAAAATGTACAATTTTTATATCAAATGATGGAATAGGCATGTTTGTGGGACAGTTCTATAGTTACAGGATAATTTACTAACTCTGTGGCCTTAAGCAAGACACTTATATCCCTAGGCATTACTGCGTCTTCCATTTGCCTATTCAGATCCACCCACACCCTTACCCTTGGCCTTGACATATTTGCTTTTCCATATCCTTCCATACAAGGTATTTGAAACAACTGTTTCCCTCAACTAACAGCCCCAACCTTTTTGAATGTGGTCTTCCCTGGAGGCTTTTATCCTAAATTCTTTCATTTCTCTTGTTCCATTGAAATCAAGGGTAGCATCAACTATGCTCCACAGTGCAGGAAAGAATGTATGTAATATTTTGTATATATTTTATCTACACCTTATAAAATATTCCCTTTAATTATAAAATTATAAAAAAATTATAAAATTATAGCTTTGATATGTCATCAATTTCCTACTCAAATCCTAATTAATGCACAGTTTAAACTGAAAGTGATATAGAGTTGTCCATGGAAGAATGGTGCCCCAACAGATAGCATTTCATAGTCATAAATATATAGGAAATTAAAGTACCTGAGGGAAACAGATAATAATGTGATGTCTTTATCAGATTCCTAGGATAAGAGGCTCAGAGATGGAGACTTACCTATTAGGAGTGTCCTGAAAATCAACATCTGTAGTGAAATGAAGGTAGTAGGGTTGTTTACAAGGAGGAATTTAATTGTGATTGAAATGCAATAAAAGAATCAGACATTATGTGGGGAGCTCTGGTGACGAGTTGATCCTTCAGAATTGTTCTGTCTTAAGGTAAAGCAGCTAGACTCTGACAATGACCAGTCAGATGATGCAGGCATGGGTAGGAGGGGGCATCAGCTTGAATCAGGCGGCTCTGTTTAGTAAGGAAAATTCCCCAAGAAAGACCAATTGAGAGTCTTTAGCTGTCTACATTCCCAGCTGCACTGAGGAAAGAGTGCCTGGGTACAAAATAGATCTGAATACCTGGCACAATACAATATCCATTATTACACTTGGCATAGAAGGATATTTTACATTGTGATTTGGGGAGTATCATAGGAAAAATGGGAGACATTAAAAAGTGTCTTACCATGAAAAGTCTTGCTAGCAGAGATAATTAATTGTAACTAGTAGTGGGTTATTTATCCTTTGGGGACTCATTTGAACATAAAGACTAAGAGCTGGCTACATCTCCGAGATTTTTAGGACTTTAACTTTTTTGCATGCATCTAGTTGCTACTCACATGTATGTCAAAATGAAAATAATAATTACAAAATCAAATATATCCATATACCGATCTGCTTGAATGAGCAAATTGTTTTTAAAGAAAACAGAAAGTAAGTAGCTTTTACTAAATGCCCACTCCAGGCCAGTCCCTGTGGTATTTTCCAACCTGCTTAAGTGTTTTGTGCCTGTATTATGGAGTGCCTTTTGTCTCTTCTGTATTATAATTATACATGCACACATTTTTCAATCTGGTATACTGTCAAGATAAAACCATTAATTTTTTAGAAATGGGTTAATATTCTTATTCTACTACTTAGTTGTTATGGGGCCTCTGACTGATTCATTAAGTTCACTCAACCTCAGTTTCCTTGTATGCAAAATAAACTCTCCTAAATTCTATAATGTATATAAATGCCATGCAGAGTGCATGAAAGATAAAAGGTACTCAATATTGTATTTTACCTCCCCTCTCTCTTGACACATGCTTTCATCTTTCAATTACTCTTATGCTTCTTTCTTCTCTTTCTTCTTCTTTCCTGCTGTGCTCCTTAAGAACAGAATATAAGCACAGCACATTTTATTTTTACAATGGCTAAAATAATGTCTTATGTTTAATAGTGTTTCTCTAATTGCAGACTTTGGGTCACCAGTTCAGAGTCACCAATGTCCTTAGTTCTTACAACTTGATTCAGAATATCAGAGATTAAACCTATGTGTTTTTTCAGTGTTCCAAAGTTAGTCTTATCTATGTGAACTCTAAAAACTATACAACACTGATGAAAGAAATTGAAGATGATGTAAAGAAATGGAAAGACATTCCATGATCATGGATTGGAAGAACAAATACTGCTAAATGTCTATACGTCCCAAAGCAATCTACACATTTAATGCAATCCTTATCAAACTACCAACCACATTTTTCACAGACCTAAAACAAATAACCCTGAAATCTGTATGTAACCACAAAAGACCCAAAATATCCCAAACAGCATTGAAAGAGAAAAGTAAAGCAAAGGCATTACAATTCTATACTTAGTTGTATTACAAAGCTGTGGTGATTAAAACAGTATGGTACTGGCACCCCCCCCCCCCAACATACACAAAGACATATAGATCAATAGAACAGAATACAAAACCCAGAAATGAACCCACAACAATGTGGTCAATCAATCTTCAACAAAGCAGGAAAGAACATCTAATGGAAAAAATATAATCTCTTTAACAAATGGTGCTCATAAATCTAGACGATAATATGCAAAATAATGAAATTGGACCACTTTCTTATACCATATACAAAAATAAACTCAAAATGAATTAAAGATTTAAATTTGAGACATGAAACTATAAAAATCCTAGAGGATAACACAAGCAGTAACCTCTTTGACATTGGCCATAGCAACTTTTTTCTAGATATGTCTCCTGAAACAAAGGAAACAAAAGGAAGAATAAACTATTTAAACTTCATCAACATAAAAAGCTTCAGCACTACAAGGAAAACATTCAGCAAAACTAAAAAGTGACCTACAGAATGAGAAAAGATATTTGCAAATGACATGTCTAATAAAGTGTTAGTATCCAAAATCTATAAAAAGCTTACCAAACTCAACACACACAAAAAAAAACAAATAATCCAGTTAAGAAATTAAAAGAAGGGGAACTTGGGTGCATCAGTCTGTTGAGTGTCTGACCCTTGATTTCAGCTTAGTTTATCACCCCAGGGTTATGAGATTGAACCCTGCATTGGGCCCGATCCTGAGCATGGAGTCTGCTTAAGATTATCTCTCTCTCCCTCTGCCATTCTTACCTCTCTAAAATTAGAAAGAAAGAAAGAAAGAAAGAAAGAAAGAAAGAAAGAAAGAAAGAAAGAAAGAGTCAGAAGACATGAATGTCTATTCATCAAACATACTGCTAATGTACACATGAAAAGATGCTCAATATCACTCATCATCAGGGAAATACAAATCAAAATTACAATGATATATCACTTCACACCTGTAAGAATGACTAAAATTAACAACACAAGAAATAACAGGTGTTGGTGAGGATGTGGAGAAAGGGCAACCTTCTTACACTTTTGGTAGGAATGCAAACTGGTGCAGCCACTCTCAAAAACAGTATGGAGGTTCCTCAAAAAGCTAAAAATAGAACTACCCTATGATCCAGCAACTGCACTACTAGGTATTTACCCAAAGGATAAAAAATACTGATTCAAAGGGACACATACAGCCTAATGGATAAAGGAGTTGGCTGAACACACACACACACACACACACACACACACTGGACTATTAGCCATAAAAAGAATGAAATCTTGCCATTTTCAATGACATGGATGAAGCTAGAGTGTATTATGCTAAGCAAAATAAGCCAGTCAGTGAAAAACAAATACCATATGATTTCACTCAAATGTGGAATTTAAGAAATGTAACAGATGAACATAGGGAGGAACAAATAGAAGTGCAAATCATAAAACAGACTCTTCACCACAGAGAACAAACTAAGGGTTACTGGAAGGGAAGTGGTTGGGGAATGAATTAAATGGCTGATAGATATTAAGGAGGGCACCTGTGATGAGCACTGGGTTCTGTATGTAAGAGATGAATCATTAAATTCTACTCTTGAAACTAATATTACACTACATGCTAACTAACTGGAATTTAAAGAAAATTTAAAAATAAAAAAAATCTGATGTTCAAGTCTCCATAAAATAAAATACCCCAAATAATCCAATTTAAAAATGGTCAGAACATACGAGTGGACACTTTTCGAAAGAAGACATCCATTTTGCTAACAGACACATGAAAAGGTGCTCAACATCACTAATCATCAGGGAAAACTAAAATCAAAAGTACAATGAGATATCACCTCACACCTGTCAGAATGGCTAAAATCAACAACTCAAGAAACAGATGCTGGAAAGGATGTGGAGAAAGGGATCCCTCTTGCACTCGTGTTGGGAATCCAAACTGGCAGAGCCACTCTGGAAAACAGTATGGAGCTTCCTCAGAAAGTTAAAAATAGATCTACCCTATGATCCAGCAATTCCACTATTAGGTATTTACCCAAGAATACAAAAATACTAATTCAAAGGGAGAGAGGCACCCCTATATTTATAAAAACAGTATCTAGGGTAACCAAATTATGGAAACAGCCCAAGTGTCCATCAGCTGATGAATTGATAAATAAGATATGGTATATAATTAAAATTAAATACACACACACACACACACAACACACACACAATGGAATATTACTCAGCTATAATAAAGAATACTTAGAGAGTGTTATGCTAAGGGAAGTAAGTCAGTCAGAGAAAAACAAATACCATAAAATTTAATTCATAAGTGTAATTTAAGAAACAAAACAAATGAGAAAATAGAAAGAGAGAGAGGTAAGTCAAGAAACAGACTCTTACATATAGAGAACAAATTGATGGTTACTAGAGGGGGCAGGGGATGGGGGAAAAGGTGATGGGGATTAAAGAATGCACTTGTGATGAGCACTGGGTGTTGTATCACTAAATTGTACACTTGAAACTGATATCACACTGTATGTTCATTAACTGGAATTTAAATAAAAAAATTTAAAAAGACAAATTTGATCTTAGGTGGAAATTTGGGAAACACCCTTCCAGTTTATTCATGATAGGTATTTGCATAAATATGTGTGCTATGGTATCACTGTTCTTTTCTGAGGGAATGTTAGTACTCAGTGATAGAAAGAGAGAAAGATAAACATGCTTCTTTTAATATGCTGGTCCTTTTGTATCAATTCTATGAAAATGAAATGATGAGCAGGGGTCCTCATGTTAGATTGGATTGGCAACGTCCTATGATATTATAAACCAGAAGGATGCTGGATCAAATTAGGACCCCCCCCCCAAAATTAATACTTTATCCAGACAATCTGAAGAATTCATTGAACTCTTCTCAAAATTTGCTTATTTTAAAATGGAGAAATAAAACTTCCTTGGGTCTTTGGCCCTATCTTACATCATTTAGGTTCTTCTGTTATAAAGAGACACAACATAAATAAGACTCAAAGACTAGAAACTGGAGAATTACAGACACCCAGGTTATTAAAGACCTTTGTTAGTAGAGATTTCTGTCATCACACTTAACCATTTCTCTTCCTTGAGAGTCAAGCGGCTACTACATCATCCTTCTAAAATCGTGAACAATTTCATTTATGTCTTGATTTTTTTCTGGCTTTGAGTAAAGGAGTTCCAAGGAGTATGAGAGCCTTCTTTGTATACTCCTGCTGATTTCATTCTAAATTTTGATGTTATATGCATTGGCTTACCATTAATCAAGAACTTTTTTTTTCTTTTTTTACCTTGTATTATTTTTTTTATTTTTTTATTTTTTTATTCTTGACATGGAATGAGTCTGGTTCTTCCATATCATATTATATGTGATTTCTGTGACTATGATTCTGCCCATTTGGGAAATTAGTGGTTATTATTTCAGCTAAATATTATCTACCTTTCATAAACATAATTAACTACCTTTATTTCCAGTATTCTGAGGGATCTTTAAAACTAGGAAATCCTAGTAAC
The DNA here is from genome assembly GCF_022837055.1 of Prionailurus viverrinus. Lineage (NCBI taxonomy): Eukaryota > Metazoa > Chordata > Mammalia > Carnivora > Felidae > Prionailurus > Prionailurus viverrinus. The sequence continues at coordinate 23,137,541 of NC_062575.1, read as the reverse complement.
TGGCATTGGGACCAGTCTCTGCCCGACAATGGAAATAAACCATGATTCTTCTTCAGCAAAATGTATAAAACTCAAGAGAATTAATAAAAACAAATGGAAATTCTTTTGTCAGAATCAGGAATCTTCACCATTACAAACTGAGTTAGTAACTAATACTCATTTCCAGTTTCTAATATATTGCTGATCATGTACATCAGCAGAATACACCTACACATCAGTGTTTTTCCACACTTATTAAACATTCTCTACCCAAACTTATGCCCAGTTAGCCTTAGTTTTTACTTAATAAGTAGTGTTTTGTTTATGGCCTCCAAACTGTATATTTTATATGATTGGTGTTTATTTGAATCTTTTCTAGTATGTAACTTATCTTTCTTTCTTTGATTATCTAATCCCTAAGATTCCCCCCATTCCTTGGCCTCAACTCTATACAATGCAACCCACATCATGGTAAATCACTTAGTATTCAGCTAGGAACACACTAGCACTTCAAATAAGAAGGATTGTAATACCCATGGCCAAATTGATATCCCTATTCATCTTTCAATGTATGAACCACATAGCTAGATAGAGGAGCCTTATATATTATCTATATTCTCATGCTGAGTCCTATTTGAATGTAAAGTACAAAACCAAAACATGTCTTTGACTTCTGTTGTCTAATTGCATCCTCAAACCTTACAATGGACTATGTCAAAATCTACCCAGATATACCAGCAAATTGATCATTAAGACAAGAGACAAGATTGACTTTGGCATTCTGGACAACTCTTGAGTTGTCCCGATAATTTAAGCAACAAAGTTAATATGATAGGAAGTTATTACAGCATACTTGAAAAACACCATTCTGGAAAATTATGTTTCCTACAGGGTTAGTTTGACTCAAAGGAGATGAAGAAGTTGCAGATAGTTTATAAAAGAGACTTCAACTGCATTGAAGAAACAAAACAAAACAAACAAACAAAAAACCCAAACCTCTAGAAACAAACCATGATAGCATCTTCTTAACACCTTTTTCTGTTGTTCTTATTTTATTTTTAAAAACATTTTTATAAATAAGTTATATTACAAACAAACTGTATAAGAAATATTCCAGGAACTAGATATTAAAAGAAAACTGCCTGAAAGGAGAAGCACAACACAAATTTTATTTAAAAAAACCCAGAAATATAAGCAAATGACCATATATATGTAATATATGATACATGTATGTGTATATATATATATAATATATATATAATATATATATAATATATATATAATATATATAACTGTATAGCATATGATATAGCATACCTATAATGTATGTATATAATTGCAACACCAAAGCTGTAGTATGGGTTCTAGTTGGTAATGAGATGTGGGGAATAAGCTTATGAATTTCCTGGGCTTGCACCAATGGGTTAACAAGGCATGAAGAATTAGAAAACCATAGGATGTTCATACCCCAGTTTGGGTAAACAAGATATGGTAAATAGGTATAGACAGGGTAGGGCAAAGGCCCCAATATAGAACAAAGGGATATGAGGTAAATAAGATTAGGTATTCAGGGCAGAAACACCCCCCAATTTAGTACCAGAGCAGAAAGCTGCTTTCACAGGAAGGAAGGACCAAAGTAGGTAAATAGGTAAATAGGGCTATAGACCTCTGTGGGGCAAAGTTGCCCAGAGTGGAGCTAATTGCAAAAGAAAGGTGCCTTGTTGACCCTGGGGTAGCATGCTCTGTCTTTCTTGTCCCTTAGACCAGTTTAGGTAAACAGAGGTGGTGTCTCATGTCTGGTGTAAACAACCTTCTGCCCAGTGCCAGGCTTTTGTTTTGTATTAACCCAAACCCCTAACCCCTCCCCTCCATGTCTTCAAAACTCCCTTTCCCTGAGGCCCATGAGTTAATGTTCACAGTTTCATTGTCTCTTTGTGCACTTCCATCCCTATGTTTGTAAGTTTTCTGATTGTAATAAAAACGGAGCAAGGACCCTTAATTGGGGTTCTTGTCTTCTCCCAGACATTAGCATCTCTTGCATTTAATACTGTGTCCTTGTTTCTTTCTGGACAGGAAAGAACTCTAGACCCAGACTGCACAACAATCGGACTCACAAAACAAAAACGAAGAAGTAAGTTTAAACAATTGTATAAAAGTATAACAGGCAATAGACACAACAGGAACAACACTGTCATCTCAACTAGAGACTTGACAATTTCTGGAGTGACTGCACAGCTCCTTTTACCTCCTCATCTGCACAGGCCATATATGGCTTCCATGAATAAGACTAAAAGTGTCTGTGGGTCATTTTGATACAGAGGAGTCTTCCCTTCAGTTCTCCACCAATCTTTTATACCATTTGAGAGATATAGGTCCAACACTTGCCTGACTACCCTGCTTCACAAAATCAGGTGTGTTCCCAAATAGTAAGTGAGGCCAAACAGCTGTTTACATTTATATTAACTCTAGTGTTTCCAAGGAAATATTACTGGGTGATGAGGAACACCAAGGTCACTCCCAGCCAAGCCTACAGAGACTAGGCCTGATATTAACCTGTTAGTCACCATTATTAGACAACAATGCAATATGGTAAATGCTAACATACAGGCATGTAAAATTCTATCCAAGAAAGGAAGAAAGAGGGGTGCCTGGGTGGCTTGGTCAGTTAAGCATCCGACTTCGGCTCAGGTCATGATCTCACGGTCTGTGAGTTCGAGCCCCGCGTCGGGCTCTGTGCTGACAGCTCAGAGCCTGGAGCCTATTTCAGATTCTGTGTCTCCCTCTCTCTCTGCCCCTACCCTGTTCATGCTCGGTCTCTCTCCATCTCAAAAATAAATTAAAAAAAGTTAAAAAAAATAAAAAAAAAAAGAAAGGAAGAAAGAGAGTTTAATCCTATGTGAGGCACTTAGGAAAGGCTTCATACTAAAAGTAACATTTGAAAGCTGTTGTTGTTATTGCCATTGTCGTTGTTGTGGTTGTTTGAGAGAATGAAGAGAATTTTCAGTGGTTGAACAAAAAAGCCAAGGGCAGTCTGGACACAGGAAAGAGGAGGTAGAAAATTAGAGAGACTTACAGATATTTGGGAGAAAGGATTTGGGATTTCAAGATGTTAGAAATATTTTGAATACAGAATGCAAGAGAAATGAAACTAGAAGATAGGCTGGGCCCAACTGATCTGACTTTGTAGAACTGAAAACATCAATACAAATTTCTGTAATTACTTTAAATGTTTACAACTGCCTTGATTTAGGTATATATTATAAAAATATCAACATTGGTACCTATTTACCATAATGTTATTTTTCCTTGTAGACAACAAAATCACCTTTTAACAAAAGAGAAAAATATTGAGTATGTTTTACTACCTCCACTTGAAGGACTGTACATTCATTGACAAAGAATACATCTGATGGATGTATGTAATGAAGTCTAATACTGCATAGTATATCAGGCCTCTCTGAAATAAGGAGGAGTTGACAGAACTAGACCAAGCAGACTAAAAAGCACCACAACTTCCAAATTGGGCAATATGCAGCCTGATGCACTGTCATCATTAAGGAATTCTTTTGTGTTTTAATATTTACTTATATAACTTATCTGGGGGAAAATTCGATATTTTGCATAAACAGGACAATACCTGTTAAGTCCCCAAAATATTTTTAAGGTATTTTCTTACTCTTAACCTAACATTAACATCAAGCCAAATTTCTGTGATTTCTCTGACAATATTGAAATAAGACTACGTCAAAAGGACAAAAGCCTCTGAGTTAAATCCCAAGGAATTGAGGTGATTTTGTTCTGAAATCTTCTACATTATTATGTTACTACTTCTAGGTCTTTAGAAAATTTATACTGAACTGGTTTCTTGTGAAAATGATTCAGTTCTAAGACATAATACTAAGATCAGTGCATTAGTGAAATATAATTTAGAGGGATTTAGAGTGATACCTGTTACATTCTTCTCACCCAAGCTTCTATGACTACAATAAGGTCTTTATTACAAAAATAATGTAGCAGTTTTGGGGCTATTCACCTCATTCTTTAAATTCCAGAGCCAGGGGCACCTGGGTGGTTCAACTCGTTAAGCATCTGACTCTTGATTTTGACTCAGGTCATGATCTCACAGTTCTTGACATCGAGCCCCAAGTCAGGCTCTGCTCTGACAGTATAGAGTCTGCTTGGGATATTCTCTCCCGATCTCTCTCTGCCCCTGCTCCCATCTCTCTCTCCAAAACTAACTAAATTCTAGAGCCAGACTAGTTTAGATATATTAATAAAACAAATTCACCCCTTAAATACATTAAAATAAACTTATATGAAGAAATATCTGTCCTTTCACTGTTTTATTTTAGAAATTAGAGAAATGGGTACTTTTTCTGAAATGACTTGTATGCTCATTATTGGCAATTTGTGAGTTCAAAAACTTTGAATTAGCAGATAATATTATCTATTCCCTACACCTTGGATGCAATCAGATCAATAGTTATGTGTTTTCTTCTAGAAATTTTATATTTTAAAATTAATGTCTTGAATAGTAGCGCTTAGTGAAAGAAATGTCTTCATGTTGGTGAGAAAAAATTAAGACATTTTTTCATAAAAGTACTTTTTGTGCCTATAGGATACTACAGTGGTAGGATGTATCATGCTTTATATTGTGATTTATATATTTTTTGGATTTGTAGGCAACTTTCAGTATTGAGCAAGATATAAGTGAGCATATTTGAGAATAAATATATTTTTGTTTGCTTTATTTTCCTGCTTTATTTTTTTATTGATATTTATTTTTTAAGTTACCTGAAACCAACGACACACACACACACACACACACACACACACACACACACAAAGAAATGCCATTTGTCATTGTGGGTGAACCCTTTGGGTGAGGTCTTTTAATTAAAAAAAAAACTTTTATCAATTCACTTTATCATTTGACATACTTAAAGCTGAATACACAAGATTTCTTTATGAATAAAATTATAGAGGTTTCACATTCAATGCAGCTCAGATCATTTGCTTTAAAGTTCCACATGATGAAGAAAAGTAATTCCAGAAAAAAAAATGAATGAAAATATCATTTTTCAAATAAAACACATTTTTAAATCACCAGTTAAAGTCATTTAGGGTAGTCAAGGTCCCAGCAGGAGGAGGAGGGAAACAGACCATGCAAGCTGGCTAATTTAAGTCACTATTTACCAAGATATGGTAGGAGTATAAGGAAAGAATCAAGGGATAGTGAAATACTCTATATCTAACAATAGCAGAAAGATATAACAAATACTGGGACTGAGGAAACAAGAGGAAATGGTGATTATTGGAAAACTAAGGAAGTGAGCTGCATGGACAAAGGGACCTGGTATTAGCCTGTGTTAAGGGACATTGTGGCCCACAGTAAACTGGCATGCAAGGATTCGTGGAGAATGAACACTGAGTCTCCTCTCATCCCCTGATCTCATTTGGTGTCCCTCATTGGCCAAACTGATATGGCCGGCAAAGAGTATAGGACAGACCCATATAAACCAGTTTCTGGGGCAGAACAGGGTAAAGGAAAGTCAAGAATGCATATGAGTTACCAAATGGAAGCACCCTTCGTCTTAAAAGAATTCTATTATCAAGGGAGTAGATTACTGGCTTGCGAGCAAATAATTATTCAATGTATCCTTTCCTTTGCAAATATGAGTAGAACTGTATATTATAAATTAAAATGGAAAAAAAAAGTATTTTAAAGATGCATTGTTGAAGTTCAGTTCTGGGACTAATTTAGATGTTAACCATTATAGCTTTCACAAACTGCTTATTTGTTCATTTATTTACTGCTTGCTATGTACCAGACACAATGCCATGTGCCACGCATGCACTCTATCATTTGATCCCCCCATAAGTATTGGAGAGTTTGAGTCTTGCCCACAGACACACAAGCTAGCAGAGGCAGAGCCAAAAATTTAGCAGATATGTCTAACACCAGCACAATTGAATATGTCACTCTATGTGCATTCGATACTATACCTCCATCAGGAAAGATAACGTCACTGTTTTTTATCACTGCCTTTCCTCTTCCATTAAATTCCCCTCCCCCCCGAAAAGGCAATGATCATATTCTGTTTTGGTTTCTGTTATTGTTGAAGGCCTATGTCAGCATTTCAATCAACTCTTCCTTCCAGTCATTTGTTTCTGTTATTTCTCCTTGGAAAGGATCCTGAGATGCAGTAACGATACAGGATTTTCAGAAGGGAGTATTCCTAGGGTTAACATCTGAGGAAGGAGAGTTGTTTATCTGATGGAGAGCTGGATGTCTGTCCAGGTATGGGGGCTGAGCCTTGTATCCTTCCAGTAATCATTTGCATCATGGTGTGTGCCTCAGGAGACACCTGACTCTGGATGTTGTTGCTTTCTTCAGCTGAGACAGTCACAAGGAGGAGAGACAAGTGGGGGCCAAAGGGCCATCTTGGCAGCACTCCCATCAGGTGAAAGAATGAGACTTTCATTCCTAAAGGGAGACTGTGCAGTGCATGACAGCATCCACCATAGTAATTATCCAAAATAATATAAATTATAAGTTTATAAGAAAATAATACATAATTTATAAGCAAAATAATATAAATTATGCACACACATGCTTATGCACATGTATTCTATCATATGCATAAATGTATTGTTATAAATAACAAATAAGGAAATTACAGCATAGTGGATTAGACAGCTACTGCAGTAACATCTTATAAAATATTTAATCTACATACTTACAGACACAAAAGTATATATGTGAATTTCTAGTTAAACCTGCATTATTTGTAGATAGAAAAGACTCACTGAAAAGTTTATCAATTGCTGAACGTTAGAAATCAATGTGTTTAGATACTAACATTGTTTTAGATTCTTAAGTTAGGGCAATTGATTGCTGTGCATTACAGGCACAATTTCTGAATTCCTGCATCCAAATGATTAATGATATTGTAGTTTCTACATGTTTATCATCACATAAGAAAAAATAAATAAAGCCTCTGTGAGTCATCCTGATATTCTGCCCATAGTTGGACAAATTGTTTATTTTTTAATTTAAGGTTGCAAAGTGTCATGCATGAGTGTGTCTCCTCCCGAGCTATGGATCTCAAAAAATTTATTCTGTAGCCAAGGAAAATGATACAGAGAAGTCAAGTGTTCCTTTAAGAAGAGTTCTAGGGGGTAAAACCAGACCAGAGTAAAGCTACAAGAGTAGATGTGACAGAGAAAAGGAAAGGAAACAGCTGTACTCCGTATATTTTATTTATTTTAATCTTCACAGTATACATTAATCAAGAGGTATTTTCAAATGAAAAATCTTAGGTAAAGACTTTATAGAGGAACTTGCTCATGGTCACATGCAATATTTTTAAAGCGAGGATTTAAATCTTGTTCTACTGACCTAAAGTGCAACTTTTAATCCACTATTCTGGTTCACCTGCTAGAAAACTCTTTAAAAGGTATGCTTGCATTTGGGATATCTAACTGAAGGCACATATATGATGAGTGTACTAGCATAATACCAGCCTGCCTTCTTTTCCCACTTTCCCATCTGCAATTTTTGATGCAGAATTGTTCCTATTCCTCTTTGGACGAGAATGGGTATGGATGTATGAAAAACATGAACTCTTAAAAATGTTAAAATCTAGAGCAAATGAAGCATTAAAGTGTTCAGATAAAAGTCTAATGAAGTTCCTCGTGATTCACTTGGAGATTTGGTTTAAGATTTTTCAATTTCTGGACAAGCCTGCACCTGTCCACAGATTCTGCTTCTCCTCCTTTAATAATCCAGCTGCTGACAGTTGGAGCTTTGCTTCTGCTTCATTAATCTGCTCCTGGGAAGTAGTATTTTCTCAAAATTTTGGTGACATTTTCATTTCTCATCTTAAAGGATCCCTCTCCACCTCTTCTAGAGGTCACACATTTCTACCAACTCAGACAGATGGACTCTCTCATTCTTATTCAACCCGGCAGTGTTGAAAATCAAGTGCTCACTTTTTCCCTTTGATTTACCACTGCTCATTTACATCTTTGCCCATTAGATAGAAGTGTCAGTCTTGTCTCTTCTTTTGTCTCTAAATCATAATTCACTGAGTTTCCATCCTTGGAGATATTTTGAATTTTTCTAAGGATGTAAGGGGTTCTTTTTTTATCATCAATGAAATGTTAATCAAATGAAAGTAAAATTACTATAATACATTAATTCCTCAAAAAACTGCAATGCAAAAGGACCATGACATATCTTAAATGTATAACTTTTTTTTTCAGTTTCAAAAGATAGTCTATTTAAATACTGATTTTTTCCCCTGCTATTTTTCCTGGTTTAATTCTGTGCCCCTTGCTTGGATGCCAATGCATTCAATAAGTAACCTTTTATGTTTGTTTTCCAAACTCCCAAACATACTAATGTTATCCATATTGAGACATATTTATAAAGTCAAATATTAAAACACATGCTGATGTGTTTTGTTTTGTTTTGCTTTTCATAAGTCAGAACATTTGAAACAATCAAGTTCCACAAAAGAAAGGATGGATTTGGAGCACAAAAGATTTAAACCAAGGCTCTCGTGCTTACCGACTATGTGACATTGAGTCGGTAGCTTAATCGTTCTAAGGCTCATTTTTTTTCTCAGCTCTAAAATAGTACAATTGTCAATGCCTATCTCATAGCACCGATATAAGTACCAAATGAATCACTGCATGTAAATTCTTAACACAGAATATGAAACACAGTGGCTTCTTGAAAATGTTCTCTATTATCATTGATACGAAGAGTCTGGGAGCAGAAGACATATTGCTCTCCAGTGGGAACTTGGTGATTCACTTTGAGTTTCAGACTTTCCATCTTTGAATTGGAAAAAGTATACTTAATGCTATTGGCTGAATTGTGTCCCCCTTCAAAGTAATATTCTGAAGTCCTGAACCCCCACTACCTCAGAATTTAACATTTAGAGATACAATCTTTAAATTTAGAGGTAATTAAGTTAAAATGAGGTCTGTAAGGTAAGTCCTAAGCCATTATGACTGGCATTACTAGAAGAATAAACTGGGACACAGACACACACAAATCAAGGGGCACCCATGTAAGGACACAGTGAGAAGGTGGCTATATGCAAGCCAAAGACAGAGGTCTCAGATGAAACCAAACCTATCAGCCAAACCATAATCTTGGACTTTGAACCTCCAAAATTGATCTATTGCTTAACCATCAGTGTGTGGTGGTTTTTTGTTTTTTGTTTTTCATTTTTGTTTGTTTGTTTGTTTGTTTTATGGCAGGTCTAGGAAATCAGTAAATTTACCTTTAGTTATAAAGTATAGCATACTGCCCATAGATAGGAGGCACTTACATTTATTTCATTTCCCCAAATTATGACACTTCTGACTTTCCTTATTTTATAATTGTGTAAATGTCTTTTTCTCTTAAGAATATAATTTCTTGGGGCTCCTGGGTGGCGCAGTCGGTTGAGCGTCCGACTTCAGCCAGGCCACGATCTCGCGGTCCGGGAGTTCGAGCCCCGCGTCGGGCTCTGGGCTGATGGCTCAGAGCCTGGAGCCTGTTTCCGATTCTGTGTCTCCCTCTCTCTCTGCCCCTCCCCCGTTCATGCTCTGTCTCTCTCTGTCCCAAAAAATAAATAAACGTTGAAAAAAAATTAAAAAAAAAAAGAATATAATTTCTTTTTTTAATTTTTTTTTTTTCTTTTCAACGTTTTTATTTATTTTTGGGACAGAGAGAGACAGAGCATGAACGGGGGAGGGGCAGAGAGAGAGGGAGACACAGAATCGGAAACAGGCTCCAGGCTCTGAGCCATCAGCCCAGAGCCCGACGCGGGGCTCGAACTCCCGGACCGCGAGATCGTGGCCTGGCTGAAGTCGGACTCTCAACCGACTGCGCCACCCAGGAGCCCCAAAGAATATAATTTCTTGATGTCAGTAATCATATTACCCCTACTTAGCACTTCCTTCTATAGCAAAAGTCAGTGATTTGCAACTAGGGCTTTGATGATAATTGATTAAATAAATAAATGGACATATGAATAATAGTGAGGCTGAATTTTCTATAGGAAAACTGAGAATTCTGTTTGGACCTCATGTGGTTAAATTTAATGACAACTTTATCTCCAACATCCTGCAATTGCCAGATGGTTGTAGCCATTTTAACATAATACTAATTGGCAGCCTAGAAGCAACACATTACAGGAATATTTTTCCATGTAATTCTCCTTATTTGGGCAGTGTAGAAATGTTTACCTCTTATTTACCTTAAAGCCACATGAATATGGCCTATTTAATATTTTATTTATGTCTTTTTCTTTGTTATCTGTGGTAAGATTATTAATGGAGCATAAATAGGTTAGCTAAATATTCTTGCCAGCCACAAAATAAGTGCAAACATGCATAGATCAGTAATGCCTTACTTGAAAAGTGTTCTACCAATATTTTCCAGAGAAATTTAAGGGATTTGTGCAACCTGAGTTGACTTGAGACAACCAAAGAATATTAGCACAGCTGATGCCAATGAAAAGTTTGTATATAGAGACAATGAAAGTTTAAGAATGTCAATACACAGACTACCATCAAGAACACTATAGTACATTGGACTGAGTTGTCATCATTGGGAAATAACAATCTTTTTCAAATTGATTCAGCAAGCCTATCTGACCATTGTAAGAGAGGTATCTGATTTCATAAGATCATAGTTTGTCTTGCCCATTTGCAGGTAAATCATTTGTCAATAACTTCATTTTGAATCAGGCTACATGAAAAACTTTATAATGTAGGCACCAACAAAGTATTTCCCAATGTATGTCCTGTAGAATACCAATTCTTCTGCTTGTTAATTAGTAAAATAAAAAAAATAAGTAGTGGGATACTTTCTAGTCAATTCTATTTTGGAGACTAGGACTCAGAGTTAAACTGAATTCTGACATTCATAAATTTGCAGAAATGTTAATGTTAAGATTATCCACACTTATCATTCAAAATGTACTTAACCATGAAACTAAATTTAGAGAGTGACTTACAGGTTCATTGTACTATAAAATGCACCAAAGAAACTGCTGAATATAACAGTAAACATTGTCAGCTTGGAAATTAGATTTTTTTTTTTTTGTAAAGAAGGATATACGTCAGAGGAGGGTTGAAGTTTAGGAAGAAGAAACCTTGAGAATCCCTATTAATAAGTCTCAGGAGTTAGCATTTAGGAAATCTCTTGGCTTTGGCAAAAGACTGGGTGTTTTGTGTATGTTTTCTTGGTTTGGTTTTGTTTGGGTTTCGTTTTGTGGCTTGGATTTGACCTTACTTATAATTCCTTCTTCTTGAAGGACATGTGAGGCCAAATACAGGTTGCTTGGTTAAGTCACCTAAAATACGAATTAACACATAATCCTGGGCCAACAAACAGAGGGAGATAAAGGACTATGGAATAGAATTTCCTATTGACAAAATAAGGTCTCAGTACTTGAACTATTACTCAGTATGACATAACAGTGATAAGTACTGGAGGTAGCTATTCTACACTTGTTCTTAAAATGAATTCATTATCCCAATTGCCTAGCACAGTGTTGAAAAAAAATTTTTTTAGGCCAAAGGTTTATTGAGACATAATTTTAGAGTAATTTTATCATCCAAAAAAGAAATACTGTACTTTTCAGTTGTCCCTCTCTACTTTCCTGCCTGACCCAGGTCTAGGCAACCTACTTTCTCTGTATATAGATTTCCCTATTCTGAAAATGTCTTATATAAAACAGTATGTGGTCTTTCATGATTGTCTCTTTTCATTTAGCATAATGTTTTCAAAACTTGTCCATTGTATAACATATGTAAGTACTCCATTTCAGTTTATGATTGAATAATATTCTATTGTATGAACATGTCACATATTATTTATGCACTCATAAGTTGGTGTACATTTGGGTTGTATCTACCTTTTGACTATTATTAATAATGCTGCTATGAACATGTGTGTATGATTTTTGTTTGTACATTCACTTTCACTTCCATTATGTATACCTTGTATACATGGAACTTCTGAGTCAAATAACTCTGTGCTTGACTTTTCGAGGAACCAACAGTTTTCCAAAGCAATGGTACCATTATATAACTTCCAGCTGTGTATGAGGATTTTGATTTCTTCACATCCTTACCACCACTTACTTTTGTTTTGTTTTGCTTTGTTTTGTTTGTTTTAAAATAAAAGCCATATTACTAAGTGTGAAGTGGTATCTCATGGTGATTTTAACTTTCATTTCCATAGTGATTAGTGATGTTCAGGATCTTGCCACATGCTTATAGGCTGTTTGTATATTTTCCCTGTAGAAATGTTTATTGGAGTTCTTTGCCTTTTTTTTTTATTTGGGTTGTTTATTTTCTTGCTGTTGAGTTCCAGCAATTCTTTTTATATTATGGATGTTAATACCTTATCATATGTGATTTTCAAATATTTTCTCTAATTACACATGCTTTCACATTTTTGATGGTATCCTTCAAAGCACAAGAATTTTTCATTGTGATGAAGTCCAATTTATCTCTCCCTGCCCCACCCCATGATCACTTGAGCTTTTGATGTCATATAAAAGAGACCACTACCTACCTAATCCAAGGTTACAGAGATTTATCCTTACGTTTTTTACTAAGCGTTTCATAGATTTAGCTCTTGCATTTAAGTCAGTAACCCATTTTTAGTTAATTTTTGCGCTCAGTGTGAAGAATGAGTCAACTTCATTCTTTTTCATGAGGATATACAATTGAATTATTTGTTGAAAACCTATTCTTTCCCCATTGAACGGTCTTGGCATTTTGTTGAAAGTCAATTGACCATAGATACATTTTACTTCTGGGCTCTCAATTTTATCTCATTCGTGTATATGTCTACCCTTATGCTAGTATTATATTGTCTTGATTACTATTGTGTTGCTTTTAGTTTTTAAATCAGGAAGAAAAAGTTCTCCATTTTTAAAAAATATTTTTTATATTTATTTATTTATTTATTTATTTATTCTTTTTTTTTTTTTTTTTTTTTTTTTTGCCTATTCTGGGTTCCTTGAGTTTCCATGTGAATTCAGAAGCAGCTAGTATATTTACAAATAAGCTAGCTGGTATTGTGATAGGGATTGCGATGAATAAGTAGATCATTTTGATGAGCATTTCCTTCTTTACAATAGTAAGCATTCTATGTTAATACCTTTTCATATATGATGGCATCCTTGTCTTTTCCATTATCAGCTTTTTAGAATCTTAAAAGATTAATAATTTTCATAGTATGAGTTTTGCACTGATTTTGTTAAATTTATTGAATTCTTTTAGGTGTTGCAAATTGATCGTTTTTTTAATTTCATTTTTGGATTGTTTTTTGCAATTATATAAAAATATAATTGTTTTTGCATTTTCATCTTGTATCTTGCAATCTTCCTGAAATTGTTTAATAATTTTAATAGATTTTTTAAATTGATTCCTTAGGATTTTCTATGTAAAGATCGCATTATCTTTGAATGGAGTATTATTCTTTTTTCTTTCTAATATAAATAATTTTTTTTTTAATTTTTTTTTTCAACGTTTATTTATTTTGGGGACAGAGAGACAGAGCATGAACGGGGGGAGGGGCAGAGAGAGAGGGAGACACAGAATCGGAAACAGGCTCCAGGCTCTGAGCCATCAGCCCAGAGCCTGACGCGGGGCTCGAACTCACAGACCGCGAGATCGTGACCTGGCTGAAGTCGGACGCTTAACCGACTGCGCCACCCAGGCGCCCCATCTAATATAAATAATTTTTATTTCATTTTCTTCCTAACTGCTGTTGCTCCAAATCTAGTATAATATTGGATAGAAGTGGAGAAAACAGATATGCTTGTAATGTTGGTTGTGGGTATTGCATAGATATTTTTTATCAAGTTAAGTCTCTTTTATACTTAGATTGTTCAGTGTTTTTATCCAGAAAGAGTGTTGGATTTTCATAAATGCTTTTTCTGCATCTATGGGTATGATTGTGTTTGAGTTGTTTTGTTTTGTTTTTATTATATCAATATGCTATATCACATCATTGATTTCTAGATGTTAAACCAACATTGTATTCCTGGGAAAAATCCCACTTGGTCATGTTGTATAAAGCTGTTTATAGGTAGCTGGATTTTTTTTTTAATTTTTTTTTTCAACGTTTATTTATTTTTGGGACAGAGAGAGACAGAGCATGAACGGGGGAAGGGCAGAGAGAGAGGGAGACACAGAATCGGAAACAGGCTCCAGGCTCTGAGCCATCAGCCCAGAGCCTGACGTGGGGCTGGAACTCACGGACCGCAAGATCGTGACCTGGCTGAAGTCGGACGCTAAACCGACTGCGCCACCCAGGCGCCCCTAGGTAGCTGGATTTTATTACTAGTACTTTGTGGATAATTTTTGGTTCTTTTTAGAGTAATTTTAAAATTATTAATTTAATCTTTATTTATTCTACTTCCATTCAGATGTTCTCTTCCTTCTTGAGTCAGTTTTGGTAGTTTGTGTCTTTCTAGAAATTAGTCTATTTCATCTAAATGCCTATTTTATTGGCATACTACTGTTTATAGTACTCCTTTATAATCCTCTTATTACTCTAAGTTAGGTAGTATTACCTACTCTTTTCATTCTCATTTTAATAATTTGAGACTTTTTTAATCAATCTACCTAAAATTTTGTCAGTTTTGTTGATTTTTTTCAAAGAAACAAACAACTTTGGTGTGATTGACCTTTCTCTATTGTTTTTGTTTTGTTTTGTTTTCTCTTTCATTAATTTACACTGTAATCTTTATTATTTCCTTCCCTTTGTGGCTTTGTGTTTATTTTGTTATATTTTTCTACTCTTCTAGGGTAGAAAGTTTGGTTTTTGACATTTAGAACTTTATTCTTGTTTTTTTAATTTTAATATAGGCATTTACAACTATAAGATTCCCTCTACGAATTGCTTTAGCTGCATCCTATATTGTTGTGTTTCAATTTTATTTCTCTCAAAATATTTTCCATCTTCTCTTGCATTTTCTTCTGTGACTCATTGTTTAAGAGTATACTGTTTAATTTCTACATATTTGTAAGTTTCTCAAATTTCTATCTGCTATTGACTTCTGTTTTTATAGCAGCATATTTTTTTATTTAATTTATTTTTTTAAATTTACATCCAAGTTAGTTAGTATATAGTGCAACAATCATTCCAGGACTAGATTCTTTAATGTCCCTTAGCCATTTAGCCCATCTTCCCTCCCTGCTATTGCCTTCTAATTTTATTCTATTGTAGTTATAGAGCATTTTTTATGAATTAATGCTTTTATTATTACTGATACAGTTATATATATATATATATATATATATATATATATATATACCACATAGTGGTATATATATATATATACACACACACACTATGTGGTGTATGTATATATACTATGTGGTGTGTATATATATATATATATATATATATATATATATGTATATATATAGTATATGTATATATATGTATATATACTATGTGGTATATATATATATACACTTTCTTCCTTTCTGTACATGTAATATGTATGTTGTTGTCTACCCTTCATTGGTGCTCTTTTAGTAAGTGAGTTTTTAAATTTTTTTTGTTTATTATTTATGAGAGAGACAGAGAGACAGAGAGCAAGCAGGGAAGGGGCATAGAGAGAGGAAAAAACAGAATTGGATGCAGGCTCCAGGTTTTAAGCTCTCAGGACAGACCCCGATGTGGAGCTCGAACTCACTCACAGACCATGAGATCATGACCTGAGCTGTAGTTGGCCTCCCAACCGACTGAGCCATCCAGGCACCCCTAAGTGATTTTTTTTTAATCTTTCAGTGTGAGGACAACTCTTGCAACAATTTCACTGCTGTGGCTGGAGGCAAATGAGTATATATTTTTCCTGAAGCTAAAAGGAATAATTACTGCATCCACAGATTTTTCTGGTATTCAAGGAAATATTTGGTGAACAGGTCCCCAAGAAAATACTAGTTTTTATGCTACTATGTGTTGGTTGGTACCCAAAGGCATTATAATTTGATTAAATAAATAATATATCCTAATTATGTACTCCAAGAATGCAAATGAAGGCATTGTTACACCAACTTGAATGATTTTATGTATGTGGTTTCAATTCATTCAGATAAGTGCTGTGGCAGATAAATCTGGTTTGGGTGAAAGGATCTTGAGTTCAAGTTAAAGGGATGTAGAGTTTACAGTATTTTTGGTATATCCAAGAATATATGCTTATTAGTCAAAGGCATGCTACAGTAAGGCATTAAAGTAACTAAAAGGAGGACATCTGTGGCTGAAGAGCAAGGATGTACTTACAGTCTTATATAGGCATCTTTTGTTTCAACTGATAGATTACCTATGGTTTCAACCAGGCATGGGATAAGATCTATAGCTGCAAAATTATTTCTAATCCTCACTGGAGATCAGACTAAATGTACAGTTCTCAGAATTATCCTAGTTAGGTTTGTCTAAAAAACTAGGCAGTATAATTTTGAAGAGTCATAGAATAGTGACATCAGATGAGATAAGGCAGTATAGGAAAGGGACTGATGCTTCCAACAAGTTTATATTTATCTGGTCAAGATAAAAAACAATTGATGGGGAGTTTTGTGCTGTGGCTGAGTACAAAATATTCATACTACTACATTTAGGGTCTCCTGTGAAAGTCATTATGTATCAAGAATGGACTTCAAGTTCTGTTTGTTGGAAGAACAAAATAACTCTAGATTTTTTTTTCTTGTTCTGAAGGCAGATATTCTTGATCAAAAGGCCTTAGTGTTTCTTCCACTAGAAACTTGTAAAAATATAAATTAATGTCTTGGTATTGTGGCTTCTGTAACAGTCTCTTGTGTTTTTTTTAATTTTTTTGCACTTTTTTAATTTTATTTTTTATTTTTTAAAATTTACATCCAAATTAGTTAGCATATATTGAAACCATGATTTCAGGAGTAGATTCCTTAGTGACACTTACCCATTTAGCCCATCCCCCCTCCCACAACCCCTCCAGTAACCCTCAGTTTGTTCTCCATATTTATGAGTCTCTTCTGTTTTGTCCCCCTCCCTGTTTATATATATATATATATATATATATATATATATATATATATGCCACATTTTCTTTATCCATTCATCCATTGATGGACATTTGGGCTCTTTCCATACTTTGGCTATTGTTGATAATGCTGCTATACATATGGAGGTGCATATGTCCCTTCGACACATGCACACCTGTATCCCATGGATAAATGCCTAGTAGTGCAATTGCTGGGTCATAGGTAGTTTTATTTTTAGTTTCTTGAGGGATTTCCATACTGTTTTCTAGAGTGGCTGCACCAGCTTGCATTCCCACCAACAATGCAAAAGAGATCCTCTTTCTCTGCATCTTTGCCAACACCTATTGTTGCCTGAGTTGTTAATGTTAGCCTTTATGACAGGAGTGATGTAGGATTTCATTGTGGTTTTGATTTGTATTTCCCTGATGATGAGTGATGTTGAGCATTTTTTCATGTGTTGGTCAGCCATCTGGATGTCTTACTTGGAGAAGTGTCTATTCATGTCTTTTGCCCATTTCTTCACTGGATTATTTGTTTTTTGGGTGTTGAGTTTGATAAGTTCTTTAAAAAAATTTTTTTTAATGTTTATTTATTTTTGAGAGAGACAGAGAGAGACAGAGCATGAACAGGGGAGGAGCAGAGAGAGAGGGAGACACAGAATCTGAAACAGGCTCCAGGCTCTGAGCTGTCAGCACAGAGCCCGACATGGGGCTCGAACTCACAAGCCGTGAGATCATGACCTGAGCCAAAGCAGGACGCTCAACCGACTGAGCCACCCAGGTGCCCGATAAGTTCTTTATAGATTTTGTATACCAACCCTTTATCTGATATGTCATTTGCAAATATCTTCTCCCATTCTGTCAGTTGCCTTTTAGTTTTGCTGATTGTTTCCTTCGCTGTGCAGAAGCTTTTTATTTTGATGAGGTCCCAGTAGTTCATTTTTGCTTCTGTTTCCCTCACTTATGGAGACGTGTTGAGTAAGAAGTTGCTGCAGGCAAGATCAAAGAGGTTTTTGCCTGCTTTCTCCTTGAGGATTTTGATGGCTTCCTGTCTTACATTTAGGTCTTCCATCAATTTTGAGTTTATTTTTGTGTATGGTGTAAGAAAGTGGTCCAGGTTCAATCTTCATGTTGCTGTCCAGTTTTCCCAGCACCACTTGCTGAAGGGACTGTCTTTATTTCATTGGATATTCTTTCCTGCTTTGTCAAAGATAAGTTGGCCATACATTTGTGGGTCCATTTTCGGGTTCTCTATTCTGTTCCATTGACCTGAGTGTCTGTTCTTGTGCCACAGTCTCTTGTGTTTTAGAAGAGTATGATTCAATTCACCAAGGCTACAGCCCTTTCACATTGTAAACTAGTGAAATTAAGTTTGTGAATTGTAAAAGCCAAAAAATTACCCCTGGGACTTAAGAAAATGTGAGAATGAGACCAAGAAGCCATGATTCTCTATCTATCTTCCTAAACACTTACATAGCCTCTCTCATCTTGGAAAGGAGAAAGGTTTCCACTATGACATCTGAAGATTGTGAATGTGACCTAGATAATTCTTGAATAATTTAGGTTTAAATACTGCCTTTATTGTCTACTGGAAGGGGGGAAAAAAAACCCTTCATTCCTTAGAATGAAATTGTGGTAAAACTAGTGTACCAAAAAGTGCTAAATGGAGATTAAAAAAAAAAAAAAGATTGTACTTCCAGGTAAACTGTATAAATAAATTTGGTCATCCTCTAAAAATACTTTTAGCATATGTAAATCATGGGAAATTGTTAGTGTGTGTGTGAGGGTGGGTGAGTGGTGGTGGTGGTGGTTTAAATAACAACCAAACATTATTCTCAGCCAGAGGAATAAACAATTTCTCCACAAGAATAAGAAAAACTTGACATGCAAGAAAGATCTAATTTGGAATTATAATGCTATAAATAATCTTCTCACTGAGAATGTGATATTTTATCCCTTCCTGGAGTTCTCCTTTGCTACTTATCTCAAGACAATAAATTATGTAATAAATTTTAATATTCTTAGCTTCCTGTTTTAATTAGAACAAGAACAGAGGATAAGCAAGATGATTGCCTGGCTTGGTGCCTAGCTCTTTTATAGATTTCCAATAATTTTTTTGAAAATGATTCACAATTGGTATCAGAGGAATGAAAGTTGAAGAAACTTGAGCTGTCTAGCACATAAAAGTAAAGTCTCCATGTTGGCATTCTCAATATCCACAGTTGAATGGGAAAGAGATGTTGGATATGATTTGCCCTGCTTCTAAGGAAAGTTAGTTTAAAACAAGGAGGTTTTGTTCACTATAAAGAAAAGCAATAAGAACTGTCCCACAGTAGTTTACCTTGTTGGGCTTCACTCAATAGTGCAATTCACTGACTAAAAACAATCAAATGTCATTCTTCTTTAGAGATAGTCTTACTTGGGTGACCTAAAAGGTTTACTCCAGTATCAAACCTATAAAAATTTAAATATATCTTGCTTTCAATTAATTTGTTTATTCACCCATTAATTCATTCATATTTAATTTTGAGTATCTACTTTCCCCCTTAATTGTGTTAGTTATTAATGATCAGAATTTTGTGTTTTTTTTAAACTTTTTTAAAGTTTATGTATTATTTTTTGAGAGACAGAGCATGAGGAAGGGAGGGGCACAGACAGAGGAAGACGAAGAACCAGAAGCAGGGTTCAGGCTCTGAGCTGTCAGCACAGAGCCTGACGCAGGGCTACAACTCACAAACTGTGAAATCATGACTGGAGCCAAAGTTGGAAACCCAATCAATCAAGTCACCCAGCACCCCCACAAATGATCAGAATTTTGGAATTAGACAATGCCCTTGTCCTCTCGTCGCTTCAAGAATAGTAAACAGGACACAAACAGTGACAATATCATGTGAAAAGAACTGTAACTGAGAAAGGGGAAGTCATGGAAGCAGAGGGCAGGGGCTTTTCAGCCCCAATACTCTTCACAACAGTATGGAGTATTCAGGTACAACTAAGGACATTTCACACTGCTCAAGATACTTATGGCAAATGTCCTGGGACCAAAGTATGGACCATCAAAGAATCAAGAAGCTAGGGTCATGTTTAGATAGATGGGAGAGATGGAATAGAAAGCCTATTTTCACTTCGATCCCTACCATTCAATTAATTGCCCAAGAGGTTATTCTAGTGTAGTATTTTCTTCATAAATGACATACTATCTATAGTTACACTCATTACTGGATTCCTGGAATGTAAGGTGATCTTACAAAATGAAGAAATGGAAATTTTAAGTTTAGTTGTGCAAGTGTTTTCTGAGATTTAATTGACTTGACATTTTGAGACTTACTCCAAAGGTTTGATAACATCAATTGTGAAGTCTCTCTATCAAAGACTAAGGAAAGCTCATTTAGCCTTTCTGTAAATATTTTCCTATAAACATGCTATCAATATGATACAATGTTTTTTTTTCAGGTGGTAGTATGCAATATATCAAGGGAAAAGATTTTGTCCCAAGTAGCAACAAGAGGTAGCAAAGTGAAATTATTGTAGGTATCTTTGTTGTGTAGGCACTCCTTGTATATTTCTCTTCTTACTCATGCCCACTCTCTTTCACAGATGAGATATACTATTCATTCTTCTAAAATACAACCATAGAAGTCTATACTAATACATTGTAAATAATAGAGCATGGTGGACTTCTATGTTCCTAATTTCAAAGATTCCAGGTATGTGATATTAGGTTAATGGCTTAAAAATTTATTTTATAATTGGTGACCAGAGTGTTGGGGTGGGAAAAAAGTACACATTCAAACACATGCATGCTCACACACACACACACACACACACACACACACACACACTCACACATACATGCACTGACATTTAGTTGGGACAAAATTTGCAATTCATTAGCTAAGGATATAGAAACAGATGACAGACAAAGGAGATTAAGCTGTATTTGTACATTTTTACTTGGCCCTAGAATTTTTAGAGAGACATAAGTCACATATGCTACCCACACAGAGGAGGGCCAATGACAGCGTAAATATGTAACATTTATTGCCTTGTCATTTCCCTTTTATGTTTGTAGCTTAAAAAAACATGCATACCACTTGAATCATTACTTGAGAATATTTAAAAATATCTAAGGCTTTCTTTTTTCTTTTTTTTTTCCACTCCAGTTATACTGAAATATAGTTCATGTAACAGAAAATCTGCCAAATTTAAGCATAAAAAACACAACCATATCCATATCCAATTTTAAGACCTTACTGTCACCTGCAAAAAATATATTCAAAAAATAATTAGGGATTATTTTCCTTATCCTTTTATCCCCAGTCTTAGGAAAATACAAGTCTACCTCCTGTTTTTATGGATTTGCCTATTCTCAACATAATACATATAGTCTTACATGATTGTGTCCTCTCATTTAACAAAATAGTATCACTGTCTATCTGTGTTGTAATATATATTAGTACATTATTCCAAATTATGGCTGAATAACATTCCATTGTGTGAAAATACCATATATCATTTATCCACTCATCAGTTGGTAGGTATTTGAATTGTTTCTCCTTTTGGACAATACTTTTTTGAACTTTTGTGTACACTTTTTTTTGTAGACATAAATTTTTGTTCCCTCATATTATACCTATGAGGGAATGTACTAGGTTATATAGTAAATTTATAATTAACATTTTGTGGAACTGGAAAAATGTTTTCCAGATTGGTACCATTTTATATTACCACCAGCAATGTTTATGGGTTTCATATACTTCTCATCAGTCAACATCTGTTTTGTCTATCTTTTTTTATTATAACAATCCCAGTGAATATGGAATGATATCTCATTAAGGTTTGATTTGTATTCTTTAATGACTAATAATATTGAACATATTCTTGTGCTTATTATACATAATACATCTTCTTTGGAGAAATGTCTATCTAAATCTCTTGCCTGATTTATTCTCAGTTATCTATTTTTGAGTTGTAAGACATATTTATATATAACGTATACAAGAACCTCGTCCAATATATGATTTTCAGATATGTTCTCCCATTCTTTGAGCTGTCTTTCCACATTCTTGATGGTATAATTTGTAGAATAAAAGTACTTACTTTTGATAAGGAACCATTTATATCTTTCTTTTGCCAATTGAGCTTTTGGGATCTTATCTAAGAACAAATGCCTAATGTGAGATCACACATATTTGTTCCAATATTTTCTTTTCCTGTTTTTTTTTTCAATGTTTATTTATTTATTTAGAGATACAGAGAGAGAGAGAGAGAGAGCGCATGTGAGCAGACAGGGGCAAAGAGAGAGGGAGAGAGGGAGAGAGAGAATCCCAAGCAGGCTTCACACTCAGCATGGAGCCCAACAGGGGGGGCTTGAACTCATGACCTGAACTGAAATCAACACTCGGACATTTAACCAAGTGAGCCACCCAGGCACCCCTCCAGTATTTTCTTGTAATAGTTATTTTAGTTTTAGCTTTTACACTTAAATTACTGATTGATTTCATTTTTGCATTAAAAATCCTGTAGAGGCCATCTTCATTATTTTACATATAGATAACCAGTGGTCACTATACCATCCATTGAAATCCCTCCTTTGAAATGTCTAATACTCTTGTCAGAAAATTATTGACCACTAGGACACCTGGGTGGCTCAGTCAGTTAAGCATCCAACTTAAGCTCAGGTCACGATCTCATAGTTTGTGAGTTCAAGCCCCATGTCAGGCTCTGTGCTGACAGCTCAGAGCCTGGAACCTGCTTGGATTCTGTGTCTCCTTCTCTCTCTTCCTGCCCCCACTCACGTTTTCTGTCTCTCTCTCTCAAAAATAAATAAACATAAAAAAAATTAAAAAAAAATACTGACCAGAAAAGTTAGGGGTTTGTTCCTGGACTGTTTATTCTATTTTATTAATCTAGATATCTATTCTTTTATTTTTTAAATTTTTTTTAATATTTATTCATTTTTTTTTTTGATAGAGACAGAGGATGAGTGGGGGAGGGGTAGAGAGAGAGGGAGTTACAGAATCTGAAGCAAGCTCCAGGCTCTGAACTGACAGCACAGAGCCCAAAGCAGAGCTCCAACTCACGGACTGTGAGATCATGACCTGAGCTGAAGTCAGATGCTTAACCAACTCAGCCACCCAGGCGCCTGTATCTAGATATCTATTCTTAAGCCCGAATGACACTGTGTTGATCACCATAGCTTTGTTGTAAATTTTGAAATAGGAAGTATGAGGACTCCAAGTTTATATTCTTTTTCAAGATAAATTTGACTCTTCTAAGTCATTTGTATTTCCATATGAATTTTGTGATAAGTTTGTTGCTTTATGCCAAAAAGCCAGATGGGATTTGGATACAGATTGCATTGAATCTGTAGATCAATTTTAGGTATGTCCCCATTTTAACAATATTAAGGCTTCCAATCTGTGAAAATAGGATATATTTCCACTTATTGAAATATTCTTCAATCTCTCAGCAATGTTTTGTCATTTCATCACTTCTTTATTAGTTTTATCCCTAAGTATTGTATTTTATTCTTTCAGATGCTATTGTAAACTGATTTGTTTTCTTCATTTGATCTCTACATTGTCCATTGCTTATATATAGAAATAGAACTAATTTTTGTATATTGGGCTTGTATCCTGTATCTTAGCTTACTTACCAGTTTTATTTATTTATTTATTTATTTATTTATTTATTTATTTAGAGCGTGCAAGGAAGGGACAGATGGAGCGGGAAAGAGAGGAGACCAAGCAGGCTCTGGGCTGCCAGTGCAGAGCCCAACGTGGGGCGTTAACTCAAGACACTGAGAGAACATGATGTGATCCAAAACCATGATTCTGATACTCACCTGAATGAGACACTCAGGCACCCTGTTATCAGTTCTAATTGCGTGTATGTGTGTATGAGTGAACTTCTTAGAGTGTTCTACATAAAAGGTAATGCCATCCACATATAAAGATAATTTATTCCTTTCCAATCTAGATGCCATTTATATTTCTTCCTTAATTGTCCTAGAATATCCTGTGCAATGTAAGAGGAATGGTGAAACCGGGTATTCTTGTCTTGTTCCTAATCTTGGGAAATAATATTCATTCTTTCACCATTAAATAATGATGTTAGCTGTGGATTTTTTTTCCTTAAAGTCTTTTATCATGTTGAAATGTTTCCCTAGTTTTATTACTTTGTTGAGTTTGGTTGGATTTGGTGATATACTTTTTTTCTGCTTATATTGAGATGAGTATTTACTGGACTTTTTGTCTTTATTCTTTTAATATTACATATTACATTCATTTTTAGATATTAATTGATGTTTTAGATATTAAACCAACTATACAGTCCTGGGGTAAATCACTCTTGATCATGGTGTATAATACTTTTATACACTGTATTCATTTCTTAATTATCTGTTGAAATGTTTTGCATCTACCTTCATACAGGGCATTGGTTTGCTGTTTTGTTTTCCAATGCTATTTTTGCCTTTTTGGGGTACGATTTTAATCTGCCCTTAAAGAATACATTCAGAAATTATCTAATTTAAGGGATGGTAGTATGCTAAGCGAAATTAGTCAGAGAAAGACAAATATCATATGACTTCACTCATATGAGGACTTTAAGAGACAAAACAGATGAACATAAGGGAAGGGAAACAAAAATAATATAAAAAAAGGGAGGGGAACAAAACAGAAGAAACTCTTAAATATGGAGAATAGAGGGTTACTAGAGGGATTGTGGGACGGGAGATGGGCTAAATGGATAAGGGGCATTAAGGAATCTACTCCTGAAATCATTGTTGAATTATATGATAACTAATTTGGGAGTAAATTAAAAAAAATGAAATTTAAAAAAAAAAAAGCTTGGAAGGAATTCGCCAGCGAAGTCATCTGGTCTTGGGCTTTACTTTGTGGGATGTTTTTAATTACTAATTTAATATCTTTATTTTTTATATGTATATTTAGGGTTTATTCTTATTTTTGAGTCAGTTTAGTTTGTGTCCTTCCAGGAACTTTCCCATTTCATATAATTTATCTAATTTGTAGGCATGTGATTCTTTTATGTAACCTTATATATCCTTTAATATTTCTAAGATTAGTAGTTATGCCCCCTTTTTATAAATGCTTTCAGTAATTTTAATCATCTATATTTCTTTCTTTGTCAGTTCAGGTAAAGTTTCATCCATTTTATTTACCTTTTCTGAAATATTTTTTTTTTTACTTCACTAATATTCTCAATTGATTTTTTTAAATCTTTTAAATTTATTTTTTCTATGATCTTTATTATTGACTTTCTTAATATTGCTTTGCATGTACTTTGCTTTTGTTTTTCTATTTTCTTAAGGTAGAAGATTGTTACTATTTTGATTTTTTTTCACATGGGGGTTAGCGTATAAATTCCTAAGTATTGCTTTAGCTGCATCCATAAGTGTTTGTATGTACTATCTTCATTTTCCTTTATATCAAAGTATTTGCTGGGGTGCCTGAGTGGCACTCAGTTGAGTGTCTGACTCTCAATTTTGGCTCAGGTCATACTCTGTCAATAACATCCATCTCTCTCTGCCCCTTCCCTGCTCACATGACATGTTATCACAAAAAAAAAATAGCATTTGCTAATTTCCCTTATGATTGGTTACGTCACCAAACGGTTCTTTAGTACTATGTTGGCAATTGCTATATGGTATACAGGAATGGATAGATAGATGATAGATAGATAGATAGATAGATAGATAATTATAATCATTATTTTGTGTAATCTTATGTACCTCTAAAAAGTTGAGCAAAGAATAGAAACAAACATATATCTGGAGACTTTGTTGTACTAAAGTTTCAATTTACCATTTCTTTTTTCCTTATTTTTTAAATGTGAATTTGAGCTTCCATCTGGTCTCATTTCCTTATTTCAATACAATTTTTCCTTTCCCCTACATACCTCCTTTGTGCATTTTACTATTCAATGTATTATAGTTTTATAAGTTATAAGCATAACATACATTATTTACTATAATTATTATTTAAGCCATTTTAGAATAAAGAAAAATATATACATAATTATGTTACCTTTCATAGTAATCTACAGAATTATCATTACCAGGGCTCCTTGGTTTTTTTTTTTAAATGTTGATTCAAATTGCTGATATCACTTTTTTTTCAAGCTTAAAGACTTTCTTTGGTATTTCCTTCAAGCAAATTCTTCTAGTACTAACTCCCCATGTTTTGTGTATATGGGCATATGTTATTTTCATTTCCCTTTTAAAAAACAGGTTTACTGGATGTAAAAATCTTGGTTGTCAGGGTTTTTTTTAATATTTGGAAAATATGTTATTGTAATTGTCTAACTAAGACAGTAGACAGATTTACTAAATACCTCAAGCAAAAGAATAGAGAGAGAGGGAGAGGGAGAGAAAGAGAATGAGGATGAGAAGAGAAGGAGAAGGGGAAGGGGAAGGGAAGGGAAAGGAAAGGGAAGGGGAGAATTCTCTAATTATTTGCAAATTGGCTTTGAGATGAGGTAGTTCTTCAGTGCTTAGCCAGGCCTTTTACACCTCAGCCTTTCTTTCACATAGTGCTTACAGTGAAACTGAAAATGAGCTAGAGGCCAACGGTTCTTCTCAGTTCTTTTAGGAACATGCTTTCTGCCCCAGGCATGCATATAGACTTCTAGATACCAGATACACGTAGGAGTTTCTCAAAACTCTTATTCTCCAAAGTAAGTCATTCTTCAGTTTTTCCTCTCAGGCTTTCAGCATGACAATTGTTTACCCCAACTGTTACCTTATTTCTTTTATATATATAAAAGAATTGCGGGGGAGGGGTAGAGAGAGGAGGACAGAGGATCTGAAGTTGCCTCTGCCCTTACAGGCTGACAGCAATGAGCCCCATGTGGGGCCTGAATTCACAAATCGCGAATCATGACTTGAGATGAAGTCAGTTGCTCAAGTGACAGAGACACCCGGGGTGCCCTTGTTACCTTTTATTTACGTGGAAGGAGCCTGTTCATTTGCTTTTCCATGTTTTTGAGGGATACTCCCATGGAGCCATACTTTACCCTGAGAGAGTCTGATTTAAGTGAAACAAAGGTAAATCTTTTGCATCAGTCCTCAAGGGGACCCCACATGTTTCAAAACAGTATACTGAGAATAAAGTTAGCTCTGCTAAATCCAGAATCAGAGACCTATATCAGGAATGTGGGCTGCTTGGAAGGCAAGTTATCAATCATCTTCAAGACAGCCACAGAGGCAAGGAGGCAGTAAGGTAAGAGTAGGTTAAAATGCTACAAAGTTCTCCTACATTGTTTCAGTCACCTTACTCTTAACTCAGTGTTTTCTTGGTTGTTGTAAACTTTTGACAATTTTTCAGAGTTCTGCCAACAAACTGCGTTTTTGCCTGCTTTTCTTCCCTGTGGAGGGATGGACCATTTCTATGGTCCCTTTCTATGGGACCCTTTCTATGTCACTGTCATTCAGTAAGGAATCCCTTTCTATGTCACTGTCACTCAGAGATTGTTCTTAAACCCATTGTGCTGGTGAGACTTTTGTCCTTTGTTAATGGATTTGTGTATGGCTTGGGCAATGCTTCACATTTTCCCCACATTATACTCTGATTGTTCCTAAGTGGGTATAGCCCAGTACATTCATACAGCCTCCTGACCCCCAGATTGTGTGTGATTCTACAAGGGCTCTTTATGACAGTATCCCTTATTCTCTCTCTTGTCATTCTGAATTGTCTTGATTTTGTTGTTGTTGTTGTTGTTGTTGTTGTTGTTGTTGTTTTGTTCATGTGTTTTATTTTTTGTTTGTTTTTGTTTCTGTTTTGCTGGTTGTTCTGAATACCATGAAGTTATGAACCCCCTATTTAGTGTCCTCTATGAAGTTCTCCATTGTTTTCAACAATTTTTCCTACAGATGCAATTAATTCTCCATAGTCTGTTTCAAATATAGTCAGTCCCTTCAGTGGGATACATATCTTGCCATCCTTAATGCTGCCTTTACCCCTGCACCAGAGCTGTGGGCAGAGATATCAACCGTCTTTTCCCAGAATGACATACCTGCTCTATGAGTGAATGGCAGGCCATGATGTTATTCCTTGTTCTTGGCTTGTCTCTCCCAATCTGAAGCCTCTGCCTTACACACATTTGAGGGTGAGTGTGGCGAGAGCTCCAGTATTCTCAGACTGCTTCACCTAAGCTAGAGTTTCCACCATAAGTATTGAAGATACCATCAGGTAAAGGAACCGGGTCCTCTTGGCTATTTTCATCAAAACCACAGTTTTTTCATCGCAAGACTGTGGGCAATAAGAAACTTCTAGCAGCCTACCTTGCCCAGAGAGAAACACAGCTCTGAACTGTGAACTGGAGTGAGATGAAACCCTCACATTGTAGCCATATCCACCTAGTACACAGCTCCTGGGGTAGAAGCTCCCATTACCTGCAGTGTGGAGGACTAGGAGTAGCAGCAGCTTCTGGCATACAAGTTACAAACTCTTTCATTGCCACTTTATATACCCTTGGGACAATTTCTAGAGAATGTAAATGGTTTTGAGTTTCTTTCTGTGTTTGCTTTTTTAATTTTTAAATATTTTTTCTACTAAAGTGGGAGTTTTATTGGAAAGAGGGCTCACTGAGCTACTCACTTTATCTTTCTGAAAGTTGCCCCTTTCTAGCCTACCCCACACCTTTTTGAATGCAACTCTCTTCTTTCTTGATTCAAGCTCAGCATAAGGATGGATATTTGGGAGGTAGTGGGACAAGGGCTTAAGGAAGTGTGTCTAGAAGACTAATTAACAGGGCAAACTTAAGAGCCGATTTGTCAAGGTGACCTTGAGCTCTCCGGTAACCCAAAATGACATTTCCCCATAGTGATCAGGCATTGGCTATGTAAATACTGCTATAAATAAATTAAATAAATAAATAAATAAATAGTATGATCTACTATATAATTATTTTAAAAATAATTTTTACCATAAAAATTATAATAAAAATAATTTTCTTTTGGATATACATTCATCCTCTACTCTTCATTCAGACTTTCCATGATGTAGAACTCACCAGTAATAATAATAATGACTAGATACTTATTGAAGACACTCTTGGATCAGATGTACTAGGCCATTTCCATGAATCAAGCACCTAATTTTGATTAAAAAATCTGACTCCTTGGGGCGCCTGGGTGGCTCAGTCGGTTGGGCGTCCGACTTCGGCTCAGGTCGGCTCTTGTGGGTTCGAGCCCCGCATCAGGCTCTATGCTGACAGCTCAGAGCCTGGAGTCTGTTTCAGATTCTGTGTCTCCCTCTTTCTCTGACCCCCCCCCCTTCATGCTCTCTCTCTGTCTCAAAAATAAATACACATTAAAAAAATTAAAAAAAAATCTGACTCCAGTAGTGTTATTATTCACTCTGTATAAATGCAAATTTGAGGCAAAAGGATTAAGTAATTTGTTCAAAGTAGCACTGTTATCAAGGTCATCAAGATATCAAAGGTTATCAAGATATCATAGTTACTATCAAAGGATATAGGGTTGGAGTCAGGCAGCAAGACTCTAGAGACTAAAACCATGGCCCGACCATCTAGAATTTCTTCCTTAGAGTTTAGGAATAAGTTTATGTCAAAATTAAACCAATGGGGTCAAGAGATGTTTGGCTTTCAGTAAAATCTCTTCCCATATGGACATGAATCTCCGAATATCTTAAGGTCCTTCCTTAATCTACTACTATGTGCCTGTAGAGACAAAGACTGCAGCAAGGAAAGCAGCTAAAAGCTGGAACTTACTTGAGACTTGTTGAGACTTCAACTTTGAATCTAGCTGTGCTTTAATTCATGAGTACTTCAACAATTGAAAGTTATTTAAGATAATACTTTTATACCAGTTGTTTCTGCTTCTTGAGTGTTTTAACTGAGGTCCACAGATTCCAAAGTTCAATGAGATGCCTTTAAAAATACAATCTTGGTGGCCTATCAGTGAAAACACAACACTTCAAAAATTGTATCTTGACAATATTGTCTGTTTCCTCTGAGAAAAAAAAAACCATGCATATTTGTGTGTGTTTTGTGTGTTTACACAAGTGTACAGTCACAATTTTTGTTTTATGTCATTTTAATGAGAGGAAATACATACCTGTATGCATATTTCTGTGTCTATTTACATACAAATATAGATTTTATTATGGTCTTATTTGTTTGCTTTCATATTGGCAACAAAAATAAAATTTAGGTTCATGACATTGCTTGTGAACACCAACACTCTTCCCAAGCAACCAAGAAATACATATTTTCTGAATGATTTACAACTTCCATGAGGCCCACTGAAAGACTGATAGTCTCCATTTTATTATATAAAAGAAAATTATTATAAAAATATAGTTTATAAGCACATTTTGCTTGTTTGTTTTATCTAGCACTAAAAAGCAGGACCAACAAAGTTGGGATATGCCCCAGAGTTATTTGCTTATCTTGTCATGGAACATTTAACTTAAAGGTCTGTATAACTCACAGAGATACTTCCATGTTTGTTCTGTTTGACTTCTGATATGTTTCTCCTAATCTTGACAACAAGAACAAGATTGTGGGCAGATCAAAATAAAATGTATATCATTCATCATGTTACTTGCCAGAAACCACAGAGAAAGGAACAATCAAATACGGTTTCTGATTCCCCACCTCTGACACCTCTTTCCCTCACTTTTTTCCTGTGCAGCCTAGTATATGAATATGTTTGCAACAATATGATGAATCCTTTAGTGGAGACACAAGCAAAGTATTAATCATCTTTGCATACCCCACAATGCCTCTCTCAGGGCCTTTTACAAAGGAGGAACTCACTGAATAGTGGTTGATTAATATTTGTAAAATGCAGTGGGTTCACAATTCCAGTAACAATTCACTACAATGAAAAACCTGTTTCTATGTCTAAAGAATTCATATGGAATAAGGTCTGTCTATCTATCTCTGTATCTGTATTCATATATTTATTAATATATATATATATATATATATATATATATATATATCTTTACTTGAAAGGTTTTTTTTTCTTTGATTTGGGAAAATCTTATAGAGATAATTCTTTCCCTTCTTATTTTTGTATCTCAATCAAAATCTAATGGAATCATCACAGAACTGTCAATATTTGCTTTTCCTCCTCTAGCAGGTAAACTGCGTTTACATTTATATATTTTATCTCCTAATCACCAACAATTTCTAACTAGATCTTATATTCCTTCTGCTGTTTTAGGACAGTCCTATAATATCATAGACAATGAAAGACAATCCAAATACTTTTCTCCGTGGTTTAGATTGTTCCCTTCTTGGACTCACCTAGAGATAACACAGCCCTTCAGATACAAGCATACCCACTTTACCACTATAGTAATTAAATGGGGTATTATTACCCAGTGAATATATGGCATTGGAGACCTTCTAGCTCCAAAGTTCAGAGTAAATTGTATTTCTGAACTTGGAATCAAGAAGAAAGAATGTATTATCAGCTTCACACAAAAAGGATCATCACCTATTGGAAACATCCTTGACTGAATCTGAATGTCAGCTCATCTAGAGCTGATGATAACACTGATTCAGTAATGATCATGCACAAATACTTATATCTCTTAAGCAAAGGACATTGGGCAGTGGCCAGGAAATCAACTGTTTTGTTTATTGAGAGAGAGAGAGAGAGAGAGAGAGAGAGAGAGAGAGAGAGAGATTGATTAAGAATCTGAAGCAGAATCCACATTCAGTGTGAAGCCCAATCCAGGGCTCGATCCCATGATCCTGGGATCATGACCTGAGCCAAAATCAAGAGTCAGATGCTCAAATGACTGAACCACCCATGTGTTCCCAAATCTTTTGAACCCTCCATTAATTTAGGAGGGGACAAAGGACCTTGTATATCCTTTCTCCACATTTTGGTATTCCAATTTCTAATAACCTTCATTATAAAATGCTGATAATAATTTCTGTCACATAGGTTGGGTAAAGATTTTTTTCAAGATTCAAATTAGATGATAGATATGAAATTACTTTAAGAATCATAAAAACAGGCTTTGTTTCTCTTATTATAAGTTGACAACAAAGTAATTATTAAAAGAATGAATAAAGGTATGATTCTTTGTGTCTTTACATTGTGTGACAGGCAACAATTTCCAAAACAACACAATAAAGTTTTAATTGTTCAACACTTACTGCACTATGCCAAATCACTGAGTCAAGAGGAACCATGCCCAACTTTGCTTGTTTGTGCATTCAGGCTTGGGCTGATGTCTGTAGGAATTTCCACCCATATGTTAGGCAATGGCCTGGAGTAAAACATGCTCAGGATCACGGTTATTTGCCAGGTTAGGCTGCTATAATGCTTTATAGAACAGCTGGAATATGTTTTCCAAGGGTATACAATAGCACCTAAATTGTTGTCGTGCTGTGATTTAGAGATTTTAAATTCATTCCCATGTTTAATTCATCATACAACTCTGTTCTGACATTTTAATATGCATATTTTCCCTTTCTTTGTTTGTTTGTTTCTTTCTTTTTTTTTTTAATGATGTCTATTTTTTTCAGGTTGCCTTTTCCATTTTAGTATATTCTTTAGTGGATCTCAATAGCAAAACCAGCATTTGGATTTCTTTCAGAAAAGGAAAAGGCAACAAAATGATTAAAACAGACAGCATTAGAGGACCAGGAACCTATAAAGGAAGGGAAAGAATGAGTGTTCAAGGATACCAAATTCAAAACAAAACAAGACAAAACATATCTGGCAAAAACAAATTTGAAATTCCAGCTCCTCTATTGAGCGCCTGTATAAGGTGAGATAGAAAGTAACTGAATTCCACTGGAAGGGCCAAGATGGTGGAGCAGCAGGGAAGTTCTCGGCTTTTCTCTCATCCCTGAAATGCACCTAGATCAGCACCAAACCATTTTTCACACCTAGAAAATTGATCTGAGGATTAACACAAGACAATCTGCATAACATGAGTCACAGAACTCAGCAGGTACAAAGCATGGAGAGGTGAACTGGGGAAGAGAGAAGCCACAGAGGGTAGAGAGCTGTTTTTGCACAGAGAGATGACAGAGAAAGGGAGGAGAGTTCAAGAAAAGCACTCCCCATGCCCAAAAATAGCTGAAGACTAAGACAAAGAGTGGAAACTCCCACAAATGATTGAACAAGGGAGAAAGGAGAGGGTTTGAATACCATTAGGACTCTATAAGTAGGGGAGTGCAGACTTGGAAATTCTGAAGCTCCATACCTGGTAGTGCTCTATTAGGAAGGGTGAATCCCCAGGAGCAAGCAGTAAGGTCTGAGGGGTCCAGGGGCCACAGTGGGAGAAGCAGTTCCCCTGCTAGGAGGACATTTGGTAGAGACTCTATGGCCTCCCCACAGGCAAAGGTGGACTCTGGAGAAAAGCCACATTTGCTGGAATTGGAACAGACACCAGGGTATGGTGAAACATGGTGTTGCCTATGTGTTGTGTTTTGCCATAATCTCTGAACCTCTGCTGCCACGTGATCACACAAACTTTTTTCTGGGGCAAGCAGGCATCTGGTCACAATCTCAGAACCTCTGCAAAACCATGACTGCATGGATGTTCTTGGGGGCAAGCTGGCACCTGACCATTGCCTGGAGAGACCCTCCTACAGGGTATCGGAGTAGGTCCAAGCCTCAGGGCTCTCAGAAGTGAGGTGTTTGGAAACACAGCCCCATACCAGATATAATTCAGGCGGGAGGTGCTGCCTGGCAGGCTGACTGCTTGGAAGTGGACAGGGTAGAAGCAGTGAGTGGAGGAAAGGTGAAGGCAGAAGAGGGGTGCTTGACTGCTGGTCACTAAGAGCAGAGAGTTCTGGTGCCAGAGACTGGAAGCTGGATGATGACATTTTCATCTCATCCACATGCACATCACATCCACCCCAGTAAGCTAAGCAGCTCCATCTAGTGGAGAATGGAGCCATTACACCAAGCCCATCCAAGTGAACCAACCAAGCCTTAGAGGGCCACCACAAGTCTCTTTGCCCACTTAGTGTAGAGACTATAAAGTGATTCGCAGTTAGACTTTTACAGAAAAATGGATGTAATTTCATTCAGATTTCATTCTGTTCACTAGTCCATCTATTCGAATTTTTTTTTCTTTTTCCTTTCTTATTCTTGGATACAGAAAGAGAAAAAACTTATTTTTATTTTATTTTTATTATATGGGTTTTTAAAATGTTTTTACTATATTTTTATTTTTTATCATTTTTAATTCCATTTTACTGTTTTCATTTAATTCTATTATAGTCTATTGTACACTTTTTAAATTTTTTAAACATTTTATTACTCTTTTTTCTATTCTTTCCATTTTTCTCTACTCTATCAAGCTTCTTTCAACAACCAGACCAAAACACACCTATCTAGCTTCCTTTATTTGATTTTTGTGTTGTTTTTAATTTATTAATTTTTATTTATTATTTTATTAATTCTTTTTTCTTCCTCCAAAATGACAAAATGAAGGAATTCCCAACCCCCCAACCCCAAAAGAAAACAAACAGGAAGAAATGACAGCCAGGGACTTAATCAACACAGATATAATAAGCAAGATGTCTGAACTAGAATTTAGAATCACGATAATTAGAATACTAGCTGGGGTTGAAAAAAGTATAGATTCCCTTTCTGCAGAGATGAAAGAAGTAAAATCTAGTCAGGACAAAATAAAAAATGCTATAACTGAGATGCAATCATGAATGGATGCCATGGCAGCAAGGATGGATGAAGCAGAGCATGGAATCAGCGATATAGAAGACAAAATTATGGAGAATAATGAAGCAGAAAAAACGAGGGAAACTATGGCAAAAGAGCACGATATAAGAATTAGAGAACTTGGTGACTCATTAAAAAGGAATAATATCTGAATCATAGGGGTCCCAGAAGATGAAGAGAGAGAGAAAAGTGTAGAAGGTTTATGGGAGCAAATTATAGCGGAAAACACTTCTAACCTGGGAAAAAATATGGACATCAAAATCCAGCAAGCACAGAGAACTCCCTTTAGATTCAATAAAACCGAACATCAACAAGACATATCATAGTCAAATTGACAAAACACATAGACAAGGAAAGAATTATGAAAGCAATAGGGGAAAAAAAGGTTCTTAGCCTATAAGGGAAGACAGATCAGGTTCACAGTAGACCTATTCACAGAAACTTGGCAGGCCAGAAAGGAATAGCAGGAAATCTTCAATG
Organism: Prionailurus viverrinus; assembly: GCF_022837055.1. Taxonomy (NCBI): domain Eukaryota; kingdom Metazoa; phylum Chordata; class Mammalia; order Carnivora; family Felidae; genus Prionailurus; species Prionailurus viverrinus. The sequence goes on along the minus strand of NC_062575.1, from coordinate 23,102,321 downwards.
TGCTGAATCAGAAAAATATGCAGCCAAGAACTCATTATGCAGCAAGGCGGTCATTCAAAATAGAAGGAGAGATAAAGAGTTACCCAGAAAAACAAATCTAAAGCTCACAACTACTCAACCAGCCTTGCAAGAAATTTTTTTTTTTAATTTTTTTTCAACGTTTTTTATTTATTTTTGGGACAGAGCGAGACAGACCATGAACAGGGGAGGGGCAGAGAGAGAGGGAGACACAGAACCGGAAACAGGCTCCAGGCTCCGAGCCATCAGCCCAGAGCCCGACGCGGGCCTCGAACTCACGGACCGCGAGATCGTGACCTGGCTGAAGTCGGACGCTTAACCGACTGCGCCACCCAGGCGCCCCATCCTTGCAAGAAATTTTAAGGGGAACTTCTGAAGGGAGAATAGAAGAAACAAAACAAACAAACAAAAGACCAAAATCAACAAAGACTAGAAAGGACCAGAGAACAGCACCAGAAACTCCAACTTTACAGGCAACACAATGGCAACAAATTCATATCTTTCAGTACTCACTCTAAATGTCAATGGGCTAAATGCTCCAATCAAAAGACATAGGGTAACAGAATGCATAAGAAAACAAGATCCATCTATATGCTGCTTACAAGAGACCCATTTTAAACCTAAAGACACCTTTAGATTGAAAATAGGAGGATAGAGTTACATCTGTCATGCTAATGGTCACGAAAAGAAAGCCAGAGTTTCCATACTTATATCAGACTATCTAGATTTTAAAATAAAGACTGTTGGGGCGCCTGGGTGGCTCAGTCGGTTAAGCGGCCGACTTCGGCTCAGGTCATGATCTCGCGGTCCATGAGTTTGAGCCCCGCGTCGGGCTCTGTGCTGACAGCTCAGAGCCTGGAGCCTGTTTCAGATTCTGTGTCTCCCTCTCTCTGACCCTCCCCCGTTCATGCTCTGTCTTTCCCTGTCTCAAAAATAAATAAACGTTAAAAAAATAAAAAAAATAAAATAAAATAGACTGTAATAAGAGATGAAGAAGTGCATTACATCATAATTAAGGGATCTATCCACCAAGATCTAATAATTGTAGACATTTATGTTCCAAATGTGGTAAAACCCAAATATATAAATCAATTAATCACAAACATAAAGAAACTCATTGACAATAATACCATAATAGTAGGAGACTTCAACACTCCACTTACAACAATGGGCAGATCATCTAAGCAGAAAATCAACAAGGAAACAATGGCTTTGATTGACACACTGGACGAAATGGACTTAACAGATATATTGAGAACACTTCATTCTAAAAAAAGTGGAGTACACATTCTTCCTGAGTGCACATGGAACACTCTCCAGAAGTGATCACATACTGGGAAACAAAAGAGCCCTCAACAAGTAGAAAAAGATCAAGATCATACTGTTCATATTTTCAGCCCACAATACTATAAAGCTTGAAATCAACCACAAAAAAAAATTCAAAAGACAATGAATACTTGGAAATTAAAGAACATCCTAGTAAAGAATGAATGGGTTAACCAAGGGGTTAAGGGGGAAATTAAAAAGGTACATGAAAACAAACAAAAATGATAACACAACAGCCCCAAACCTTTGGGATGCAGCAGAGGCGGTCATAAGAGGGAAGTATATAGCAATCCAAGGCTTCATAAAGAAGGAAGAAAGGTCTCAGATACACACCTAAACTTATATCTTAAAGAGCTGGAAAAAGAACAACAAATAAAACTCAAAACCAGCAGAAGATGGGAAATAATAAAGATTAGAGCATAAATCAATGATATAGAAATGAAACTAAACAAACAAACCAAAAACAAACAAACAAACAAACAAACAAAACAGTAGAACAGATCAATGAAACCAGGAGCTGGTTTGCTGAATGAATTAACAAAATTGATAACCCCCTAGCCAGTTTGATAAAAAAAAAAAAAAAAAAGGAAAGGACCCAAATAAATAAAATCAAGAATGAAAGAGGAGAGATCACAACCAATACTACAGAGACACAAACAATAATAATAAAATATTATGAGCAATTATACCAATAAATTGGGCAATCTTGAAGAAATGAACAAATTCCTAGAAACATATAAACTATCAAAACTGAAACAGGAAGAAATAGAAAATTTGACCAAACCCATAACCAGTAAAGAAATTGAAGCAGTAATCAAAAGTCTCCCAAAAACAAGAGTCCAGGATCAGATGGCTTTCCAGAAGAATTCTTCCCAATATTTAAAGAAGAGTTAACACCTATTCTTTTGAAGCTGTTCCAAAAAACATAAGTGGAAGGAAAACCTTCAAACTCATTCTTTGAGAACAGCATTACCTTGATTCCAAAACCAAAGACCCCACTAAAAAGGAGAACTACAGACCAATATCCCTCATGAACATGGATCAAAACTTCTCACCCAGATACTACCCAATCGGATTCAACAATACATTAAAAGAATTATTCACCACAGTCAAGTGCGATTTATAGCTGGGATGCAGGGCACGTTTAACATCCACAAATCAATCAAATTAACACATGACATTAATAAAAGAAAGAATAAAAAAAACACATGATCCTCTCAATAGATGCAGAGAAAGCATTTGACAAAATACAACATCTTTTGTTGATAAAAACCCTCAAGAAGTAGAGATACAAGGATCACACCTCAATACCATAAAAGCCATATGCCAAAGACCCACTGCTAATATCATACCCAATGGGGAAAAACTGAGAGCTTTTCCCCTAAGGTCAGTAACACAGCAGGGATGTCCATTCTTGCCACTCTTATTTAACACAGTATGGGGAAGTCCTAGCTCAGCAATCAGACAACACAAAGAAATAAAAGACATCCAAATCAACAAGAGGAATTGAAACTTTGACTCTTTTAGACAACATGATACTCCATATGGAAAACCCCAAGGATCCACCAAAAAACTGCTAGAATTGATTTACAAATTCAGCAAAGTCACAGGATATAAAGTCGATGCACAAAATCAGTTGCATTTCTAAATACCAGTAATGAAGCAGCAGAAAGAGAAATCAAAGAAATGATCCCATTTACAATTGCACCAAAACCATAAAATACCTAAGAATAAGTCTAACCAAAGAGGTGAAAATCTATGCACTGAAAACTGTAGAAAGCTTGTGAAAGACATTGAAGACACACACAAAAAAAGGGAAAATATTCCATGCTCATGGATTGGAAGAACAAATATTGTTAAAATGTCAATACTACCCAAATTAATCTACATATTAAATAGAATCCCTATCAAAATAACACCAGCACTTTTCACAGAGCTAGAACAAACTATCCTAAAATTTGTATGGAACCAGAAAAGACCCTGAATACCCAAAGGAATCCCAAAAAAGAAAACCAAAGCTGGAGGCATCACAATTCTGGAGTTCAAGATGGGTTACAAAGCTGTAATCATCCAAATGGTATGGTATTGGCACGGAAACAGACACTCAGATCAATTGAACTGAATAAAGAACCCAGAAATGGACCCACGATTGTAAGGCCAACTAATCTTTGACAACGCAGGAAAGAGTATCCAATGGAATGAAGATTGTCTCTTCAGCAAATGGTGTTGGAAAAACTGGACAGCAACATGAAGATTGAACCTGGACCACTTTCTTACACCATACACAAAAGTAAACTCAAAATGGATGAAAGACCTAAATGTAAGACAGGAAGCCATCAAAATCCTAGAGGGAAAAGAAGGCAAAAACCTGTCTGACCTCGGCCACAGCAACTACTTACTCAACATGTCGCTGGAGGCAAGGTAAACAAAAGCAAAAATGAATTACTGGGACCTCATCAAGATAAAAATTTTCTGCACGGTGAAGGAAATAATTAGCAAAACTAAAAGGCAACTGATGGAAAGCAAGATGATATTTGCAGAGGACATAACAGAGAAAGGACTAGTATCCAAGATCTAAAAAGAAATCACACTCAACACCCCCCAAAAAATAATCCAGTAAAGAAATAGGCAGAAGATATAAACAGACATTTTCTGAAGAAGACATACAGATGGCTAACAAACACGTGAAAAGATGCTCAACACCACTCATCATCAGGGAAGTACAAATCAAAACCATAATGAGATACCCTCTCACACCTGTCAGAATGGCTAAAATTAACAATTCGGGCAACAGATGTTGGCAAGGATGCAGAGAAAGAGGAAGACTTTTGCACTGCTGGTGGGAATGCAACCTGGTGCAGCCACTCTGGAAAATAGTATAGAGTTTCCTCAAAAAATTAAAAATATAACTACCCTACAATTCAGCAACTACACTACTAGGTATTTATCTAAAGGATACAGGAATGCTTTTTTGAAGGGGCACATACACCCCCATATTTATAGCAGCACTATCAACAATAGCCCAAATGCCCATTGACAGATGAATGGATAAAGAAAACGTGGTATACACACACACACACACACACACACACACACACACACACACATGGATATTACTCAGCAATCAAAAAGAATGAAATCTTGCCATTTGCAACAATATGGATGGAAGTAAAGTGTGTTATGTTAAGTGAAATTAGTCAGAGAAAAACAACTATCATATAACTTCATTCATATGTAGAATTTAAGATACAAAACAAATGAACATAAGGGAAGGGAAGCAAAAATAATATAAAAACAGGGAGAGAGGACAAAACATAAAAGACTCTTAAATATAGAGAACAAACTGTGGGTTGCTGGAGGGATTGTGGGTGGGGATGGGCTAAATGGGCAAGAGGCATTACAGAGAACACTTGTTGGGACAAGCATTGGGTGTTATATGTAGACACTGAATCACTGGGTTCTACTCTTGAAATCATTATTGCACTATATTATAACTAACTAGGATAATAAATAAATAAATAAATAAATAAATAAATAAATAAATAAATAAATAAATAAATAAATAACTAGCTAGCTTAATAAGCCAACAAACAAAAAAGAAAATGACTGAATTCCTCAGTAAATTTAGTTTCATTTAATAGGAGTTTATTAGTCTTTCTAAAAGTAGAAGTTGCAAGGCGGCTATCTAGAGCTAGAACAAGGATTTAGTGATGTCATTCAAGACCCTAAGTCTTCCAATTTTTCTGTTCTATCATCTTTGGAGTGATGGCTTTACATCTTTCTGTATTTCACCTCAAAGTTACATGACGTTGCTAAAAGATGGTTGTCGTACCTCTAAATATTTATGTTGTCTATACTAAGAATGAAGAGGTATGGCAAAAGGGCAATACATTTTATTTTAGGAAGGGGTCATCTTTTCATATCATAAGAAAAGTTCACCCAACCTAATTTATTCTTATTTCATATTAGCTAGAACTGGGTAAGATATGTGTCCTTAGACCAACTGGTCAAAATAATGCAGTTTCTAAAAATAATACAGATTACTGGTTCTTTGGGATGAGTACCAAGAGTCTGTGTTTTAACCAGTGCTCCAAGTGATTCTGATACTAACATTTGAGCACCACTCATATGATCGTAGGTTGGGTGGAGCCTACCATTCTTAGGTGAAGCATAATTTACTTAGGACCTAAATAGACCATGAATGTGATGACAAGCAAGAAATAGGCCTAGAGAAGTATTGGGTATTGGAAACCTACATCCAAAGTACTCCTAGGAATGCATCTAGACTCTTTAGGTTTCAGGGCTTTTTTCCCCTATTTAATATGAGATTAATATCCCTCATACAACATTATAAAAGCAAATGGAAATAATGCAAGGGTAGCATACTCAATATTAACACTGAATGATAAAATCAACAGCAAACAAACCAAACAAGCAAAGAAACAAACCTGCCTTGCTACTACAGTGGAGTTCTAACCTGAAGGTGAGGATCAGAGTGAGAAAAATTAGAAATAAATTGGTGTTAAAATATGACAAAAGGGGTTATGGCATCCAAGAGTTATTTTCATTGTCCAATGAAAATGCATCCTTTAGCCTGAACAACATCCAGAGTATGACTCTGCTCTGCTATAGCACAACACGTACTGTGAATCAACCCACAATCAAGAGAAAGCAATTAAATTATAGAGAGGACCTTCTTCCCGAATGAATAGTGAGAGTAAAGCATTTTGCTAAATAAACTGAAGAAGCAAATATCCACAAAAATCAGTGAATTAAATGTAACATTGAAAGGGGACATTTATAAATTGTAGTAGAGATTCAGGATAAATTTCTAATAGGAATAAAGGCTTTTAAAATTGACAAATAAAAACATAAAAAAACATAAAAAATGGTATGGGAAAAGAAAGTCACAGGGCACAAAAAGACGACAGAAGAACATGGACAAAGGAATTGAGACCACACTGTGGCTTTTTGGGCCATATTGTTAAAAAATCCCATCAGTCCTGTGGTAGAGGAAGAATTTAACCCTTACTCTCATAATGAATTGGATAATATTAAAAATTTGAATTTTATATTTATGCAACATTAAGTGCATCATGAACTCTGTCACATTGTCAGTCTAATGTGAAAGTTAATAACAGGGAGAAGCACATGTGAATACTAAATATAAATCCAGGGGCTCAGAAGGAGTTAAGAAGAATCAAGCCTCTCCACCCCCCAACAGAATGTTATTTCAGCAGGCCTGTTTCTGACTATACTTTCTGCAGCACTTAGTGAATTTTAGAATAGTACATAAGAGATAAATGGTTAATATTTTAAAACACCATGAAATGCTAGTGTGGACAGTAAAAGGAACCTATTTGTGGTCCTTCATGACTTATGTAATGTCCCCATGGATAAATAAAATCCCCATGGATAAGTGTCGTTCTAATTATGTTAGTCAGAAAGATGGTTTACACCTGATCAGCTTGGTAACTAGCAGGAAAAGAAATCCATAGACCCTGTGATACTGCGTCTATTTTGTGCCTGACCAGGCTAATTTGTCAAGGACAATCAATTTGGTCACTGAAGAGAAACAGGGCATGTCTAAGGAAGACTTCTAATATATTTGTACTTCAGAGCTTTACCTGTCAAATGGGATATTTTTTAGAGTCAACTCATTGTTTCTTTGACTTAAATTCTTTCCATGGTGGAACAACAGTACAGTAATTTTTAAAATGACATATTAAGCAAAGGTATTTATTTTTTACTCCATATTATTGTACTTGGAAACCAAAAAGAATGTGATTTTTAAAAAATGCAGTATGTTTTCTGTAGAAATAAGTGCACTGAATGCAATACAATCTAATGGGTAGACGTATGGGATCCTGAGTTGTATAAATATGCGCAATGGACACAAGCAAACTATGTGGGAAAAACATCAACCTCCATAGAATCCAAAGGTTACAAATTACCACTTTATCTAGGTCACTGTCCTACATTAGAACCTAGAAGAGGCTCCTTCTTTATTGTTAAATGAAAAGACTAGACCCACATAATCTCTCTCTCAATTCCTCCAGATTTAATTTTATGAATACTATATTTGGAAATATATGTGAATATATGTATGTTTTAAAATACATTTTCTTATAAGAAATTTCTATAGACATGAAGCACGTGGCTGTTTAAATACAAATATATTTAAATACACACACATACACACATTAGCATCCCAGCAAAGAGGAGATGGAACACAGAAATTATAAGATTTAAATAATGTATTAATAAATATGCTATTTAAACATATATAGAGAAGTTTAAGTTACACTACAAAGGATAGTGCATTACCCCAAGGTTTTACCAACCCATAGGTATAAAGAGATAACTGAATAGAGAAGATTAAAGGAAACATAAAAGGAGAATGTCCTATATTAAGGTCAACTTTGAGAGGAGCTTTCATTTAATTCAGAAACAACCAGTCAGAGGTGATTCTTTAGAGAGGAAATAAATACTCTGATCTCACTTTCCACCCCTGCCCTTCAGTCTTCTGTCATGTCTCCCAACTGGCCAAAGCCAGTAGGAAACCAAAGTGCAAAGAAGCTCCATTGGTAAACTTCATACCTGGCAGTCTCGGGGGTAGGGGTGGAGCGAGTAGAGGGAAGAACAGAGAAGAGTGGAAAAGAGTGGGCAGTGGATCTGGAAAAGCAAAAGAAAGATATCTTGCTTCATTGATTTTGTTTGCATTTAAATTGAATTATTGGACTCTATCCCACCAATACACTGAATTACTGTTTGATTTTCTACAAACTGTCTTTGTGCATAAATTAATCTATATAATACTAGTTTACCTGGATGAATAAAATAGTTATAATCATATTATCCTAATACCGTCTATTTCAACAAAAAGTAAAAACTATGAATGCATGAATAAGATCTACCTTGGAGTCTTCCTTAGACCTAAAATCATACTTGGATATACACAAGCAAATCATACATTTGACATATACAGATCACACACATACACATACACTTGAAATAATTATTTCAAACTCTGTGGCTTTAATAATAATGTGTATAATTTATTACTTATCTACTCTATAGAAATCTGTATAGGAAATGTCTAAGAGTATTAGGCTCTGGATTCACATTACTTGGATCTAATCCTAGTATTGACAATAACTACCTGTGTGTTCTTGGTCAAGTTATTCAACATCTCCAAGCCACAATTACTTTATGTACAAATTAGGTATTTTGATAATCCTAATGGATTTGGGGCAGAGAGAGAAATACCATGAAATAAATAGGCAATGGGTCTAGCATGATTCAATTTAAGGGATGCTAGAATAGTGAGAAGTACTAGTAATAGTGATTCTCTTTATTCCTCCTACTTGGGGTACTAATATTACTATTACATTGTATGAAAAAAGTAGCTAAAAATGTTTAACATATGAGTTGACTCCGCCTCTATTATTATAAACACTTAGAAGTCAGGTAAGAATAGTGCCTCGCTGGCTCAGTTGGTAGAGCATCTGAATCTTGATCTCTGGGTAATGAGTTCGAGCCTCATGTCAGGCATAGAGACTACTTAAAAATAAATAAATAAATAAACACATTTAAAAGTCAAGTAAGAATAATGTCATTGTGTCTCTGTATGTGGTTTTACTGAAAGGTGGAAGGCAGTTAAAATGAAATAATATGTGCAGTCCACATACTGGTCTCCAACTGAAAAGTAGCAGCTTAGAATAGATTACACCAACTAAAACAATTTTCTTTATATGTTGTTACATGCCTTAAATACTAAAGAAAAAACTGTCTTTATGAGTCACACTGTACATTCATTTGTCTGCTTACTTGAAACTCCCAAAGCAATCCTAACAAGAGTACTATGTAAAACTGAGAATAACACCTCTTTCACTAGGGAACATTTCCTGATGTTTGTTGTTGATGTTATTGTTATCTTAATTCCAGAATGATGGAGAAGATCAGGAATATTCGTGAAGTGCAAGATTTGAGATCACCAATTTGGAAATGAAACCAAATAAAACAAATTCTGTATCACTTTGTGTAACAGAGGTCATTGAACATCTAATTACAGAGTAGAGAGAATTTTGAGGCCTGGAATTCAGTTCCAAGTTGATGAAATAGCAGGTCATGTTTAAATGGAAACTGAGGTCATATAGATTTATGGATATATGTGAAACATGGATATAGCACAGTGCAACACATCTTGACATGATAAACCTAATTTAGTTATGGAAAAAAAAAACACTTTTTCTCTCTATTTTTCCTCTGCAAATCTTATGAGGAAAAGGGACTAACAGCTTGGCAGTGTGTGTGTGTGTGTGTGTGTGTGTGTGTGTGTGTGTGTGTGTGTGTGTATTTATATGTGAGTGTATGTGTATATACACATACATATTATATATGTAATACATACATAATTATATACATATAATACATATCATTGTTCGAACACAAACCAGTAATAATAACAGGATTTTGCTTGTAAGGATATAAATGAATAGGTGAGGAAGGTATCACTATAATGATGGTCTTAATGTATGTCTAGGTGAATATTAGAAACAGTAATCTACATGACTGCAGACACACTCTGGAATCTAACAATTTTCCTACTTTAAGATGGTAAACAAAGCAAAATTGTTAATTGAGAGACAGTGTAGAAGCTTAGCCAAAGAGCATAGGTGTGTCTTAGTCAGCCTGTAGTTGAGACAAAAATAGAGAAATCTGGATTACCACCACTTCAAATCTTTCCCACTGTTTTAATTTTTTTAACCTTTATTCATTTTTGAGACAGAGAGAGACAGAGCATGAATGGGGGAAGGTCAGAGAGAGAGGGAGACACAGAATCTGAAAGAGGCTCCAGGCTCTGAGCTGTCAGCACAGAGCCCGATGCGGGGCTTGAACTCACAGACCGCGAGATCATGACCTGAACCGAAGTCAGACGCCCAACCGACTGAGCCACCCAGGCACCCCAACTTTCCCACTGTTTTAAAAAATAATCTTACCAAGAGCATTTAAACCATGCATACATATATTATAATCTAAACACTACTGCATTCATTAGAAGATCATAAGATCTGTATCAGACACAAATGGGTTAAAATCCAAGTTCTACTACTTGGTAGCTGTACGAACAATGTTGACTAAAATAAACACTATGCCTATTCTGTTTTTTTTTTAAGCATATTTACTTTGAGAGAGAGAGAGAGCACAAGCAGAGGAGGGCCAGAGAGAGAGAGAGAGAAAGAGAGAGAGAGAGAGAGAGAGAGAAATAGAGAGAGAGAGAGAATACCAAGTAGACTCCATGCTGTCAATGTAGAGCCAAACACAAGGCTCAATCTCATGAACCGTGAGATCATGACCTGAGCCGAAATCAAGAGTTGAATGCTTAACCAACTGAGGCACCCAGGTGCCCTGCTGTGCCTGTTTTCTAATCTATGAGCAAAAATAAAACTACAAAGGATATTTGAGAAATTCTGCAAATAAATATTTCAAACTTAGCATACATTTCAGAACTATTTCCAAATAAAATTATCTCAAAGGTAAGCTCAGCTTCTGGATCTGCCAAAATGGAGTAGCCCCCTTCTTCTAGGTCTTCTTTCTTATGATTAAAACACCCTAGGAATACCATAATAACCAAAAATAGACAAACTCTAAAAGGTGGAAAGAACGTTGGCTGCTTAAGGAGCTTAACTCTTGAACTGTACAGCAGTAAATCTCCCGGGTTGCTTTACTGCCTCCCATACATCCCACACAGGGAGTTGCAGAAGATTCAACCTTGAAACACTAATAGACACAGGATAAAAAAAGTTTTAGGCAAAAGTCTTGTTTTCCTTAGCCATAGGATAGGGGATAGGGTGGCCTAATAAAAGGACACCATTTTTGGCAATACCCACTCAAGTACAACCAAATACCAATGGAAAACCTAAATCAGGAAATAAGTGGGAAGTTGGTTTTTCACCCTTCCCTCCCCTACCTTGTAGAAAATGTCAGTAATGCTTCTAATTCCCAAACTAGGCATGTCAGCAGGACCAAGCACAGATCTGACCATCAGGATCAGGTGGTGGCATTCCATTTCTGCTGGGACCATACCAGTCAGGGTGAGCAATGAGCTGACCTTGTATCCCCACAACATAGAACCAGAAAATGTTCTGTTTCCATTGCCTAGCTAGTGACAGTGTGGTATGGTGGAGACCTGACCTGCATAAATATCAACAAGTCTGAAGGAGACAGCATGAGTAAGGGCTAGTAGGCACTCTGTTTTCAACCATCCTTAGTGCCAGTAATTCAGTGGGGAGCTAAGCTCTACCCCCATCCAATATTAACAAGACAGAACAAAGTGATGGAAGGTGTGACTACTTTTCACTCCTCTTCCACTCTCCCCCTTTGGTGGCAGTGGGTCTCAGCAGGGACCTAACCTTCCATCCCTCTATGCAGTAGAAGTGCATGGAGTCAGACTTCCATATCTACCCAGGCCCTAGTCAGCCACTCTCCTCACTCAGAGGAACTGAGACGGTATAAATCAGTGCTCCAGGGTCACTGAAAAGGTATCAGTGGGAAGGGGGGGGTGGGTACCTAAATTCCATAACACCCATCTGCAAAAAGGTAGTGTGAATTGGTGCCCACTTATCCTGGGGTGAACTTGGAGAGGCCCAATGGGGAGTTGAACATAAACACCTATCTATCCCTTCCACTATACTTTAAAAGGGAGACTGATTGTTTAAAAAGAACATATTCTAGAATCCACAGCTTCATAACATGAAATAAAAAAATACCCAAGAAACAATAAAAAATTACTCAGCATACCAAGAACCAGGATAATCACCACATGCATGAGAAAATACAATTAACAAACATGAAAACTGAGATGAATCACTGAAATTCTCTGATAACCATTTTGTTTTTGTTTTCCAGCATTGATATAATAATTGGCATAACATTGTTTAAGTTACACACATGATGATGTGATACACGTAGATATTGCAATATGTTTATTTTACTATCATAAACATTATTAAATGACAATTATGAATTACCTTAAAACAAGTGAAAATATAAATTTCACCAAATATATATGTTATAAAAATAATAAATAAATTAATTGTCTCCTCCACTCCTTGCTGCCAGCCTAAGAACTTCTCAAAGGCATAGATAACTCTGTAATCATTTATGTGTCTCCTAACTACAGGCAAATGACATAATAAGGGGATTAACAACCTTGCATTCAACAAAGAATGGGTAGATGGATGATTAATCAAATGAATACATGGGTTATCCTCCCTATAAACCACTTCAAAATGTTTGTGTTTAGAAGAAAAGATACTAAAAAAGTCAGTCTGAAAGTTTCTAAATACATTTTTCAATACTCTTACATAATATTAATATTTGATTAGGAGTTTTTAAACATAAAAAGGTGCAATTGAACTATTCTATATTCTACTATTGTGAATAAAGTGTGATTATTTTATTTTTTGCAGAATTATTTAAGTAACATTTATGACAAGCATATAATGTACATCAACTTTAGAACATCAGAGTGTATGAAAAAGTATATAAAAGAGAACATTCATATATAATACCACCATCTTCCAATCTCCACTAATGTTTTTGTTCTCTAGAAATATCATATAAATATTAAATTCAGTTATTTATTTTCAAAGGAGAAGACAATTACTCAGATCAAATACTGGTAGAATAATTTATGTAATCAGCAAATGTGGTTACATAATTCATGAGTTCTTATGTCAGAACAACAGGTGCATAACACTGTATTAAAAATGTGTAGGTTTTCTGGGATACCACCTCACACAGTCAGAGTAGCTAAAAATAACAACTCAGGTGGGGTGCCTGGCTGGCTTAGTCGGTTAAGCGTCCTACTTCAGCTCAGGTCACGATCTCGCGGTCCGTGAGTTCGAGCCCCGCGTCGGGCTCTGGGCTGATGGCTCAGAGCCTGGAGCCTGCTTCCGATTCTGTGTCTCCCTCTCTCTCTGCCCCTCCCCCGTTCATGCTCTGTCTCTCTCTGTCTCAAAAATAAAATAAATGTTAAAAAAATTAAAAAAAAATAACAACTCAGGAAACAACAGATGCTGGTAAGGATGTGGAGAAATGGGAACCCTCTTGCACTGTTGATGGGAATGAAAATTGGTGCAGCTACCCTAAACAGTGAGGAGGTTCTTCAAAAAATTAAAAATATAACTACCTATGACCCAGAAATAGCACTACTAGGAATTTATCTAAAGGACAGAGGAGTGCTGATTCATAGAGACACAGGTACCCCGATGTTTATAGCAGTGCTTTCAACAATAGCCAAATTATGGAAAGAGCCTAAATGTCTATCAATAGATGAATCAATACAGAATGTGTGGCTTATATATACAATGGAATACTACTTGGCAATAAGAAAGAATGAAATCCTGCCATTTGCAGCAATGTGGATGGAACTGGGTATTATGCTAAGTGAAATAAGTCAATCGGAGAAAGACAGATATATTTTTTCATTCACATGTGGGACTTGAGACACTTAACAGTAGACTATGGGAGAAGGGAAGGGGAAAAAATAGTTACAAACAGAGAGGGAGGTAAGCAAACGACAAGAGATTCTTAAATACAGAGAACAAACTGAGGATTGATGGGGGCTGGGGCAGGGAGAGGAGATAATGGGTGATGGGCATTGAAGAGGGCACTTGTTGGGATGAGAATTGGGTGTTGTATGTAAGTGATGAATCATGAGAAACCACCCCCCAAACCCAAGAGCACACTGTATATGTTAGCCAACTTGACAATAAATTATATTTAAAAATAAAATAAAAAAAATAAAAATGTGTGGGTTTTTAGGGACACCTGGGTGGTTCAGTTGGTTGAGCATCCAACTCTTGATTACGGCTCAGGTCATGATTCCAGGGTTGTGGGATTGCACCTAGCATGGGGTTTCATTCTGAGCATAGAGCCTACTTAGGATTCATCTCTCACTTTATCTCTCTCTCTCTCTCTCTCTCTCTCTCTCTCTTTCTCTCTCCCTCCCTCCCTCCCTCCCTCCCATCCTTCCCCCCTAAAAATACAAACCTCAAGAGACTCATTGATAGAGAACAAACTAGGGGTTGACAGAGGAAGGTGGGTGGGAGATGCGCTAGATGGGGGATGGGTATTAAGGAGGGCACTTGTGATGAACACTGGGTGTTATATGTAAGTGATGAATCAATGAATTCTACTTTTGAAATCAATATTGAACTGTATGTTAACTAACTAAAATTTAAATTTAAAAAGGATAAAAAATAATAAAATAAAATAAAATGATTAAAACAATCCAAAAAAATCAAGACTGTATTTTTAGTTTAATTAAACACTTTTTGGCATGTATTGATCTACTTGGTCATTGAACTACCAAAGATATAATCATCTGTGTATTTATTGCCTTTATATAAACCGATTTTAAAAAGTCATCCCTTACTATTTTAAAATATAAAGCACCTGTACAAACAGAAATAAAAGGTAATGATCACATCCTTACTTTTTATATTTAGAAAATGCTTTAAGAGCATTTTGTATGTAGGCATTTAAAAACTTTCTTGTCAGGGCGCCTGGGTGGTTCAGTCAGTTGGGCATCTAACTGGCTCAGGTCATGATCTCATGGTCCGTGGGTTCGAGCCCTGCATTGGGCTGTGTGTGACAGCTCAGAGCCTGGAGCCTGCTTCGGATTCTGTGTCTCCCTCTCTCTGTCCCTCCCTCATTCAAGCTCTGTCCCTGTCTCTCTCAAAAATAAATAAACATTAAAATTAAAAAAAAAAAAAACTTTCTTGTCTATGTATCAAAGAAACGTTTTCACCAAACTAGCGTTACAAGTTTTTTTAATAAAATAAATATTTATCAAGCTTGCTAAAAAATTTTAAAAACTTAAAAATTAAAATTTGAAAAAAATTAAAAAGAATATTTTAATGTTTATTTATTTTTGATAAGGGGGAGGCCAGAGAGGGAGACACAGAATCCAAAGTAGGTTCCAGCATCTGAGCTGACCGCACAGAGCCCGATTCAGGACTCGAACCCATGAAGAGGAGATCATGACCTGAGCCGAAATCGGTTGCTTAGCCAACTAAGCTACCCCATGCCTGAAAAAATTTTTTGAGAGTTTTTACAGTGATATTTGATCCCTATCTCATATCATATACAAAAATTAAAAGCAAAAACTGTAAAGCTTATATAGCATAAGAAAGAAAATAATACTTAATAGTATGGCCTTGAGTTAGGCAAAAGAAAAAAAAATAAGCTAGGATACAAAGAGCTCTAAATATTAAACTAAAAAGATAAATGGGACTTGAGCAAATTTTAAAAATTCTGCTCATAGAATAGATGTCATAAAGAAAATGGGGAAAAAAACAAGACACAGATGAGAGGAATATATTCATAATACCTGTATTTGACAAAGGATTTATGTCTAGAATATACTAAATATCTTTATGAGTTAATAATAATAATAATAAGAATAATAAGAATAATAAGAATAAGAATAATAATAAAAGGCAAGCAATGCTGTTAAAACCAGGCAAAAGTCTTGAATGGACATTTCCCAGAATAAGATAAACGGATGGAGAAGAAGTACATGAAAATGTGCCCAATATAATTAGTCATCAGACAGAACTAAAAGGTGATTAATACTTCACTTCCAACAAAATGACTTAAAATTAAAAGATGGACAACACTAAGTGTTGTCAAGAATATGGAACACTAGGGGCACCTGGGCGGGTCAGTCGGTTAAGCATCCGACTTCGGCTCAGGTCACGATCTCACGGTCCGTGAGTTCGAGCCCCGCGTCAGGCTCTGTGCTGACAGTCAGAGCGTGGAGCCTGCTTCGGATTCTGTGTCTCCCTCTCTCTCTCTGCTCCTCCCCCTGTTCATGCTCTGTCTCTGTCTCAAAAATAAATAAACATTAAAAAAAAAGCATTTAGAATGCAGAACATCTAAATTCTTATGTACTGCGGATGAGAATGGACATAAACTGGTATGCTTTTAAAGACATGTGTTAGCTCCTGATAGTTAATTATATACCTACCATGTGGCTTAGCATTTCCACTCATTGATACTGTATTACTTTCCTATTGCTACTGTAACAAATTAACACAAAATTAGAGGTTTAAATCAAAACAGAGTTATTACCTCACATTTCTGGAATTCAGGATCCCAAAGTAGGTCTCATAGGGCTAAAATCAAGGTGATGACGGGGCTCCACTCATTTCTGGAAGCATGGGAAGACAATTCATCCCCATGCTTTTCCCACCTGCTAGAGGTCACCACATTTCTTAGCTTTGGCCCCCTTCTACCCTCTAAGCCATCAATGGGCAAGTCTTTCATCATACCATTGTGACACTGACTCTCTTGTCTCCTCTTCCACATTTGAGAATACTTGTGATTATATCTGGCTAACCTCGATAGCCAGAAGATGCTCCCTATTATAAGGTCAGCTGAATAGTAACATTAATTCCATCTGCAGACCTCAATTCCCTTTTGCCATGAAACTAACTTATTGCCAGGTTCTGTGGATATCTTTGAGAGGCCATTATTCTGTCTACAATAGGTATTTATCTAAAATCAATGAAAATATATTCATGATACTCTTGCACAATATTGTTTAAAACAGCCTTATTTATAATAGCCTAAAACTAGAAATAACTCTAATGTTTATCATTAGAGCAGTGAGTTTAAAAAATGATGGTTAATTATTAGAATCAAAAAGCTAACTCATTAAAAGATGATATAATTGATACATTAAACAATCCCCAAAACATGACACTGAGCAAAAGAAGCAAGATATAAGAGTAAATACTACATGGTACCATTTTCATGGCATTCAGGAACACCAGAAGTTAATTATGGTTATAGAAAGAAGAATACTGGTACTTTCAGCAAGGCACGATCAACCGGAGCGGGGGCAGAATGAACATTTCTGAGGCAGATTATGGAAATCTATTTTATCTGAGGTTGTGATTACACAACCTGTGTGTGTGTGTGTGTGTGTGTGTGTGTGTGTGTGCGCATATATATTTTGTATATGTGTTTGTCTATCAGTACTAACATCTACACATTTCACTGAGTGTAAATTTTACCTGATAAAACAAATTGAAAAACATATTGGAGTAATAAATAACCCACCTACATTTCTATAATTAAACAACAACAACAACAACAAATAAGAAACAAATAGTAGTGGCTATAATGTAACTCTTGCTTGTTGCTGTGAAACTGCAAATAAAACTTTTTTACATATACTCTTTAAGTTTACTATCTATGTAAACATTATCAACACAAATGAACATAGAAATTCTGTTTTTACCTTACTAGAGAAACGTTAGAGCTTTTCAAAGAATGTACATCAGATATTATGTTTTCAACTTCATTGATGTATATGTGACCAAGTTGTAAAATATATAGATTTTACATATATTACATATACGTACATACATATATATACACACATACATATGTGTGTGTGTGTGTATATATATATGTGTGTGTGTGTGTGTGTGTGTGTATGTGTGTGTGTGTTTATTTATTTACTTGGAGAGAGAGATAGGGCTCAAGTGTAGGAGGGGCAGAGAGAGAGAGAGAGAGAGGGAGAGAGAGAGAATCCCAAGCAGGCTCTGCACTGAAACAGAGCTCAATCCCACAACTGCAAGATCATTACCTGAGCCAAAATCAAGAGTCAGACTTAATGGACTGAGCCACCCAGGCACCCCAGTGGTAATATATTTTTACTTGGAATTTTTACACATATTATTTGAATATCCTGATTTTTATGCATATTTTGAAGGGCCTTTTACACTTAGCCAAAATAATTACTCACTGTTTAGATTTAACCCATATTTACCATCCAGTCTATACACTAATTGGTAATAATTCAAAAAATAAGGTAATGCATTTTATTAGTGTTACTACCTGTCTACATTTGAGGAAAAGAAAACCAATCATGAGATCATGTCAGCTATTTTCAGGGCTGCTCTGAAACCTGACCATTTGTATAAGACTGAGACAGTCAGTCCTTCACTTTGAATATAATTCTAAGGGGCTCAGCCCACTTTTGACAAATTTTTACTGAACTTTTAAGCCACCTTAACACTTTCATTCTCAAATATTTACACTGCCTGAATCTTTGAGTACTAAATGAGGACAGATTTCCTGAAAACATTGGATACTATGTGCCACCATTTTTGCATAATCAACTCTGAACAAGTTGTAATAGTGTCCCACAGTTTAATTTGTTGCTTTTGAATCTTTTAGCAGAAACTTAAAGCAGGTCTAGAGACTTACATATGTTTCATTAATTAAATACTAGAAATAAAAATTATATTTTTATGAGAATCCTGGAAATTTTAAAATGTTAACTGTCCATTATAAGTTGCAGGAGAAACTAAATTACTTTAACTGCTACTTATAAACCATGGGACCTCATTGGCATGAATTATTTTTTTGGAACTCATTATATAGACATGATCTTTCAATGTGTTCAAAAAAAATGAAATTGTAGGGGCGCCTGGGTGGCTCAGTTGGTTGAGCTTCTGACCCCAGCTCAGGTCATGATCTCACAGTCTGTGAGTTCGAGCCCCACGTTGGGCTCTGTGCTGACAGCTCAGAGCCTGGAGCCTGCTTCTGATTCTGTGTGTGTGTCTCTCTCTCTGCCCCTCCCCTGCTCATGCTCTGTCTCTCTCTGTCTCAAAAATAAATAAAAAACATTTAAAAAAATTTAATGAAATTGGAGCACAGAACTTAGGTCCACTTAGAGAACAAACATTGTTTTTGTGAAGTACTAATGTGATATGGGTAGAGGTGGTGGTAAAAATGGAGTATGTGAGTACAGATTATATTATGCAACATTCATCATTACTTCTTTACTTTCGTTTCCTTCCCTCCTTCCTTCCCTCCTTTCTTTCCTTCCTTCCTTCTTTCCTTCCTTCCTTCCTTCCCTCCTTCCTTTCTACCTTTCTACCTTCCTTCCTTCTTTCCTTCTTTCCTTCCTTTCTTCCTTCCTTCCTTCCTTCCTTCTTTCCTTCCTTCTTTCCTTCCTTCCTTCCCTCCTTCCTTCTTTCCTTCCTTCCCTCCTACCTTCCTTCCTTCCTCCTTCCTACCATCTTTTCTTCCTTCCTTCCTACCTTCTTTCCTTCCTTCCTTCCTTCCTTCCTTCCTTCCTTCCTTCCTTCCTCAGTTTCTTCTTTAGGATCATCCTCTCCAACACCTTATTCACACACATTTTAAAGAAAAAAAAGAGAAAAAAATAAAAGAAAAATTTAACATTTCTATAGTTGTTATATTTTTCTTTCCTTTTTTTCTTCCTACCCTTCTTTCTTCAGTTCCTTCATTTTTCTTCCATCCATCCAAACATTCCCCCTGCAAATTTCCTAAAACCTACTATGTTGTAAGCTCTGTGCTAGATTCTGGCAATATAAGGATGTGACATGCTCCCTGAGCTTTAGATGTGTACTCTCTTGTGGGTTTACAAATGTATAAAATGGTAAGCACTTCATACAGTGATACACACTGAAATCGATTTATATGCAAGGCTTGGGTATCCAGAAGTACTAAAAGGTACATCGAGGTCACAAAGACCCAGGTTCATAGCATGTCTCTGTAACAAAAGCAGGTTACTTCCTTTTTCAACCTTCACATCTCATGGGGATATTAAGAATAAGCACTCATAGTACATGGTGAGCTTAGAGTAATTTTTTCCTCCACTTTTATGTAGGGAAGATAATAGTGAACAGACAGACTTCACATAGCCTTCTGACCTTAATCTCAATTATGGAATCTTTCTGACTTGGTCCTGAAAATTATATTAGTTATTGTACTGGGAATAGTATATATTTTAATCTCAGTGGTGGTGACCTATGTTTACTTATATTAACTCATTCAGCTATACACTTAAGTGTAGTGGTCTTAGGTGATTGTGTGTGTGTGTGTGTGTGTGTGTGTGTGTGTGTGTGTGTGTGTAAATGTGCATTCAAAAAGACAGAGACAGAGAAAGAGGGGAAGGGAAAAGAACGAGAAAGATGAAAAGGAGAAAAGAAAGAAAAAAGAAAATTGGGTGGTAAATATGAGTTTTGAAACACAAAAAATGATTTTTTAAAGATATCAGATGTAGTCACAATTCATTTAATAGAAAACTAATATGGACTTTGATAGAGTTAACAATATCACAATATTTTTTTTAATTTCTTTTTTCAACGTTTTTATTTATTTTTGGGACAGAGAGAGACAGAGCATGAATGGGGGAGGGGCAGAGAGAGAGGGAGACACAGAATCGGAAACAGGCTCCAGGCTCCGAGCCATCAGCCCAGAGCCTGACGCGGGGCTCGAACTCACGGACTGCGAGATCGTGACCTGGCTGAAGTCGGACGCTTAACCGACTGCGCCACCCAGGCGCCCCTCACAATATTTTTGAATTGTGTATACATTTTCTTTAGATTTGTTTTCTGAGTCAACCATGAAAATCAGACTTATTACATGGTGTTGCCTCATGTGATTCAATCTTCCCACCAGTCAGGTGCAAGAGAGAGTAACGTCTCTATTTATGAGTTCAATGATGCTCAGGGAGATGATAATAGAGGAAATGATAAGAAGTGACAATACCTGGACCAGGAAGTCACAAAATAAGGTGCACTCACTTTCATCTTCTTCCTTTGGGTCTACTCAAACATTTAGACTCTTTAGTATTCTATTTTCTGAATCTTAGTTCAAGGAAAAATCTGAAGCTACCCTGAATTTTGTTCCTTCGTACATCACTTATTTACTTATAAAATTCATGTGTATTTGCTATTTTTCCCCTTTATTCTGAAATCTATCATTTATATCAAGGCATATCTTAAGTGGTTGATTTCATCAAGATGCCTTTGTTTTCTGGGAAAAATGCCAAGGTAGCTCACAGATTGAAAGGGAGAACTGCAGTTCTTTCTTCTCACACTTTGGAACTGGGTCATGAAGGGAAAGGCCTTCCTAAGTCTTCTCTTTCTACTTATCTCTCCCCAGTTTTACTGTGAAAACAAGCTTTCCACATATAGCAGTTAAAAAGAATGTCACAGCTCTACAGTCACACTCCTTAGCCTTAGAATTTGCCTTGTAAAAATAGAGCTTCTTCATCCAATCTGCAGCTTAATTTCTGAGAAGACTCCTTCTCTGCTTGGTTTAGCCTCAGTAATGCAAGTGCCCTTGAATTAATACTTGAGTTAACAATAAAAATCACTGGGGGAATAAAGAGTGTGTTTTACCAGGCCCTATGTCATGGTCCATCTTCACAGAGGTAGACAGGTTGCTAAGATTGCCAGCTCAATTAAGACCACATGGAATGGGAGACATGTAGTTTTCTGCAGGATGGGATATTGAACAATTGGAATACACACCTACTACTGTGTCTAGCATGTAGACTCTTAAGGTTAATTTGCTTAGTAATCAAATAGAACCCTTTTGATTTATTATTATTATTATTATTATTATTATTATTAATTTATCACAGAGGGTATACTTACTTTATTTCTTTAGATATTTCTATTTCTATCAACTCATTTTCTCTGATCTCTCCTTGTGAAATAAAACCCATCAGTGCATTGGTTGTCCTGAATACATCCTCCATGTATTCCATTTTACTCCATCATTTTAAGCACTGAATTTATTCTCATTGTCACTGCCCATGTTCTAGACATAAGCATTTTACTAAGATTCTCTTTCATTCCTTCTCTATTCTTCTTTTGTCTTAGGAAGAAAGTATCAGATGCCTAGCACAAGGTAATAGGAACTAAGAAGCTTAGTGGGTCAGATAGACATGAGTTCAATCCTGGAAATTTGCTAGCTGAATAACCTAGAGAAATGTACTGTATTCCTCATTTATAAAGTGGAAACAATTCTTTTATCTTGCTTTTTTAAAGTAAATAAGATAGAACATCTAGCGATTGCCTTATGAGTATGTGTATAACTATATCTATAGCATATATATGTAACAAATGCAAATAGTTTTACGGAAATGATCCACTTAAAGACAAAAGTTTTCTTCACTCACCCCGACAGTTTGGAAGGTCCCACTGTGGACAGTACATAGCTTCTTTGCACAGTTTGTAATGAACTGCTCCATATAATAGCACCATATTTTGTACTCAAGACACCAATACATTGTTATTCATTGCTATATACCTCATCCTTTGTGTATTTTTTTTGTTTTGTTTTGAAGAGTTTCTGTGTTTGCCTGACATGTTCTTGCCTTCTTTTTCCCCAAAGTCTTGCTCATTCTCCAGCCAGATTGTATGACTCATATTCTACAAAATGTTTCCTAATATCCTAATCCAATTGCAAGTGTTGGTACTGAAATACCAACACATATATTTTAGGGTGTTTAACAACTTAAATCGTACTTATTTCTGTATATGTATATGTCTACCTTGGATAGTTAATATGTTTCATTTATTTTTATCAGGTGCCCTTTACAATATATTCCAGCTTAGAATGTGGGCTATTACTTGATAAACTCTCCATAAGAGAGAGAAACAAACTATTTTTCCTTAATATAGTATTTGTACCGTCCAATCCAGTACCTGAAATAAAATTGTTTCTCAAAAGTATATTGAACAGTTAAGTAAATATGTGAATGCATGAATAAATAGATAGATACTTTGTTGATTAAAATAGTCTTGGGTATATGTGTTCATTCAGTAAATATTCACTAAATTCATACTTTGAAGTAAACCCTGTTTTTCTTTACCCATATAAACATATCCTCATCAATTTACCATGAGACATTTATCATTCTAATTGTCTTGGAAAACGAATCTTTTTTACAAAGTTTCATTATGAGATTTCCTTAGACTTCAAAGTTTTCCACAAACTGTATCTGTCATTAATTTGCATCACACATCATGTTACAAAGATTTACAGGTTTTTTCTTCTCTACAACTTTGGAATGGTAAGGAGCTGCCAGCATTCAGCCAAGGGCCCCTTGATCCTCTTTATACTGTGCTCACAGTGCTGGGAAAGAAAAGAATCTGAACTTCTTTCTGGGCCCTTAGGGAATCTTTTGAGGCTAGTTTGCCCTGAGAAGTCTTATCCAAACAAGACATGCATCTTATTTCCTAAGAGGATGTTACACACAACGAACATATAGCTCTTAGCCAAGTATAAAAAATTAATTTTAGCATCTTTTTAGAGGTGATAATATCACTTTATCAATTGATTAATATAAATCTATGTAAGTACATTACATGTGGCATACATTTATATGGAAGATTAACAAGGTATTAATATAAATATAACAAAAGCTTTCCTTATTTCAAAGCAAAATTATTTGTGGCCCTTTAAACAACAAGCCCATGGAGAAGAATATTAAAGAATCTTTGCATTTTGTGAACCATCTCTATTTTGTTGGCCAATGAAGATTATCTAAAAAATGGAGAATATAGTTGATGATTCAAAGTTGGCCCTCAGCTCCACAACTCTGTGGTTTTAAAGCAAGTGTATATCTTGAATTGGATCCATACCAGCCCTCAGGCATCTTTATATTAGTGTGGTTGCTGAGTATGTTCAAGGAAATGGTTCATTTGTCCTTTTACTTATTAAATCAAGCAGTTTAGTAGTGCCTAACATATGTTGAAAACTTTCATAGGTAATTTATACATAGTAGTTAGTACAATAAAAATCACCCCTGACCTCATAGAACAGAATGTTTAGGGAGGAAAGAATGCCATAGCATAGGTCAACCAATAACCATGCAGTTAGATAGTGAGAAGTGAATGCAATGATGTTAGTAAAGAAAATACTATTCCAATTGAGATTGATTTTAAAAAGGTACTGGAATAAGTTTAGTTTGAACGACCTGATGAAAGAGCAATTAACAAAAAATCAATGGAAGATTTATAGGACAAGAGAGACATGGAATTCCAAGATGAAGAGAATATGCACAAAGTATCTGAAACTAATATATTGTATAATATATATAATATATATATTATATAATATATATTATATATAATATATATATATATTATATATATATATATACAAAAATACAACAGCAACCACAAAAAGTGTTATTTTTAAAAATTCAAAGGAAAATTGGGGAGGCAGATTGTAGTGAAGGAAGGAGGGAGTGGCACAAATCTGTTAGTCCCAAGATTATATGAAAATTTGTGGCTGATAAGGAATTTGAATATAATTTTATGTTCTATAGACAATGAGATTATTTTTATGTAAAGCCAAGTAAGGGCATGATCTAATCTGTATTTAAGACATGACTCTGACTCCTTTGTGGAAAACGATTTAAAAACAAACAACAAAAACATAGAAGCAACATGGGGAGCCTGGGTGGCTCGGGTCATGATCTCACTGTTCCCCAATTTGAGCCCTGAATCGGGCTCTGTGCTGACAGCTCAGAGCCTGGAGACTACTTCAAATTCTGTGTCTCCCTCTCTTTCTGCCCTCCTCCACTCACTCTCTCTCTCTCTCTTTCTCTCTCTCTCAATAATAAATAAACATTAAAAAATTTAAAAAAACACATAAAGGCAACAAAAGTAAATATAGAAAATTTGGGTCTGTCCCCAGAGATTTCAAAATCAAAAGGAATCCCAAGACACCAGCACTCAATCCCTCTGAATTTTTGTCATTGGAATGTAGTTTAGAAAGGACATTGCCATCAGGATGAGAATCTAAGAAAATACTGCTAGCCTGGATCGATCTACCTCTATCTATCTATCTAGATAGATCGATCTACCTCTATCTATCTATCTGCTAGCCTGGATCGATCTACCTCTATCTATCTATCTATCTATCTAGATCGATCTACCTCTATCTATCTATCTATCTATCTATCTATCTATCTATCTATCTATCACTAACCTGGATTCTCTCTCTCTCTCTCTCTCTCTCTCTCTCTCTCTCTTTCCCCTTATATATGGTAACACTCTCCTATCTGAGGCTGAAATCAAGATATTTCTCATCCTTATGTGGTCAAAAAAATCTCCTATGTTTCTGCATTTCCAAAGGGATCTGGATCTTTTAAGTTATTCTTGAACATTTAGAAGGCATAAGTCCTGGACAGAAGAAACAAGCACTGGAATAAACTATTATTACCTAAGGAAATAATTCATTTGTGTTTTCGTATGCATTGTTAATTCTGAGATATTTTGTGAAAGACAAATGACATGATAGATTTCTGTTGCCTAATATCTAGTATAAACAGCTTTATTTTGAGCCTATTAGGATAATATATATGTTATTTACTAGCTATGCCTTCCTGAGTAAAACACTTCAAACCCATTCTCCTTAATTTGTTCTTATGTCCAAACAAGGAATGCTGTTAACAATATACAAAAATATTTAAAAGCTTTAATTTTATTTTTTAAGCTTTAATTTTCTATCATTTTAGTTTTATTTTGAGAATGAAAAGGTTTGTCTCTTCTATTTTACAGCTTGGGAATATTTCTATGTATGTTTCCTCATCTGAAAAGTCTTGATCTATAGGATTACTGAGAAACAGTCAAAGGGGTGGAATGAGAACATTCCATATTTCCCAAGCCTCTAGAGAATGCCAGATTCCTTATTCAATTTAACTTACATTTATCACTCTCTACTGTATGTCAGATATTGGATTTACACAGCATCAAAATACAGCACCTATTCTCAAGGTGTTCATGGTCCAGTAGGACTAACTGATGTGTAAATGATCATGATAATCCAGAGTGATAGGGGAATCAATGAGCTATTAATAAAATCATGATTCTATGAGATTGCACATATAGATTTTATTTTCTTTGAGTTTCCAAGTAAATATGACTCTTCTGGAGTCTATCCTAGATTACTTGCTTCCTTAGCAATTTTCCACCATGTCTACTGACAGCTCCTATGTAAAAAACAAAACAAAACAAAACACTGATATGAGAACTATCCCTAGCCACACAGAGTTGAAAGTAGTTTCGAGGTCATTTTCTGCAAGCCGATCAATACGAATTGCACACCACACATCCACCCTGAATTTATTCCTGTAATTTATCTTAGCTTTGAGTGTAGCCATGGTTAATTGCTAATCCATATTCATTGAACATCACAAATGAGGGCAGAGTCAGAAGATACTTCATGTACCATCTCATCTACTGTGGAAAAATGTTATAGGCTCAAATTTCCATCTTCTTTTACAATTGCTTGGTCTCTACACTTCTTAAAATTGAAAAAAAAAAGGATTACTGCTCAAGAAGACCACAGAATTTGCGTGGTGATGCTTAGCAGGTAATGAATTCATTAAAAATAGGAACATAATTTAAATTGCCTCCATATAGCAATTGAATAGGCTTAATTGGATTGAGTTAGATATCTTTTTAGTTGTGAAATTATTTGTGCTTTCAAAGGCATCAACTCCAACATTGAACATGTAATTATTTGGCTTATTTCATGAACTCTACTTGAAATGATTTCTAAATTAATGTGCATAATGATATTAATTATATTATTAAAAAAGTCTCCCCCAAATATCCAATCTGTACTTGAAGATATTTAATTGGATACTGGAAAGTGATACAAAGGGGGAGAGGAGAGAAAGAGTGATAACTAATAGTACCTCTAGACTTTGGCTTAACATTTATCATAAAAAGTTCATATTAAGATATTTTAAATACTCAGCAACTTAATGTTTACCTATGACCTAAAAACCTCTTGGACTTTTTTCTATTTACAAAAACTTAATTTTTAACAGTAGTAATAGTAGAAATTACATGTGATCATCTGGTTCTGTAC
The DNA here is from genome assembly GCF_022837055.1 of Prionailurus viverrinus. NCBI lineage: Eukaryota > Metazoa > Chordata > Mammalia > Carnivora > Felidae > Prionailurus > Prionailurus viverrinus. Next base: position 23,075,240 of record NC_062575.1, on the reverse strand, counting down.
AAAGAATCTATATTAATAGACTTATTAATCCTCAGAATTTGAGGTTAGGGCCCTATTTTTTCTTCAATTTTATTATTTTTTTATTTTTATGTAAATCCAAATTAGTTAACATATATTGTAATAATGGTTTCAGGAGTAGAATTTAGTCATTCATCACTTACATATAAAACCCAGGGCTCATCCCAACAAGTGTAAGGACCTATTTCAGATGAAGAGACTTGAATGTAGAGAGACTACTAATAAGTAATCTTATTACTTCTTATTACTTCCTCATGGTCTCTGAGGAAGTAACTGGCAAAGTCCAGATTCAAACTCAGTTTTGTCTGAATATTTTTATAGATCATGCTGTTAACTTTGCAATATCACTGTTATTTCAACTCTATTATAGATAGAACTAAAATAGCATCTCCTTTCTTCCTTTAAACTAATTTATATTCAACATACCTTCTACATAATGCATTTCTTTTCTTTTATTTATTTTATTTTTAATTTTTTTTTAAGTTTATTCATTTTTTAAAGACAGAGACAGAGCAAGAGCAGGAAAGAGGTAGAGAGACAGGGAGACACAGAATCCGAAGCAGGATCCAGGCTCTGAGCTGTCAGCACAGAGCCTGATGCGGGGCTCAAACGCATGAATCATGAGATGATGACTTGAGCCAAAGTTGGCTGCTTAACCAACCGAGTCACCCAGACACCCCTGCATTTGTTATTTTATATGAAAAGCATTATACAGGGGTTTTAACTGTGCAGGTCCACTTATACAGGGATATATTTCTGTAAATACAGTATGCTATTGTAAATGTATTCTCTCTTTCTTATGATTATCTTAATAACATTTTTTCTCAAGCTTATTTTATTGTAAGAATACAATATTTTATATATATACATATATATGTGTGTGTGTATATATATATAGATAGATAGATAGATATGATATACATATATTATCCAAAATATGTGTTGATTGTTTATATTATTGGTAACATTTTTTTCTCAAGCTTATTTTATTGTAAGAATACAATATTATATATATGTTATATATATCTTCAAAAATATGTTAATTGCTTATATTACTGATAACTTTTTTTCTTGAGCTTATTTTATTGTGAGAATAGAGTATCTTATATGTATCATATATATAAATTATATACATATATACATATATATGATTTTCAAAATATGTGTTAGTCATTTATATTATCGGTAAGGCTTCTGGTCAACAGTAGACTATTAGTAGATAGGTTTCTGGGGAGTCAAAAGTTATACATGGATGTTCAACATGCGTTTGGGGAAGACGTTTAACACCCCAAACCCCAAGTGATTTAACAGTCAACTATACTCTAAATCTTAAATTATATTCTACTTTCCACAAAACTTTAAAGTATTTATTAATCTCTACCAGGATCCACATTTTTTAGTCTCTCCACAACTTAAAATGAAGCTTCACTAGATAGCTGTATGTGAATCTAATTTATTCTTTTATTGAATATATTTATTATTCTTATTTCAACCATTAGGATCATAAGCTACTCCCCCAGATAAGCTGAGTATGTTGTAGACAGCTGGTTCTTGCCATATGAAATGTAATTTCTATCAAGTCTTCAAGTCATTACAGTGATCTCTCATGTTACTGATTCACCAACAATTCTCTATTCTTCTAAACCTAGGCTTCCTGAAGACTTGATTAATAAAAATACTACACCTATCTCTGCTTCAACCATATTTACATTTTCCTGATAGACTGACTCAACAGTGTAGTGAAAGCAAATGAAAACAACAACAACAACAACAAACAATTAGAAATTAGATGAAAGACATTCACCCTACATTGCATAAGCAACATCAACCCTTTATCTTCTCTTATTGTCCTTACAAAATTGTCTTGTCTAAAATTTAAGAACAAAAACACAGAAATCTCAGTCTTTTGGCTTTCAGTGTTACATGCATTATTCTCTCCTGACCAAAAATTCACGTATAACATTTTTAAAGTCATAAAACAGATGAGACAATCATTTGCTTTTCACATTTACTTCTTTAAGTTTATTTATTTTTTGAGAAAGAAAGAGAGCAGCACGTGGGGGAGGGGCAGAGAGAGATGGAGAGAGAGAATCCCAAGCAGGCTCCACACTGTCAATGAGTAGCCCAATGCAGAGATTGAGATAATGACCTGAACCAAAATCAAGAGTTGGATGCTTAACTGACTGAGCCACTCAGGTGACCCATACATGCTTTTCCTTTTAAAAGTAGCTTCTCACTGACTTATGGACAAAGTCTAATATTTTTCATAACTTTCCAGATTTTGTGAGTTTACAGATGATAAGACTGAGTTTTAGAAAGATCACAGTATTAACCTGTATACCAGGCATCCTGAGTTTATTTAACTATAAAGCTACCATTCTTCACCGTTGTAATCTACAGACTATCCAGGGCTTATCACTTTTAAGAAACTCTCTCACTTAGGGGCACCTGGGTGGCTCAGTCAGTTAAGTGTCCAACTTTGGCTCAGGTCATGATCTCACGGTTTGTGAGTTCGAGCCCCATGTCAGGCTCTGTGCTGACAGCTCAGAGCCTGGAGCCTGCTTTGGATTCTGTGTCTCCTTCTCTCTCTGCCCCTCCCCCACTTGTGCTCTTTCTCTCTCAAAAATAAATAAATGTTAAAAAAATAAAAAAAGAAAGAAAGAAAGAAACTTTCTCATCTAAGACCTGGAAGAAATTATGGCACACACAGAATGATTTAACAAAAGAGAATGTAATTGAGGAATTATTCACAGAGTTGTAGATAAGGCTATGGGAACCAAGAAAAGATGATGAGTGACAAGCAGATTAATGATAGTTGGAAGCTGTTACCACTCCTAGAACAGATAAGGCAAAGGGGAATGACTGAGTTACCTAGAACCTGTATAAAAGGGGATTTTGGGGGAAGACCACCCAACCATATGTGTAAGGGAATTAAGCCATTTCCAGAGCCATAGCAAATCACAAAGGAAGGCAGAGGCAAAATCCCTATACTCTCTCTTTTTGTGCCTTTTTTTATCTCCTGTTGGTGCCTCCCTTGGCCAAACCCAACAGAAGTTAGAGTATGGGAACTCACGAGGGGCCATCTTTACACATCACAGAGCAAGACAAACAGAGAAGGCATGGAGAATGGATGTGGAGGGCAAATAAAGAATAACTAGCACAGAAACTTTTCTTTTTACTCCCCAGTGGTGTTAGGTGTCCCTCCAAGGAGCTTTTTTACATCTTGTCTTTTCTTCATATAAATTCTTATCACATTCTATAAAAATGTCCTTTTTAATTATCAGAGCCATCTCCATCCCTCAGCATGTGAGATCTTTAAGAAAAAAGATGGATTGTGACTTTGTGTTTTGTTTTGACAACTGCATACCTAGTGACTAAAATAATGAGTGGGATGTGTTTATTACTAATGCAATGCTGAGTAAATAAATGATTGAGAATGAGTACATGTAAATGACAAAGAACCTTTCCAAACTTTCAAAATTCCAAACGCTCAAAATTCCAAACAAATTTTGCATGGATCAGCCTTAATACCTCATTAAGATTAGAGCATCTAACATATCTGTATAAGAGAACCTCAGAGTTGTCGATTTGTGTACTACTGATTTTTCCTGGAGGCTACATTTGCATAGTAAACTCTGTTATTACTTGGATTATTTGTTTATCTTGCATGGATTGGGGAATCAGCACAGACACAATTACAAGAGGAGTTGCTACATTACATTGCATAATTCCAGGAGGGACCATTCATATTATGATACACATTAGTGGTACCTTCTTGACAGTGTGCTGGAGCCCTAATAAGTAGCTAAAGCTCTCCCAAACTGTGGCCACTATCCCCACTACAATTGTTTTCAATATTCTCACTGTATTCAAGGAACTGCTGACAGTGGTTCTACATATCTGTGAAATAAATAAATGAACTGGTAGTTTGGTGTTGATAAACCCACACATTTAATTTAAATAATTTGGTACCTGGCTCACTTTCCACTAACGTGTTACATATATAGTATCTTGGGTATCTCTACCCAATAGTTACACCTATATCATAAAGTACATACTAACCTACCCCAGTTTTTCTCATGTTAGAAGAAAAAGAAAAAAAATGAAGCCAACTGCAAAAGGTTTGGTAATAATAAAATCATATAATATTTACAAATCAAACAGCCCAGTGCACAGAACCTAATATAAGCACAACTAACACATTATCCTTCAGATCATTTCTAAATTCTGGAAAAATGAAGCAAATTAAGGGCACATTTCTTTCATTATATAATAAAATCCCTCTTTAATATCATCACTTCCATTTTCTTTTCTGGTTAAGATAGTCTGATAAAACACCATACCAAATCTCAGGCATTTGTTTACCTGTACTATTTTCTAATAATTTTGACATAGAAGACTATCAAAGACTTTTATGGCCAGATAAGTAATATTTCTTCCAGAATATCTCTGTATCCCATTCTGTAAACTGTGAATTTGCCATATATATATATATATATATATATATATATATATATGTGTGTGTGTGTGTGTGTGTGTGTGCAATCTTTTAAGACCATTTATTTGTCTACTGATACTCTGAAGAATTAATGAGCTTACTTCTTTGAAAAAAGGAAGGAAGCAAGCAGATTTGGGAGAAGTCCACTTTATGACTTCAGTGAACTGGTTGTGTTCTGATTAAAGAATAATGCTTAGAACTTCATATTGTCAACACAAGGGAAATTAGCATGTCCATATTTGAATTTAGTGCATCATTTGGCATGCAGTATAATGCCATAAATATGCTAGTACATGCCTACATAACAATTTGTGGCATGAATCACATGTAATATTTTCTCTGAGTTGGTTATAAACTACATTTGGAAACCAAAATTAACCAGATGACATTTTATTATGCAGTTGGACTGATGTAATGTAAAATTTAATTACATAATATTTCACACACAGCTGTGACAAAACACATACGAGCTTCCCAGATTCACCAGCTAAGCTGAAATGGAGATCTTTTGGGGAGGTGACTGAAGTGGGATGTAGGCAAGAACATCCTCCAAAGCTGACTCTCCTCTGGATAAATGAGAATCTATTTATATGTCCTGAGGCTCTTTTCTTAAATACTCAAATGCCACTTTCACCAAGTTCCTCTGAGAGAGGGTAGATACGCTTCAGAGAATCTTTTACAACAAAGCAAAACAAGCAATACAAAACAAGATAGTTCATCTGAATCACTTTGAAAAGAATCACAAATAGTTGGTGAGCTGGTCCTACTTTAATCCCCCTTGTGTTTACAAAAGCCTCAGATTTTTGGTATCTAATTGCTAGCAAACAGCAGATAATAAAATGCACTCATCAAAAGAAACAGGATTTGAGTTCATTTTGTGGCTGCATGTTTCTGTCTAAAAAATCCTATCTGAAATGTGCTCAATGAAAAGCCATTTTACACCTAGAGAGAGAAATTTAATTAGAATCAAGTAAACGAGTTGCCAATATCATCAATTAAACAAGCATTTATTGAGTCTTACTATTTACCCAGCACTGTGTGAGAAGATGAGGAGATATGGGAGAATGATTTTTTTTAAGTCCTGTATATCTAGTATATTTCTTTCTTGAGGTTAGGTGGCAAACACTCTCATGGGCTACACAAGAGGACATTTGATGCTTACTAAATACATACTTTCAAAATAAATCCATTTTTTAAAATAAGAATTTAATGACGTCCCTTCTAGACTACCTTTTCTGCTCTGACTTGGCATCCCTCTCTAGTACAAGGACTTCTTACTAGTTTTCAGGCTCTTCCTTCAGATGTGTTCGGGCAGAAGATGGAGAGAATGGAACTGAAGAGACAGAATCACCCTCACAGTCTTTGTAAAGGGATCTTCTTCTGGCCAACCTTAGAGCATCTTAACTTGCAACTCAAAGATGCAAATCCGGCTGGATAAGTGGTAAATACATCAGTAAAGTTGACTCTCAGAATTCTGGGGTGAAATTACACACAGTGTTCCCAATTCATTAAAGGTAGCAAAATTCTGACAGCAAATCCATAGTGAGAAGATTAAGGAAAGCCAAGACAGGCTTCACTGTCAGTTTCTCCTTAGCAGATAGTCTTAATTCAATTAATCTAAATGCTCATTTGGGTAATTTATTGTCTCCCATCCCAAAACCATCCTGGCAATTAGGAAATTGACCTCAGCATTTCTCTAACACTGTATGGCCAACCCTGTTCAAGAGAGCATTTATGCTTCTATCCATAGTGTTTATTCTCCCTACAATATTCATTATATGGAATTCAACTCCTTATTAGGATATAATACTGCATTATTTCTTTAGGAATTCCCTCAGTGAAGGTTTTTCAGTAGTTCCACTATTAAAGCTTGCAATGGCTATTATAATAAAACATCAGTGTTTATTTTGTCTGTCTCTACTACCACATTGTAGACCTCTTACGTATGTTTCACACTTTTTATCTGTGCTTTACCAGTTTTAAACACCAGGCCTGGTACAAGCTAATGGCTGAACTGAAGAAAAAATTAACTGAGATATCCCCACTACAGAAGTTGTCTTGCAGATTTCTAAAATTCCAACCCCCAAAGGATCATTGCATTGAGGGGTTGTCAATCATATCATTTGCAACAAAAATAACAACCACATTTGCAAACATCACATACGAGAAATATCTATTTGGATAAGAAAACAGCATTATAAGTTACTACAGTAATATCTAACCACCACACTCATTTATAATATCACTATGTTAACTGGACCTAGATAAAGTAAATTTTGGATTTTTCCCAGTTTAAATTTTAATTTAGATCTACCTATTAAGAAACCATATCAGAATGGCCAGGCATTACTTATTTAATTTTTCAAGCCCACTTTACAGGTCCTATGTAGGCATCTTTGTGTACCAGAAAATTCATTAATTTAATAGGTATCTATATAATTCTCTCTACTAGAATGTAACCTAAGTTGTATACTCAGATATATGTAGAATAAGGAGCTAAGCCATATATGAACTTATGCAAGACAAGAGAAAGAGTTACATTATGGAAAGAAAAGGTGGAATTCACGTCTTGAGAGAGAGAGAAAATGCCTTATCAGTGATAGTGTTCCAGTTACTAAATCCCCTAGCTGTAGGACTTCCTGGCTTCTGGAGTGTATGAAATTAAGAGGTAAATATAAGTTATAATAAAAACCCCCTTTTTGTGAGCCAACTTGCAGTTTTCTCTTATTATCTCAAACAACATATTTTTCTAAGTGGAAAATTGAATCCAATCATTTTTTAGAGTAAAAACCATTTCCAAGTATTGACAGTTTTACTTCTATTATTTTATTGTTATTTAATTATCTTTGGACCCTTGACAAATGATCTCACCATTATAGTGCACTGTTCCATCTTTGAAAATACTGACTTCACCCAAGTCATTCATTTGTTCAGAAAAATCTGAGGTCCAAAAAGACTGGGTGGCTTAACAAGGCTGGCCAAATAATGCTAAAATGTGTTATAACTCATTATCTCATGGTTAGTCTTGAGATTTGGCATACAATGCCCATTCCTTGCTCTTTTATTATATTGCCTCTCAATGCCAAGTCTTCTCTTTCTTGTATGAATAGAGATTAGAAACAAAACATGAAGGTATACTTTGCATACTTGAAAATTAAAAAAAATAAGCTTAATGATAGAAAATGCATTTGGAAGAAATGTGATTTCAGGTTTTTTTTTGTTTGTTTTTGTTCCAGCACCAAATAATCTTGATCTGTGAAGAATACTGTAAGCTTTATTTTGTTGTATGTAAGATAACAGAATATGGCTGAATTCTGTGCTTCACTTCAGTCCACTACTGCATGGGGACTTCACTGGAAGAAACTAAGTGCCTGAAAAAAAATTTATTAATAGTGGATGAGTTCTGTGTGTTGAGGGCCAGCTGGCACAGCTTACCCTACTTCTGACTGAGTGCTGAAGAGAGGATAAGCTGATAATGCTCTGTAAGCAGACTACCCTGTTCCTAGACAGTTTAGATAATAGAATATTGGTGCCAACCACTTTTATACAGCAGGGTTTCTTTTTAAGTGTGGTGAAATTAAAATAGACAAAAGAGTTCAAGATGTGCATCCTCCGTCACTCCTAGTTTAAGAGACAGATAGATAGAAAGATAAATAGATAGATAGCCAAAGAAAAATTCTCTGAACAGATTGTTGTTAGTTCAGCATTACGTCCCCACGGAAATATCCACTTGACCAAATGATGTCCTTAGACCATGAGGAAAGAAACAGTTACTGTAATAAGTGGCAACGACAAGTAGATGGTGTCCTTTCTGGAAAGGGGTGTTCAATGCTTCCTAATGCTTAACTTCTTCTTACTCCCAACAAGCGTTCTGAATCAGATAGATCTGGTGTTCACATCCTGCTGGCTTTTCTACCTTTCTGTGGTGTAAAATTTGACAAGTTACTCAACTACTCTGGGCATTTTCTTTCTCATGTAAAGCAGAATGATTCATACTTGCTTTATGATGCTTCTGTAATAATTAGATGAAGTAATAGCATAGTGAGTGATGTAAACTAAATGTTGAATAAGGGGTGGTAGTAGCTTATAATACAAATGAGGATATCATAACAATAACAAAAACCTTATTTAAAAATAGCTGAATTCACACATTTTGAATACTTAGTAAAAGCATGTAATTAATATATATCTATAGATATAGATAGAGACATAGATATATTTTTTTTAGCCCTTCCACGTTTTGTTCTCTTTTTCATTGAGAATTGGGTTTGATATAGAAATCTAGGAAGCAGCTATATTTTTTTTCATAAAAATTCTGAAGACATTGCTGCAATATATTTTATTATCTAATTTCCAATTTTACTTTTGACATGTTAAATACTTTATGCATTTACAATGTTTTGTACATGACCTGCTAGTCTCTTTAGAAGGTATTAAGGATTATCTTTTTTATCTTTGGTGTGCATGCTTGCGTGTGACTATGTGTATGTGTATGTGCCCAATAGTCTGTTTTTCTTTAGGCGCATGTCGATCCTTTCAAATTTTCTACCCTTTATTTTTATGTTTTCTCTGTCTAAAACTTGTTGACTTAAATGTTGAGCCTGCTGATAAACTTTTTTATTTGTCTCTATTATTTTTCATATCTCTGTTCTTTTGACTTACTCTTTGAAAACTCTTACGTTATCTTTTAAACTTTCTAATGATTAAGGACATACAGCTTTTATTTTATTTATGTATAAAATATTTTTCATATTTCAATTTTTTTCATTTTTATTTGTTATTTGCATTTTATCAGTTTCTGTTTGCTTATATTGGTATTTTTCATGTTGGAGAATTTCCTCAAATATCTGGTGATTTTTGCCTGCTCATTCAACCAAGTACTGAAACTTGCACATGGGAGAATTATTGGTGGCCAGGGATCACCTGTTTATGATCTATATATAGATTCCTGGCATTATCTTGGGGATATACATGTAGAGGTATTTACTGGGATCATTCAGTTTCTCTACAGAAAAAAATTCTATAATTTCGTGATTTGGTGTGCATACTGTGCTTCTTAAATTTTGTGATTAGGATGGGTAATGAGGAAAGTGCCCCACGGTATAATATTTCTATGTAGCAAGTTTCTTTTCTTTGGTGAGAAGGAAGAGTCAATGGGAGAGGAAAGAGTAATCTCCCATGAATGTGGCATAAAAAGAAAACCTGAAAGATGTCAACTACTCTGTAAAAGAAAGAAGTATATACATAAGGAATCCCCATGTGTTTGCACCTTCCTCACCTCCAAATTCTGTGCACCTCAAGGGACCTGCAGGGCAAATTATCCAACTTCTTAATGGTCTTCCTCCTCAGAATTCATTTTTGTTTTAACTCCTTCCCTTCTATGACAGCTACAAGTCCTTCATCTGGTAAATTTGCTAAAAAAAAATTAGTCTGCTCTTCTTTCTCTACCCATCTCTTTGTCATTTCAGTAAGTAGTGAGTTTACCCAACTTAAAAAAAATTATTATTATTATTATTTAATTCTAGTATAGTCAACATACAGCATTATATTAGTTGTAGGTGTACAATATAGTGATTCAACAATTCTATATTTCACAATAAGTGTACTCCTAATTCCCTTTACCTATTTTACCCATCTCCCCCCCACTCCAGTAGCAATCTGTTGTTCTCTACAGTTAACAGTGTTTTTGGTTTGTCTCTTCTATTTTTTTCCCAATTGTTCATTTTTGTTGTTTGTTAAATTCCACATATGAGTAAAGTCATATAATATTTGTTTTTCTCTGATTGACTCATTTACTTAGAATTATACTTTCTAGATCCATCCATGTTGTTGTAAATGGCAAAATTTCATTAGTTTTTATGGCTGAGTAAATATATATAATAATATATATTATATATATTATACATATATAATATATATATATGCATATATACACACACACACATAAACATCTTCTCTATCCATTTGTGTATTGATGCTATCTGTGGATACTTGGGTTACTTTCATATTTTGTCTATTATAAATAATTCTGCAGTAAGTATAGGGCATTGTTTTCTCTTTTTTACAGCTTATTTATTTGTGTAGAAAGAGAATGTAAGTGGGAGAGGGGCAGAGAGAGAGAGAGGGAAAGAAAATCTCAAACAAGCTCCATGTTGTCAGCACAGAGCCCAATGAAGGGCTCGATCTCGCAAACTGTGAGATCATGACCCGAGCCAAAAACAAGAGTTGAACATTAAACTGACTGAGCCCCTCAGCCACCCCTCAGGGATTGTTTTCTTAATTTACCTTTCTTGACTTCATTATTAGTTAATAGAAATGCAACAGATTTCTGTATATTGGTTTTGTATCCTGCAACTTTACAGAATTCATTGATCAGTTCTAGCAATTTTTTGGTGGAGTCTTTAAGGTTTTGTATACGTAGTATAATGTCATCTGCAAATAGTGAAAGTTTTACTTCTTCCTAACCAATATGGATTCCTTTTATTTCTTTTTTTTTTCTTTTCGTTTCTTTTCTACTTTTTGTTTTTGTTTTTGATTGGTGTAGCTAGAACTTCTAGTATTTCCAAAGTGGTGAGAGTGGATATCCTTTTCATATTTCTGATTGTTGGGGAAAATCTCTCAATTTTTCACAATTAAGGATGATGTTAGCTGTGGGTTTTTTTTCATATGTGGCTTTTATTATGTTGAGCTATCTTCCCTCTATACCTACTTTGTTGAGGGTTTTCATCATGAATACATGCTGCGCTTTGTTAAATACTTTTCCTGTATCTACTGAAATGATAAGTTTTTTATCCTTTCTCTTGTTGATGTTATGTATCACACTGATTGTTTTGCAAATACCGAACCATGCTTCAATCCCAGGAATAAATCCCACTTGATTGTGGTGAATGATTTTTTTAACATAATGTTGGATTCGGTTTGCTAATATGTTGTTGAGGATTTTTACATCTATGTTCACCAGAGATATTGGCCTGTAGTTCTCTCTCTTTTTTTTTTCTTTATCTGGTTTTGATATCAAGGTTTACCTACTCACTATCATCAATGCAGTGAGGCTTTAGGAGGGAGAAAAATTTAATGTGCATGTGATTACTATCCTGTATTACATTTATAAGAAAAATTACATAAAATGCATAAGTGATGGAAAAACAATACATTGAACTCAGTCTCATATGACTAATTCAGAAAGGAAAATATTAAAATATAATTAACAAATGGGGTACACAGAAGCCACACAGATGTTCTCTTAAACAGAAAGCATAAAAACACACAAAATATAGATGTGAAAATATAATGATTACCAGACGAAACCTGATTGTCTTCTCTAAGTTAGGAAAATAAAATATGCCTTCCCATTCTTAAATCATCATATTCAGTACTGAAAAGGGTAAAGAAGAGACATGCATATGCTGATAAGGAGAGATGGATTAAACACTTGGAAAAATAATATGACAAAATGATTCAGGAATAATTTTATACTATTTGTTTTATTAATCTAGATTCTGGCAATCTATTTTTTTTTCTGGCAATCTATTTTATAGAGTGGTAGGGAGAGACAAATATTTTAATAATAAGTAAATTACATGTAATGAGTGAAGAAAGTAAGATAGAAATACAGAAAAGCATCATGAAAGAAAGGAAGAAAGAAAGAAAGAAAGAAAGAAAGAAAGAAAGAAAGAAAGAAAAACAAACGATTGGAACCCTCAGTTCTCAGTATTTAAGAATCTTTTAAAAAATCTGGGGATTTCTGGAAGGGTATTGGGTGGGGGATGGACTAAAAGGGTGTTGGACATTAGGGAGGACCCTTGTTGGGATGAACAATGGGTGTTATATTTAAGTGATGAATCACTAAATTCTACTCCTGAAATAATTACTACACTATATGTTAGCTAACTTGGATTTAAATAAAAAACAAAAATAAAATTTTTAAAAAGAAAAAAAAAGATTTGATACCACCTAATGACTAAGGCATTTTACTACAAAGAAATACTATGACTTGTATATGGGAAATATAAATTTGTTGAAACTGAAGAAAACACAAAGAAATGGAAAAACATTCTGAGCTCTCGGATTGGAAGAGTACATATTGTTAAAATGTCACTACTACCCAAAGCAATCTACAAATCCAATGCAATCCCAATCAAAATTGCACCAGCATTCTTCTTGAAGCTAGAACAAACAATCCTAAAATTTGTATAGAACCACAGAAGACCCCGAATAGCCAAAGTAATACTGAAGAAGAAAACCAAAGCGGGACACATCATAATCCCAGACGTTAGTCTCTACTACAAAGCCGAAATCAACAAGACAGTGTGGCATTGGCACAAAAACAGACACATATACCAATGGAATAGAATAGATAACACAGAATTGGACCCACAAACGTATCGCCAACTAATCTCTGACAAAGCAAGAAAGAGCATCCAATGGAAAAAAGACAGTCTCCTGAGCAAATGGTGCTGGGAGAAGTGGACAGCAACATGCAGAAGAATGAAACTGGACCACTTTCTTACACCATTCACAAAAATAAACTCAAAATGGATGAAAGACATACATGTGAGACAGGACACCATCAAAACCCTAAAGGAGAAAGTAGGAAAAAACCTCTCTGACCTCAGCCACAGCAATTTCTTACTTGACACATCTCCAAAGGCATAGGTATTAAAAGCAAAAATGAACTATTGGGACCTCATCAAAATAAAAAGCATCTGCCCTGCAAAGGAAACAATCAACAAAACTAAAAGGCAACCGATGGAATGGGAAAAGATATTTGCAAATGACATATCAGATAAAGGGCTAGTATCCCTTTATGGACGAATGGGTAAAGAAGATGTGGTTTATATACATAATGGAATACTACTTGGCAATGAGAAAGAATGAAATCTGGCCATTTGTAGCAACATAGATGGAACTGGAGGGTATTATGCTAAGTGAAATAAGTCAGGCAGAGAAAGACAGATACCATATGTTTTCACTCATATGTGGATCTAGAGAAACTTAGCAGAACACCATGGAGGAGGGGAAGCAGAAGAAATTACAGAGAGGATGGAAGCAATATAAGAGACTCTTAAGGACTGAGAAGAAACTAAGGGTAGAAGGGGGGTGGGTGATGGGCAGGGAGGAGGGCACTTGTTGGGATGAGCACTGGGCGTTGTATGGAAACCAATTTGGTAATAAAGTATATATAAAGAGCTACCCTATGACCCAGCAATAGCACTACTAGGAATTTATCCAAAGGATACAGGAGTGCTGATTCATAAGAGCACATGTACCCGAATGTTTATAGCAAGACTTTCAACAATAGCCAAATTATGGAAAGAGCCTAAATGTCTATCAATGGATGAATCGATTAAGAATATGTGGTTTATTTATACAATGGAATACTACTTGGCAATAAGAATGAAATAATGCCATTTGCAGCAACATGGATGGAATTGGAAGGTATTATGTTGAGTGAAATAAGTCAGTCAGAGAAAGACAGCATATGTTTTCACTCATATGTGAATATTGATAAAGCTAACAGAAGACCATGGGGGGAAGGGAAGGGGAAAAAAGTTACAGAGAGTTTGACAAGCAAATCATAAGAGACTGTTAAATACAGAGAATAATCTGAGGGTTGATGTGGGGGGGGTGAGGGAGGGGGGAGGTGAAAATGGGTGATGGGCATTGAAGAGGGCACTTGTTGGGATGAGCACTGGGTGTTGTATGTAAGCGATGAACCACAGGAATCTACCTCAAAAACCAAGAGCACACTTTACACACTGTATGTTAGCCAATTTTACAATAAATTATATTAACAAGATAGTGATTTCAAAAACAAACATAAAACAAAAAATAGTGTTTTCACATATAAGAAAAATACTATGTACTACTGTCATTTAAAAAAATTACTCACTAAATTATGCACACATGTAATATGACCAAAGCCATCAGAATCAGTGCTTAAGAAACAGCCTAGAAAGAAATATATTAAAATATACCCAATGGATGGTTTTGTGTAGTTAAATAAGTGAGTGGTTTTTATTTTTCTGCTTTTCCATATTTTTCCACTATCATCTGAACATCTAGATTACATCTAACATTGAAGTAGCAAAATGAATTAAAAAAAATAGTGTTAGGATGAAAAAAGCCTGTGAGGTTTTGTTTTGTTTTTTTTTTTCAACGTTTTTATTTGGGGACAGAGAGACAGAGCGTGAACGGGGGAGGGGCAGAGAGAGGGAGACAAAGAATCTGAAACAGGCTCCAGGCTCTGAGCCATCAGCCCAGAGCCTGACGCGGGGCTCGAACTCACGGACCGCGAGATCGTGACCTGGCTGAAGTCGGACGCTTAACCGACTGCGCCACCCAGGCGCCCCAACCTGTGAGGTTTTTTTAAGGAAAAGTAGGGCTCCACACCCACCATATTGAGCCACTGCTCTCCTGACCACTTACACATAAACTCACAACACTAGTTCCTATTCAGGCAAGAAGCCCTCTCACTACTAATTTCATCCCTTAGTAGTTAAGACACAGGCCTTCAGGTTAGTCTAACTTGTTTTAAGAGTTGGATTGTATTTGGGATGAGCACTGGGTTTTGTATGGAAACCAATTTGACAATAAATTTCATATTTAAAAAGTTCAAAAAATAAAATAAAGGGGAGGAAAAAAAAGACTTGGATTGTACTCTTATTCCAAAATTTCTCAACCTTGGTATCGTTGACCTTTTGGGTTCCATGACTCTTTGCTATTGGGGAAGGGATGCTGTCTGGTGCATTTCAGAAAGTTTAGCAGCATCCCTGGACTCTACCCATTGTTCTATTTCAGTGGAATATCTTTAGTGACAACTAAAATGTTTCCAGTCATTGCCAAATGTGCCCTAATGTACAAACTCACCATTATTTCCAAATTAATGCCTTGCTAGTTACAGGACTTCAGAGAAGTTATCGATTTTTGATTTCCTTTTACAAATTAGGCTATTAATATATTACTCTCAGAGTTGTGATTGTTAAACATGTTTAACATACCTTGGCATATAATCTGGCTGATGGAAATTCTAATTACTGTTATTGTTCTTTTACAATTATTGTTAGGGCTTGAACTATGTCCCTCAAAAGTGTATATGTTGAAGTCATAGCTCTCAGTAATTCACAATGTGGCCTTATTTGGAGATAGGGTCTTTACAGAGGTAATAGAGTAATATGAGATTTTTATGGCAGACCCCTGTTCAATATGATAGATGTCATTATCAAGGAAGGAATTTTTGAAACATATAAGCACATAGGAAAAACACCTGGAGATGAAGGCAGCTATCAGAGTAATATTTCTATAAGCTGAATATTTCCAAAGTTTGCCAGAAAACCATCAGAAGTTAGATGAGAGGCATGGAATAAAATTCACATCCCTCAGAATGAAGAAAACCTGTAGACACCTTGATTTTGGACTTCTAACCTTCATAACTGAGACAATAAATTTCTACTGTGTAAGCCACCCAGTTCTTCGCACTGTTATGGCAACCTTAACAAACTAATATAAGTATTATTATTTTATTGTTGTCATTGTTATTATCATTACTATTTCTCCATTAATCCACCTATATTCCATAGCAGCTTACTCCTTTGTAGACATTAAAAGAATGTTAGCGATGCCTCTGCTAGGCAGTAAAAGATAAGAGATAGAAAATAAAACTCCTTGAATTCCGTTATGATTCTTCGATATCCAGCAACAGGATTTATTTTAAAAGTATGAACTTTTGCTGGATCCTAATTCAGGTTATAAATGACAAAGTGTTAAAAACTTTCCCTCATTTCCTTAGAGTTACTCAGCTTTATAAAAAGTCAAAGTGACTTGAATAGGTGCTTCAGAAATTTTTTCGATAGAGTGTAATTGTAGATCACAGATAAAGTTTATGAGGAAAATGGCTTAATATGGGGGTGACTGGAGTGAAAATTGGGCACAATGCATTCTGGTCCTGCTTTGGACTTACCACAATCAGTTTACTGATTGGACATTAATTTTCTCAACTATTTAATGGTAGATGGTTACACTAGTGATCTATAGGTTTCCTTGAAGCACTGATGCGTTATATTTCCATAGAGAGAAAAGAAACAAGAGCCAATGACATCAATTTTGGTTGTCTTTACAACAGGTAAGTTCATATATAATACTTGTCTCTTTTGATTATGTTTCTTGAAAGATATAAACATGTCACACAGACACACATACACAGCTCATTAAGGATTGCGCAGCTATCCTTATCTACTTATCATAGAACAGATGAGTAAAGTCCCCTTGGGAGAAAAGCATTGATATTGTTCTTTCACAGAAAATGCATGTAGTCTTCCTAAGAGCTCTAGCACAATTCAAGACTATGTACATAATCTGAGAAGCCTACACAATGAGTACCCTAAGGATTAACTTTACAAATGCCATCATTTTCAGTTCAGGATAATAAAGAATAAATATTAGCTTTCCCGTGTAACATAATTTAATTTCCTTTCCTGTTTTGGGCGGGCTAAAACCATTTAATTGGTTATATGAAGAAAAGTCTGTTGATATGTCCCTAGAGCAGAAACCAACCAAAAATCTCTCACAAAAGAACAATCTACCAAATCTAACGTGATAAATGCTCTCTATACACACATATACCTTCCAAACAACATTGTTTGCATGAAACTAAGGTTCAATCAGTGTAACCTCTCAAATTCTAAAATTATCAAATGTTATATTTTATTCTATTTATTTATTTTTATATGAAATTTACTTCAAATTAGTTTCTATACAACACCCAATGCTCATCCCAACAGGCACCCTCCTCAATGCCCATCACCCACTTTCCCCTCCCCTCCTGCCCCACATCAACCATCAGTTTATTCTCAGTATTTGAGACTCTTTTATGGTTTGCCTCCTTCCCTCTCTGTAACTTTTTTTCCCCCTTTTCCTCCCCCTGGTCTTCTGTTGAATTTCTCAGGATCCACATATGAGTGAAAACATATGGTATCTGTTTTTCTCTGCCTGACTTACTTCACTTAGCATAATACCCTCCAGTTCTATCTATGTTGCTACAAATGGCCAGATTTCATTCTTTCTCATTGCCAAGTAGTATTCCATTGTGTATATAAACCACATCTTCTTTATCCATTCATCAGTCGATGGACATTTAGGCTCTTTCCATAATTCGGCTATTGTTGAAAGTGCTGCTGTAAACATTGGGGTACAAGTGCTCCTATGCATCAGTACTCCTGTATCCCTTGGGTAGATTCCTAGCAGTGCTATTGCTGGGTCATCTGTTTTTAATTTTTTGAGGAACCTCTACACTGTTTTCCAGAGCGGCTACACCAGTTTGCATTTCCACCAACAGTGCAAGAGAGTTCCTGTTTCTCCACATCCTTGCCAGCATCTATAGTCTCCTGATTTGTTCATTTTAGCCACTCTGACTGGTGTGAGGTGGTATCTCATTGTGGTTTTGATTTGTATTTCCCTGATGAGGAGTGACATTGAGCATCTTTTCATGTGTCTGTTGGCTATCTGGATGTCTTCTCTGTAAAAGTTTCTATTCATGTCTTTTGCCCATTTCTTCACTGGATTATTTGTTTTTCACATGTTGAGTTTGGTAATTTCTTTATAGATTTTGGATACTAGCCCTTTATCTGATATGTCATTTGCAAATATCTTCTTCAATTTCCTTCATGAGGTTTCTATAGTTTTCAGCATACAGATCTTTTACATCTTTAGCTAGGATTATTCCTAAGTATTTTATGATTCTTGGTGCAGTTGTGAATGGGATCAGTTTCTTTATTTGTCTGTTGCTTCATTATTAGTGTATGAAAATGCAACTGATTTCTGTACATTAATTTTGTATCCTGCAACTTTGCTGAATTCATGTATCAGTTCTAGCAGACTTTTGGTGGAGTCTGTCGGGTTTTCCATGTATAGTATCATGTGCAAAAAATGAAAGCTTGACTTCATCTTTGCCAACTTTGATGCCTTTGATTTCCTTTTGTTGTCTGATTGCTGATGCTAGAACTTCCAACACTATCCCTGATCTCAGGGGGAAAGCTCTCAGTTTTTCCCCATTGAGGATGATATTAGCTGTGGGATTTTCAAAAATGACTTTTATGATGCTTAAGTATGATGTTTTAGTATGATATTTTTTTTTCTTCCGTAGGATATTGCATTAAAGGGAAGATAGATTATAATGGTGATGGTGATAATGGATGGATGGATGGATGGATGGATGGATGGATGGATGGAGAGACAGACAAACAAAATCAACAAATGCTTTGTTTACATAACCTCGTTTAGAAATATTTGGAAATATTTTTTCTGGTTTAGTTTTTCATTTAGGGTCAAAAAGTATTCAGACAGGGTTGCCTGGGTGGCTCAGTTGGTTAAGCGTCTGATTCTTAATTTGGCTCAGGTCATGATCTCACAGTTCATGGGTTCTAGCTTGAGTAGAGCTCCATGCTGATAGCATAAGCCTGCTTGGGATTCTCTGTTTCCCTCTCTCTGCCCCTCCCCCACTAATGCACATTCTCTAGCTTTCTCAAAAATAAATAAATAGGGGCACCTAGATGGCTCAATTGGTTAAGTGTCCAACTCTTGGTGTCAGCTCAGGTTTGTGGGTTTGAGCTCCTTGTCGAGCTCTGCACTGGCAGTGCAGAGCCTGCCTCTGATTCTGTTTCCCTCTCTCTCTGTCCCTCCCCCTCTTACACACTCTCTCTCTCTCTCTCTCTCAAAGAGAATAAAAATTAAAATGTTAATAAATAAACACATAAATAAATATTTTTCTAAAAATATTCAGACAGGGGCACCTGGGAGGCGCAGTCGGTTAAGCGTCCGACTTCAGCCAGGTCACGATCTCGCGGTCCGGGAGTTCGAGCCCCGCGTCGGACTCTGGGCTGATGGCTCAGAGACTAGAGCCTGTTTCTGATTCTGTGTCTCCCTCTCTCTCTGCCCCTCCCCCGTTCATGCTCTGTCTCTCTCTGTCCCAAAAATAAATAAACGTTGAAAAAGTAAATAAATAAAAATAAAAATATTCAGACAAAGCTCACATGTATAAACCCTGAAACTACATGTTTTTATGCCCCAACCATAATGTGTTTCTGTTCTGATTGAAATTTAACCTTTTAGTCTAACCCTTTAATTATCCAGTGTACTTGATCTGGACATATTGCACTGATCTCTGGCAAAACAAAGAAACAAACAAAAACAAACAAAACAACAACAACAAAAAACTTCTAACAAAGGTAAAACCCTGTTGTGAAATGAGTGATCTGTCTGCATTTCTTGCTACCTGTTTCTCCACCCCTAAAATATGCACACATACACAAAGACAGAGACATGAAGAAAAGCAAAGAGGGAAAAACACCCACCAAATACACAGTCTTCAAATAGTCATTTTCTCAATTTGGAGTGCTATCACCTGCCACAGATGTTTACCTCACTTGTCTCTCTGGACTTTCAGATATCCCATCCAGTTGAATTTTCTTTTCTTGCAGTGCCCTTCCTTAGATAGGACTTCCTGGTTCCCCACTGATAACACTCTGGCTCAGTACAAACTTAGAATTGCGCTTGATATCAGATGATCTCTTGAAACTTAGCAACCTGGATTGTTTATCTGTATTAAGTTTATTCTAACAAGTCCTCCTGAAATATTTCCAATACATGATATTAGAATAAGCTTGGAAAACCACAGGTGTTGAGTGCATCTAGTTGGACAAAATAATCAACCAGTTGAGCAAAATAATCAACCAACAATTTTGTCTGTTTGTTTGTTTTTCTTCTCTTCCACTTTCCATTAAACAAGGTACCATTTTCATTAGTAGAGGTTGAGACAGGATAAAATTTTCACCTGTGTCATAAGAGAGACAAGTGGAAGCCATCCATAGAGATTTTTATTTAATGTTAGTAAAGTTGTATCTTGGAGGAGTGTGTTACTTATCTATAGAATACAACAGAGTATTCATGTCAGTGAGGGTGAACATCCAGAATACATTATAATCCCTTATGGAATCAAGTGTTTTCTCTAGTAAAGATTATAGGACAATGCAATTGAAATCATACTCATTCTGTTCCCAATCGATTAGTTTTCTCTCTGAAGAGGTGATTTATCCCACAGGATAAAATAAATTTGAAAGCATGAATTTGCTCATGTAACCCTAGCACTGAGATATGTAATGCAGATTTTTGTGTATTTTTGTGTCTCTCTCATAATCCTCATTATGTTGTCAGATTTTATTTTTCTAGTTATTATTTATAGCTCCCATTAGTCTACAAGTGACATTTTGTGTCAGTAGCATGTGCCAGAGATTGTAATTTGAAGTAATGTAATAGTACAGAGAACAAGGTAAAAAACCAAGAGGCTGAGAGGCAAGTATATGTGATTCTTTAACTGTTGCATCCAAATTACTTGGCATAGTGCCTGACAAAATAAAAGATGATTCCTAAATATTTTTTGTAAAATAATTTGAAAAATGAATAAGTGAATTTAAGTATTGCCATTTTGCATCTTGTTCCTATTTTCAAAATATGTTAAATGTGAAATTCTTTCTTTTGCATCTCCCACTCCTCTTTTGTTGGAAGCTTGAGGGTATATCAATCTTAGGCCTAAAAAAGGCTCATCAATAATATTGAATGAACGGTGGTTCATTCAATACAGTCCTTAGACTGTATCCCTGATATTCTGTTTTCATCCAGCACATTCCTCTTAGGTAATCGGAATTATGGCAATGGTCTCAAGGTATTATGCCAATGCAGATAAATTTCAAATAAAGGTCTTTAATCAGTTTCTGCATGACCTCTGAATCTATATGTAGCTGTGCCAGTTTTCTGTCTACCATTATGACACGAGCTCCACAGACAAGAGTCTCAAAACCCACTTTTTTTCATGCTCTCCATCCCTGATAACTGTGTCATATTTTTGACTGTTGTCATCATGTGGCCTCTTGACTCTATTCATTGTTTGTTTCTGCTTTTTGCTCTCCTTAACCCATCTTCTTTGGAATGATGACCCTAACACAGTTGTTAATTCACTGTCCTCCTTTGGTAGTTCATAATGATATATCTTATAATTTGCATGCCTCTTCATAAAATAACCATGCCTCCCTAACCGCTTCATCTTTGACTTGATAATTTTGAAATTCCCAATGACTTTATGGTTATTTGAAGTATAATTTGTATTTTTCTAGACAACTGAATATGCAAATCTCTCCATCTGGAATACTTTTTTAAACTTACCTAAGTTGCAAATGCTTTTGTTTATTACATCTCATCTCAAATATTTCCTCCCCTGGGAAGATTTGACAGACTCTCTAGGGAAGATTGTGAGATTACATTTCCCACATGTCATGTGTATTTACCGTGATCCTCTAAAATTTCAGCTGGATTGAGTGGAGGTAGATGAATTTAGGCAGTCCTAGAATGAATGCCCTGGGGAGGAGGGGAGGGTGTTCTATGTTTCCCCCCAAAAAATGGCACATAAAACCACATGTTCATACTTAAAAATTTGCATGAAATTGTGCCAAGAATAAAATCAGAAAAAAAAAATTAATGGAAGCCCAAAGTCTAAATAATAGGGTTGAGAACATCACAGTTGCTAAGTTATAGAGCCAAAAGAATTAGCTAAGGAGAGAAACCAGGAAAGTGAAGTGAATAGATTAGCAGAAGGAGGCAATCACCAGTTGGTGTAGATAAGTTCTGAACCTAACATTATCTAACTCTGTTGCAAATACTGTCCCCCCCTCCTTATCTATGTCCAGCTGTTGAGAAATGTCCACATTTAGAGTCACATAGATAGTGAGATACATAGCAAAGAAATACCTCCTTGACATAACCATCTTCATGGTGGATTTTATAATCCCTAGTTCACATATTTCTCTCAAATAGAATATAATCTCCTTGCAAATAGAGATGACGTTTTTTTTTACTTTTGATAATACTGCTCATTTAATTCAATATGTCTAAATGATCATAACTTCAAGATATGATTTACACAAAAATTATGCATGAGATATGTTACATTTTGCTGTTCTCAATTTCAAATCCCAGTGTGTATTTTATAATTGCAGCACACATCAATTGGGACCAGCCACATTTCAAGTGCTCAGCAGGACACGTGACTGGTGGCTACCATATTGACTAGCCCAGGGATAGAGGTGATGTTTTAATTATCATGTTAATTCTGTATTTATCTGAGATCTGAACCACACTAAGGGGCAGTGAATATTAGTTAAATTAATAAATGAAAAATCATCAACAGGCAACAACAAGAAGATCACCTAAATAACTGAATGGTATTATAGTTATAAGAATCCTTCCCAGAAGGTTCTACTGAAACATTTTACTGACCTAGCTTAATTAGGATGATACCAGCTCTTCCTTCTCTCCTATCTATGTCTCTGCATCTCTTTACTGCTTCTCATGTAAGCAGCATCCTAGGAGGCACTAAGTAAACCTTTAATGAATTTGGAGATGCATTCCCAAAGAAGTGATACTGTGAGAAGAATGATCTCATGCTGAATTGAACTCATTTCTGACAGGGGCTTACACTATCCCTTAAAACAGTGGGCACTCCAAAACAGCAGCCAAGAAAGGCAGCAACTGCAGGGAGATTCCTCTCCCTGCTGATGATGGGGGAGTTTTCAGAATGAAACTTATTGATCCTTGATAAGCGAATGTTGCAACTGTGAATTCTCACTCCATGATATTGAAGCTTAAAGCCCATTCTCAAAGACGTTGTGCCTAACCCACTGACCCTATTGAAAACAATTGATGAGGCTTCCCTGTCCCTTAGTGATGTGTTCCTGGAAAGGCTTTTTTCCAGGATGTCAGCTCATTTTGAGAGAGTCACAGAGTCATCTATCTCTTAGGGAGGCAGATCCATTAGGCAAATAATCTAATAAGGATAGGAGATGGCCATGCTCTCACTTGCCAAAATAAGTTGCTTGCTAACATTTCTGTTTTGAAATCTCTTAAGGTAGTGTCTGCTTTATAACTCAGCCATTATCAAAAGTTAGAAAGTATATTTTTGTTAATTACATTTTCTAACAGCAACAAGAGATGTGATTCAGGATCACAGAATTGTGTGTTTCAAAGAAAACTCAGAAATTACCTAGTGGTAATTGTATCTGAATACAGTGGTCAGTGTATCTGAATTCCTGCCTAGACATTCCTCTGTGAGGCTTCTATTAGGGTGCCACCACTGACATGACGTAGTGCTGCTATCACACAGCTGATATGTGATCTTAGGCAAAATGGCCTTGTTGCCATAGATAACAAAATGTGTGGGGACAGAGGTCAGTTTCAGTGACCAGAATGATCATACCTTCTGTGTAAGCTAGCTGATTGAGATTTATCTAGGGTTCATTGAATGCTTATATGGCAGGTACAGAGCTGATGCATTTCCACATGGTTACATGTAACTTTCACAGCAATTTTGGAAATTTCTATTATTTTTCCCATTTTAAAGATGATGACATTTAAACACAGATGACCTAAGTATATTTCGCCAAAAATCACAAAGATAAAATAGTAAAGAAAGGATTAGAAACTGGGTTTCCTGATTCTACTCTTAATGTCATTTCCTATGATCTCAGCACAACCTCTTATTCATTCTGCATTTACTTGATAGGATTTAGCACATCATGCTTAGCTCGTGCTCAGTAATTTCTGTTCCTTATCTCTATTTTCCAAACGTTTTATTAACTAATTTAATAAATACGTCAAATATGTGTTTGTGTGTGTATATATATATATATATATATAATATATATATTATATATATTATATATAGGTACATATATATATAATACTAACATATATATGTACCTATACATAATATATATGTGTATGTGTGTGTGTGTGTGTATATATATATATATATATATATATATATATATATATAATCTCATACTATGAAAGTTATTTTCCCATTATTAAACTAGGGGTCAGCAGGTTATCACCTACTTTTGTATATAAAGCTTAATGAAACACAGCCACATTCATTCATTCATTCATTCATTTCCTGTGGCTGCATTTGTCCTCTAACGGCAGAGCTGGAAAGTTGCAGTGGAGACTTGGAGACTTTACGGCCTGCAGCCTAAAATATTTACCATTAGTGCTTTCCAGGGCCTTTCCACAGAGTTGAGAATTCTGACTCTAAACACAGCCCTTGTATGGGTGTACTATACCTGTTTGGCTTCTTCGCTTGATTGTACCAACATGGCCCTGGAAAATGATGATGTGCTTTACAAATTAAAAAAAAAATTACTATCTGAAACGTTTGCTTATCTCTGGTTTAAACAATGGGAAATCATTTATTTCTCATGGGAAATTATTTTCATTTTTGTATGTACATATAGGGATGCATACATGTGTATTTTAAAATATTGACAAATCCTTTTGGAAAAAGACTGGATGGCAACAAATTCTCCCATATGAAGGTCTTATCTATATAAGGATATATATGTATATCTGTGTATCTATCCATCCATCTATCTTGAAGTATCTTTTTAGCCATCTCTCACAGTCCACCTTTCATTCCAGCCAGTGCTGTGATAACAAGCTTTGCAAATTAGAGTTGCTTTGTCTCAGCCAAACTACATTTCTCTCTCTTGCTGCCCTAAGGTTTCTATGATATCACAGGAGGGGATGTCTGCAGGAACTTAATCCCACGAATGCACACATTTGGAAGATCAAAGGCAATAACAACCCATGGTCAATTCTTGACTAATGTCGTAGAAGAACTGAGTACTCCCTTTTTTGTCCCCAGATGCACAACTCTGAGGTGCATTCTACATGAGTCTTTAAATGTTCGAGGAAATACAGGCCCAGGTGCCTATAATGATGACCAGTTTGATAATGTACCCTCAGACGGGATTTTTCTTCTTCCTTATTTTTCCTGTCTAGTTCCTCACTATTAAGGTCTAGGATCACTTCCAAAACTAAGCTAACTGTATGTACACACCAACTCAAAAACACATGATATAAAATTGTATATGCGTCTATGTTGCATATATTTATTTGAGAAGTGGCAAATGAGAAATACACTTCCAGAAATTTTCCTTTACTGCGACCATATTATCTTTTTTTTTCCATATTATCTTTTAATATGCATATCTTTTCCCATGGTAGTTGGATGAGCCATTTGAATCTTTTTCAAAATAGCATTTCAGAAAATAGCTATTTAATATTCAGAGTTGACAATGAAAATAAAAACTGTGTTTACCTCCCAGTATACACTGTATGATATAGCTTCAATGCAATCTGTGTGGTGGTAGAAGTGGGTGGAGATATATACTCACAGGCATGCACAATACACGAGAACATCACACAAAATACATTTTCGACAATATGTTTATCCTTATATACATTAAAAATGGTGTAATTTTAATTGTATAATGAGATGTTTTGTTACAATATATGAAATACAATTATTTGAAACCCAGTCATTCATTTATATATATATATATATATATATATATATATATATATGACATAATATTGGATAAAACATAAAACAGGGAAATTTAAAATAGAAAATGCTGATAAAAAAAAGTAGTGAAATACTTTTGACTAAGCCGATGTGATTAGATTTACTATTAGAGTTTTATTTGAAAAACTTTTGTTGCTAGGTTCTCCTCTTTAAAAAATTGTTATCACTCTTCATTTTTTGGACAGGAAAATAAAACTGATATAAAATACATTGTGTTATAAAGTTGCTATTTTGTGGTAATATTAAAGTCCCTTCTAGTTGCACAATCTCTCTTATTTTAAGTAAGATGGTATTTATCAGCCATATGTGAATATAACTGGCATTGCCAAGCATCATGGACAATAGATTTTACCCTAAGTTTACAGAAGACATAGACACGTTCTTCAAAATGATGTTTCTTACACTCACCTTCCATAAAATCTGGTGTTGTAGTATTATATCTTTACTCTGTGTAAGTATTTTCATGTCAGACCCAGAAATTATGTCTCCTCCTCCTATAAAATCTGTCCTTGATCCACAAAAGAGAGGCATCTGGAGAAAATATAGTTCTCCAACACAGGTTAGTGTGATGGACAGATTACAGAGACTAGAGTCAGATCTCTCATAAGTCTGTGTCTGGAGTGAGTGAATGTGTGTGCATCCTTCTCTGACCTTTTGTCTCATTCTCAATGGGTAAGTTTTCTATTGCTGCTATAAGAAATTACCACAAAGTTAGTGGCTTAAAACAACACAAACTTATCTGGCAGTTCTGTAAGTCAGAAGTCAGACAGGGATCTCATTGGACTAAAGTCAAGGTTATCAAGAAGATGACATTCCTTTCTGGAGGCTCTGGCAGAGAATTGTTTTCCTAGACTATTCTATTTTCTAGAGTCCACCCACACTCCTTGGTTCCTAGATCCCTTTCTCTATACTAAAGTCATATCATAGCATCTGTCTGACCATTCTTCCACAGTAACATCTCCTTCTGACCATAGCTGGGAAAGGTTCTCCACTTTCAAACACTCATGTAATTACATTGGGCTCACTGACCCATGTAATTAGAAAGCTCACCAGGAGAATTTCCCTATGTCACAGTCCATAATCATAATTCAAATGACACTGAATAAGTATTTTTTTCTACGTAAGGTAACAGTAACATGTTCAGTAGATTATAATCGGAATATCTTTAGGGAGAAGGATTTGATTCTACTTACCATACTCTATGTTGGGATTTAAAATATTTGTTTCCAGTAGCTGGGAAGATGTCAGTGTAGGAGGACCCTTAGCTTGACTTGTCCCACAGATAACACTAGATAACACCCATATCAGTGTAAATAATCCAGAAAATGACCTGAAGCCTGGAAGAACAAACCCCACAACTACAGTCAGGAAAGAAGCCACACTGAAGAAGGTAGGAAGGACAAAGATATGGTCTGGGAGCAAAACAGACCTGGCCATCTCTAGCGGGGAGGGAGCCAGAGGTGTGGAGAAGGATGGAAAACAGATTTGCACACTGGGGAGTCCACAATTAGGGAGGACTAATCTCCATAGTATTTGCCATTGAAGGTGAAGGCGGCCAAATTTCATGAGTTCTTAAAATAATGGGACTTAAAGCCTGAAATTTAAAAATTGTCAGTTTAACTTCTGGGAGAACCTGGACTGCGTTAGGAAGCAGAGCCCACACCCTTAAAGAGACAGAATGACAGACAGACTGTGAAGATATGGCGTAGAATGAGCAATTTGAAAAATGCTGGGGCAGATGGGAAGGAGAATGACTTGCTCATCTAAGGATACTGTCCAAAGTAACAAGGATCACTGGGAGAAACCCTCCAGGAAGAACAAAGCTGGCAAGCACTATTTCTCTCCCCTAATACCCCACCCCAAGCATAAAAAAATGGCTACCTGCATGGATCAGCACAGCACCAACAGTCCTTACCTAACTTGCTTGCACCAAGTCCCTTCCCCACCCCCCGCCCGTGCTTTGTGGGATCTGGCCTTCCTAGTCAAACTCCCCTCAATCTTGACATTGCACGCCCCTCCCCTAGAAGACCTGTGGAAACCCTGCCAACACTGCATCTCCTAAATTGTGCATTTTGCCAGACCTCAGTTTCAGCGGCTGCAGGGGCATGTCTAAATTTGCAAGCAGACCACTGCATAACTTGCTGCCCACAATAGGCAAAGAGAGCCTCTGTAGACAACTGGGCTGAAGCAAAACAGGACAAAACTCAAAAGCAGAGCTTATGCAACACACATAGGAGACACTTCCTGAAGCACCAGGCAATGGGGAACAAGGGACACTGCATGGCAGGACACTAAAGAATCTCTTCTTCATAAGACTATTACCATGAAGAGGAAGAAAAGGAGCTAACATTCCTAACACAGAGAAAGAGACAAAAAGCCAGACAAATGAGGAGACAGAGAAGTATCTTCCCAATGAAAGAATGGAACCAAACCACAGGGACAGACCAAAGTGAAACAATTATAAGTAACATGCCTGACAGAGAATTTAACGTAATGTTCATAAAGACACTCACTGGCCTGGAGAAAAGAGTGGAGGACATAAGTGAGACCCTTAGCACAAAAATGAAAAGCAAACAAACAATCAGGGGTCAAGAAAACAATAAATGAAATTAAAAATACAGTGGATATAATAAATAGCAGGCTAGATGAAGCAGAGGAATAAATGAACAGCTTAGAAGACAGAGTAATAGAAAATGACCAAGCTGAGCAAAGGAGCTAAAAGAAAATTATACAAATTGAGACTAGTTTTAGGGAACTCAGTGACTCCATCAAGCATACATAACATCCACATTATAGGAATCTCAGAGGAAGAAGAGAGAAATAAGGGGGCAGGAAATTTATTTGAAGAAATAATAGCTGAAAATTTCTTTAATCTGGGGAAGGAAACAGATATCCAGATCCAGGATGCACAAAAATCTCCCCAAAAATTCTACCCAAGGAGGTCCATACCAAAACGCATAGTAATTACAATGGCAAAAAGTAGCAATTGATTGAATTTGATAAACAAATGCAGCAAGTAAAAAAAAAATTAGAAAAGACAGTTACATAGGAGGGAAAACCCATAAAGCTATCAGTGGATTGTTTCGCAGAAACTTTGCAAGCCAGAAAAGTGGCATGCCACATCCAAAGTGCTAAAATTGAAAAATCTGTAGCCAAACATATTCTATTGAGGAACACTATCATCCAGAATAGAAGGAGAGATAAAAAGTTTCTCAGACAAACAATCTCAATTGTTCTCAATTGTTCTCAATCTAATCCCAAAAATTACACGAGTAAGGGAAATTTCCAAATTCATCTTATGAAGCCAATATCACCCAGATACCAAAACCAGACAAAGATACCACATACAAAAAAAGAGATGTACAGGACAATACTTCCCATTAATATAGAACGAAAATCCTCAACAAAATATTAGTAAACCAAATCCAACAATATATTTTAAAAAGTCATACACTACAATCAAGTAAGATTTATTCTTTGACTATGAGAGTGGTTCAATATTCACAAAATAATCACTGTAACACATCACATCAATAAGAGAAAGGATAAAAATGACATATTCATTTCAAAAGATCACAGGAAAAGCATTTGACAAAGTACAACATTCATTCATGATAAAAACCATACGCAAAGTAGACCTAGAAGGAACATATCTCAACATAATAAAGGCCTTATATGAAAAACCCAAAGCCAGCACCATTCTCAATGGTGAATTCTTGAAAGTTTTCCAGTAAGGTCAGGAAAAAGATGAAGATGACCACCGTTACCACTTTTATTCAACACAGTACTAGAAGTCCTAGCCACTGCAATTAGACACCTTGAAGAAATAAAACACATCCAAATTCATAAGTAAGAAAGAAAACTCTCACCATATGCAGATGACATGATACTATATCTAGGAAACCCTAAAGACTCCACCAAAAAAACTACTATAACTGATAAACGAATTTAGTAAAGTTGGAGAATACAAAATCAATGTACAGAAATCTGTTGCATTTCTATACACTAATAATGAAGCAACAGAAAATGAAATTAAGAAAACAATCCCATTTATTATTGCACCAAGAAACAATAAAATATCTAGGAATAAACTTAACCAAAATGTTTGAAACACCTGTACTCTGAAAACTACAAAAAACTGATAAAAAAAATCAATATAACACAAAGAAATGGAAAGACATTGCAGCTTCATGGGTTGGAATGCCAAATATTATTAAAACATCTATACTACCCAAAGCAATCTACACATTTAATACAATCCTTATAAAAATGCCAACAGTAAAAAAAAGGGGGAGTGCCTGGCTGGCTCAGTCATTTGAGCATCTGACTCTGGATTTTAGCTCAGGTCATGACTGCAGGGTTTTGGGTCAAGCCCCACATTGGGCTCCATGCTGAGCATGGAACCTGCTTAATATTCATTCGCGCTCTCTCTCTCTCTCTCTCTCTCTCTCTCTCTCTGTCTCTTCCCCGGTCCCCTGCTTATACTCCCTCTATGTTGAGGGAGGAGAAGAGAGGAGAGGAAAGGAGAGCAGAGGAGAAGAAAATACCAAAAGCATTTTGCACAGAACTACCACAGACAATCCCAAAATTTGTATGGAACTTCAAAAGACCTCAAATATCCAAAGCAATCAAAGGAGAAAAACAAAAATGTAGGTATCACAATTCCGGATTTCATGTTAGATGATATAGTGCTAGTAATTAAAACAGTATGGTACTGGCACACAAATAGACACAATGATCAATAGAATAGAGAAGAAACCCCAGAAAGAAACTCACAATTATATGGTCAATAAATTTTCAACAAAGCATGAAATAATATACAATGGGAAAAAGACAAGCCTTTCAACAAATACTGTTGAGAAAACTGGACAGCCACATGCAAAATAATGAAACTGGACCATATTCTTACACTATACACAAAAAGAAACTCAAAATGGATTACAGACCTAAAACCTAAGACCTGAAACCATAAAAATCTTAGAAGAGAGCACAGGCAGTAATCTTTTTGGCATTGGCTATAGCAATATTTTTCTAGATAGGTCTCCTGAGAAACAGAGACAAGAGAATCAGAAGCAAAAATAAATTATTGGGACTCTATCAAAATGAAAAGCTTCTGCACAGTGAAGGAAACAATCAACAAAACACAAAGGCAACCACTGAATGGGAGAAGACATTTGCAAATGATATAACCAATAAAAGATTAATATCCAAACCATATAAAGAACTTATACAAGTCAATACCCCAAAAAGAAACAATGCAATTAGAATGGGCAAAGACATGATGAACAAACTTTTATCCAAAGAAGATATACATACATACTCATCATCATAGAAATAGAAATCAAAACTACAATGAGACATCACCTCACATTGGTCAAAATGGCTAAATCAAAAACACAAGAAACAGTAAGTATTGGCAAGGATGTGGAGGAAAAGGAAACGTGTACACTGTCGGTGGGAATGGAAATAGTTGCATCCACTCTGGGAAACAGTGTGGAGATTGCTCAAAAAAATTTAAAAGTTTTAAAATTTAAAACTACTCTATGATCTAGTAAATGCACTACTGTGTATTTACCCAAAGAATACAAGAACACTAATTCAAAAGAATACATGCAACTCTATGTTTACAGCAGCAGCATTTACAATAGCCAAATTATGGAAGCAACTCAACTGTCCACTGACTGATGGTGGATAAAGAAGTGGTATGTGATATCACACACACACACACACACACACACACACACACACACACACACACACTAAATTTATTATTCAGTCATAAAGAAATCTTCCCATTTGCAACAACACGGATGGAGCTTGAGAGTATAATGCTAAGTGAAATATGTCAGAGAAAGAAAAAAATACCATATGCTCTCACTCATAACTGTAATTTAAGAAACAAAACAAAGGATTAAAAAAAAAGTGTGTGTGAGAGAGAAAAAGAAACCAAGAAATATACTCTTAATTATAAAGAACAAAATGATGGCTATCAGAGTGGAGTTGGGGTTGGGTGCAGAAATGGGGAATGTGAATTAAAGAGCACACTTGTAATGATGAAAACATAAATTGAAATAAAAGAAAGGATCTAAGACCTAATGTATGAAAGCTAAAAACCAACTACCTGCTCTATAATAAGTAATGCCTTATTGAAATACAATGCCAGTAATACAGCTGATTTGGTTAGTTCATGAATAGAATAGAATAGAAAAGAAAAGAAAAGAAAAGAAAAGAAAAGAAAAGAAAAGAGTAGTAAAATAAACATTTGTTTCATAGAACTAAAAGATTGATTCAATTAGATGACATGGGTAAAGATGGATGGATGAATGGATGGATAGATGGATGGATGGATAGATTAGACAGATGATAGATAAAAATACTCATTATTTGGATATTATACATGTGGGTTTATACATGTTTGTTTATTTACTTTTGTCACTGAGTATGTGGCATGTCTTTCGTTCTGCCAAACACCAAAATCATAAGATAGAGTAAGATGGTCATGACTTTAAGCTGTTAAGTTTTCAAGTAGTTTATTCCATGCAAGTGATAACTATGTAAGATCTCAGGCAAGGTTGATCTTGGGTTCCTAAGAAATCCATGGAAGATGATGGGGGTGCAAGGCAGTATTTCAGGCTATGATTCAAGTTAGATGGAGATTCGGAATAAAATGATTATACATTCACAAAATGGAAAGACTAAGTTCTACATTTTAAAATTAGTTTTGATGAATGCTGGCGTTTTGAGACTTCAACATAGCAAAGACATATGTGTACTATGAGAATTTATTTTATGTATTAGCTAGGAGGATAGTAGTCCAGAAGAAAGGAAGCAAGCATGCAAGAAAGGAAGTGGAGGGGGCAGGAAAGGAGGAGGGAAGGAAAGTCAGATAGATGATTAGATTGAGAGGCAAGTAAGTATGTAAGTCAAGTGAACCAGTATCTAAATAATCAGTTTTCTACAGGCTGAAAGAGCTAGTTCTTGCATTTTTGTCTTCTAGCAGACATAACACACATTTTAAACCATCAAGATGCATAGGATCTCTTTCAAACTTTATAGAAAGTGTGGTGCCTCTTGAGAACTGCATGGATGCTTTCAGGTAAATGACTTCAGTGCATTTAGTTGTTTTCTGATATTAATGCTAATTTATCTTACAGTACATCATAGAACATGGTTTGGGAACACCACCACCATGTTCAGTACTCTCCCAATTGCGGCACATGCTTGTTCTTTTCATTAGAATCCTACCCTTTCTTCCTCATACACTGTTATTAAGAGTTAGTTTCACATGGAGTGCTAGCTCATGAGTCCGTTTGCCAGGATCCAAATCCTGCTTCTGCTTCTTAGTGGCAGTGAGACACTGACAAAGTCACTTAACCTCTCTTGGCATCTATTTTTTTTTTTATCTTAATGCACTAAAATTTACATTGATCATTAACGACACATGGTTATTATAAGGAATTAAAAGAGTTCATGCACATGAAGCAATTAGAAGAGTACCAGACATGTCATATGAACTCAAAACATATTCAGTATCATCAGACACAACTTCAGTGCTTCTTTGAAGAATTCTTAGAATCCTCAAGTCAGCTTCATTTCCTCCTCATATGTTTTACCAAAGCACCATCTGAAACATCTGTCATGGTGCAATAGCACTGTTTTATAATAGCCTGTCTCCTCAACCAAAGACTAAATCCTTGAAATGAAAACTAACGTAGTTACTGTTGTATTCTTGGTGGCTCACAAAATGTAGGACACAGATTCAGTGCTCACAAAACAGAATCCAAATGAACAAATAAATTAATCAGCACATCTGTCAACATATGTGAAGCTGATTAAGCAGGGATTTTTTTCATTTTTTCAACTAAAATTCCTCTCTCTTTCATATATATATATATATATATATATATATATATATATATATATACACACATATATATATGAATATATATGTAATACACACACACACATACATACATACATACACACATAAAGGCAGAAAGTATTCATTGGAAAAATGTAGGAGCTGATATACAGTCATACAGAGTAGCATTCAAACAAACAAACAATCTTTGGCATCAAGCACTTGTTGTTTGACCTTGAAGAAATAACTTAACAAACTAGAGTCTCTTGACTACCTACATTGCACTGACATGAAAATTCATATAAAATATATAATGGACCTGGCACCTTGAAAACACCTAATAGCTAATAGCTATTGTGTTGGCATTGACAAAGGTTATAGGCTTGGCTATTCATAGAGCACATTACAGATTCTTAGGAATAAACAATCCTACCTAGACACAGCCACATTATTATTCTGTTTTTTAAACAAAAGTAGTGAAGTAATTTAGTGCCTTCCAGATAAGCTCAACTTTCATATATTGTTACCTGGGGCTAGGGAGAATATCAGTGGGAAAGCAACTGGTAGAAATAGATAGGGCTATTTGCTTTTTAAGTGTCTTTGGGCTTGTGAAATGATAGTTCTACAGGCAGATTTCCCAAAGCCCATGAGAGGATTACTGCTCTGCTGGAGCCTTTTACCTGTACACTAAAATAGTCAGAGTAGCTTCTTTATATAAGAAGTCTTAAGTTTGTCCATTGACTCCAAGAGATCAATAAATCCAAGTTTCTGATTTTATTCTAAGTATTCATTTGCCACTAACATAAGATTAAATGAAAAAGTTTTACTTTCAAAGAACTCATCATCATAACAGAAGGTCCTGTGTGAAGTGCCAATAAATCTATGTTAAGTGTTTATGTATATTATTTTATTTAATCCATGGAAAGACCTTATAACTAAGATTCTATTATTATTAGCATCATTTTATAGAAGATGCCTATGAACTTGGAATAGCAGATTAATATTTACATCAAATAAGAGGTGGAAAAGAGATTTAAGCTCAGATCTTTCTCACTCCAAGACCGTGATCTTTCCTTGAATTATACGGTCTTTCCAAAATATTAATTAATTGGCACATGTTACCAGGAAAGAGCTAGTCTATACATTGAGCTATGTGAGCCCATGGCCTTACTTTAATTGTAGACTGAATGGTCATGTGATCAGAGGATGGCAGAAACAAAAGTCCACAGGAAGACCTTTATCTCAGTGCAATATTGATGTTCAAAACTACAGTTTTGTGTTTGGGATATAGGTATCCTCTCCTCACCATTATCAATTTAAGTGTAAGTTTAAAGTAGTCATTGATCTTTGCGAACTTTTCTCCCCAGAAGTTGACCTTGTGATGAATAGATAAAGAAATTGTGGTTTATATACACAATGGAATACTACTTGGCAATGAGAAAGAATAAAATATGGCCTTTTGTAGCAACGTGGATGGGACTGGAGAGTGTTATGCTAAGTGAAATAAGTCATACAGAGAAAGACAGATACCATATGTTTTCACTCTTACGTGGATACTGAGAAACTTAACAGAAGACCATGGGGAACGGGAAGAAAAAAAAAAAGTTAGAGAGGGAGAGAGCCAAACCAATAAGAGACTCTTAAAAACTGAGAATAAACTGAGGGTTGATGGGTGGTGTGAGGGAGGGGAGGGTGGGTGATGGGCATTGAGTAGGGCACATGTTGGGATGAACACTGGGTGTTGTATGGAAACCAATTTGACAATAAATTTTATATTAAAAAAAAAGAAGTTGACCTTGTAACAGAGATGTGTGTTCAAGTATTCTACTTAAGAAGCAATTCTAGGAGATAGTATGGAAATAGGGAAGATATATGGGAAAAAAAGAAGGAAGTCAATACAGAGTACATTGAAAAAGACCTGATTGTGGGCAAAAACGCTTGAGTCCCACTTGAGCTCTCTAGGAGACTGGAAAGAACACACACCAGAGCTCTGCATCTTGGAAAAAAGTGAAGAAGTTGGAAAATTTATCTACCAACTCCTGTCCCTCTTTGGGGAAGGACTACACAATAGGCATTAACCCCTGCTGTTTCTGGTCTGTGCTGTGGAGGGACACCTGTTCCAATTACCAGAGAAAATAATTAGTTAAAACATCACAGGTTATAGAATAAGAGAAGCATTAATGTGTACAGAAATGAGGAGAACTGAAGGCTTGTGGATGGGGCACTGACAACATCTGCTATACTCACAGAGCCTCAAACCTCCTATGAAGAAAATAAAGATAATAACCCTTACTCTGTGCTACTTAGTTGTTACTAAAACATAAGTCAAATTAATATGAAAAAATGATTTGAAGAAAAATCTTACAGCAAATTCAATTTGTTATTCTTTTTGGTAAAATCATTAGTCCTGTTACAGCAAATCTTACCAAACTACCTTAAGTACTTCCCATACATGATGACAAAATCTAGCATATCTCATCCCATCTATCTTTGTTAAGCTAACAAGAGATACGTGACATTTTCCTTTATCATCTTGTCTTTCAAGCCATATACTTTTGGACTTTTCAGTTGAAGAGAAAATTTCGGGTTTTTTTTTAAATTACCTTTTTCTTTTTCCTTAGGAGGTGGTCAGGAAATAATTTGAAAGGACATTCTCGGGAGAAAAATACCTCATTCGTCTTTGTGCATCTCCAGTATTGACTACATATTGGAGGTGATTCATAAATATTTGACAGATAAATGAATGGAATTTATAAAGCCTTACATGGTAGTCTAAGGACCGTAGAAGTCTACTCCTCTATGGGAACCCTGGGTGGCTCAGTCAGTTAAACATCTAACTCTTGAATTCAGCTCAGGTCATGATGTCAGAGTTCATGAGATCAAGCCATTTCAGGCTCTGCACTGACTGTGTGGAATCTGCTTGGGATTCTCTGTCTCCCTCTCTCTGCCCCTCCCCAGCTTGTGTTCTCTTTATCTCAGTCAAGATAATAAACACTGTTTTAAAAGTATATTCTTCTAAACTTACTATTTTAAAAAATTTTTAATTATCCATTTTCATTCCATTCTCTCATTTGGGGATTTTAAAAGAACATTAAAAAAATGTTTCTTCTCATACCTGGTTTATTTCTTCAAAAGAAGAATCATGTTCCTTCCCTGGAACATAGGAAAGCTTGGCATCATTTGTTTATCTGATAGATACTATTGATTGACATCTGGTCATTTACTACTTAAAGTATTTAAAAGTGTATTTTCCCCCCTCTGTGGGATTCACAGAACTTTTGTGTACTTAGTGGATGCATATACTTCAGTAAGCCTACCATCGATATATGAGGAAAACATTAAATTTAAATGATATCACAGCATTTGGGGGATGCTATCTCTTTTCAAATGTATAAATTGGGGTATCCAACAACAAAAAATTTGTGTTGGCACGGGTGGGGGCAACAACAGCATTGCTGTTTTTAGGCAATTTAGAATTTCAGAAATGAGGAATTTAAAAAAAAATCTACAGAGTAAACTCAAAAAGCCAGGCATAAGGGGCCTTGAAAAATATGCTGACCTGGTTGTGATGCCTACAATTATTTTTTTTCACATGGGGATGACACAGCTAAAATTATACTAAAAATATATGTTCCAGGTAGTACCAGATCCCAGGCTAGCACTTCCACCATGAAACGTATAGACTTGGACAACAACATGGGGTGACATTTCTCAGGCTCAAGCAGGGCGACAATCTCTCTGAGAGAAGGAGAGTTCACAAGGTGAGTCCTGTCGTCCAGATATCTGTTTAGAGAAAACCTCTCATCAGACAAGGACAAAGTCTGAGCAGAGCACAGCTGTCCACAGAACCGAGGAAGTAGACATCTCAGATAAGGGCAGCTGAATCTGAGAGGTGAAGCATCAGAGAAGGGTCTCAGAAGTCCATGTGGGATGTCCTGCATATTTGTGGCTGACAGCTGGGTTGTATGTACATGGGCAGAGTAGAACCACCTGAGGTTGATCAGAAAGTGGCTGCTATGCGGTTGAAAGCAGGAGAAGATAGGAGAGATGGTGCATAGAGAAGGATGGGGTCTAAGGACTTAGGGTTCCAGCCCCTCCAGAGCGGAGAGATTTCCTTATTACCTTATTCTCAACCCTGAACCACTTAGGATATAATAAACGCTGTGCCTTAGGAGCAAAGAAATGTAGTTCACCGAGGAGAGGATGAAAATGAAAGGCAGAATGCCTACTGTCCATACATAAGTTCAATGTGAAGTACAACATAAAACATTGAAGAAAAAACAAAAAGGCAAAAAAAAAAAAACAAACAAAAAAACAAAAAACAAACCTAAGCTGAGCTTTTGGCAGAAGGATGGAAATGAGCTCAAAAATGTCCATATTATCCCGAAGTTAAAATGAACATATATATTGAAGTCTGATAGATTGTATTGTGATGATGAGGATGGACGGGTTTTGGGTGATGTCCAAGTTTCTAGATTCAGTTACTAGGTGAATGATGACATTTATTTTAAATCTGGGAACCATGTAACATGCAGGTGGGGAAGAAAGATGCATTTATTTTGGGTATGATAGGTTAAGTTGTCTTGCGGATATCCCAAAGGAGATGCATCTATGGTAGGAGATACAGAGCTCTGCATTTCAGAATGAGTTCATACTTACCTATAAATTAGAGTCATTAGCATAAAAATGAGAATTACAACCATGAGGGTGGATGAGATCACTGAGTTGGAGATGTTAGAGAAAAGAAAAAAAAATATCTGCGAATACATAAAAATATGAATATTTAAGAGACAGGCAGAGGAAGTGAAGTCAATGAAGAAAAAAGAAAGATAAAAGAGTGAATAAAGAAAAATGACGTCACATAAGCCAGAAGAATAGAGAATATTGAGGAGGCCAACATCAATAATGTCAAATGCAGCTGAAAAGCCTACTAAAAGAGTCAATTTAGATCTGAAGCACATTTATTGGATTTGGCACTAAGGACCAGGACTGGCAAGGGACAAGAGAAAGAAATCGTGGCCTAAAAGCTGGAGCATTTATATCCAGATTCCAGGGACACAGAACACATCCCTTTACCCCCACGTACCTGAATACCCTTACTTACAAAATAGGATGATACAAAATAGGTTGTAGGAAGATAAAATGAAATAATGAGTGTGGAACCAACTTCTTACTTCTGGTATTTCCGCCCCCTCCAAATAAGCTACTTTATGTACTATTCTACTTTGTGAGGAAAGAATAACTATCATAGTATTCTATCATATTTTCATCACCCAAGATAGATTAAACTATGTCATTATAACATAATATCAAAAATCTTCATAGGTTAACATAACTAAATTGTATTTCTCATATCCATGCTATAAGACCCACACAAGTTGGTGGTGAGTTTGTGCCCATACATTCTCCCTATGTCGTCTTATGATACACTTTTATACACAAATGCTTTTGGGTTCCTTGTGGTATGGGACAAAAGAGCAGAAACATCAAATATTGACAATTAAATGTTTTGTCCTGGAAGTGAAGGCCATTTCTTTTCAAATACTCCCTGACATAATTAGATACTTAACAACTCCCAACTTCAAAGGTTTAGAAATTTCCAATTTTCCTGTGTTCTCTCAGAGGAATAAGAATTAGAAATATTAGAATATATACAATTACAATACTCTAAAATTATATTAGGATACAAGTTATATAGAATGATACACTTAAAAAGAGACATACATACTCTTGACCTCATTCAATGCACAACTTTCTTTTGTCCCCAATTTTGTCACTTATGACATGTAACCATGTCCATAGACTTTTTAGAAAAGCATAGTCATTCACTTATATTAACCCATTATTTTATTTATTATATAGGAAGACATTATTGTTCTGTGGAAAGAGCAAGTATATTGGGTAAAATACACATGGATTTGAATTCTGGATATGTGTTGTAAATACAAGCAAAATACACTCCAGTATTTATCATTTTTATTTAGAATATAAAAGCAATATATAACCCACAGAGTTTTCTTTTTTCTGAAAATGAAGTGAGATACATAACATCACTGAGCAAAATACCTTAAACAGAATTAGTAAAGCATTTTATTCATTTTTTTTAATTGGCCAAAATTAATCTAGTCAGATCCATTCAGTTTAGAGATGATTTTGTATCTTTAGTCTCTACTTAGAGAATAGGTTCATTTTAGCTTCCCTGAATAATTGATTGAAAATGCCATTAAATAAACATACTTTGACAGTCAGAAGATATAGTTTTACTGTCCATCCATATTCCACCTTCCTCTAGCTCCTATGGATATACTGCCTAGGTAAGAAGGACAACTTGTTATCTCCAGGATATCAAGTTTCTGATTCAGAAAGACTTACACATGTTTTTTTCTACCTTAGTTCTCTGTGTCTTCTGACTCAGATTCAGATCTGAAGATTCACACTATGCAGGTCCACAATAGGGCCATCCCCTCCCTAATCTAAATCACTATGCACACCTTACTCATACTCTTCTACATCTAGGAAGGGATACAAAAGAAATATTTTGTCATCACGGCTCATGTGTTGCTTTCATTTAATTGCTCTTTTCCCAGAACCCATAACTCAAAGTCAATACTTTAATCAAAATGTTAGGTCAGGCAACAAAATTGCCAATAATCAGGTTAATACCCAATCACTTATTTTGTACCTTACTTGAATGAAACCATCAGAGACAACATCTATATTTCTGTTGTAAAAGGAAATATACTTTTTTTGAGGGAAATTAATTATGTCATTTCTCATAGCTCCTTTCTTATCTAATTTATTCCACTGCAGTAACTCAGGAGTGACTGTTGAGAAGGTGGCAAGCATCTTCTCATGACCAAAGAAGTGTTGTTGGCAAATGATGCTGTTTGTATCATTTACAGATGCTCTTGTTGGCTTTGACCAGTGGGAAGGAAATATGTTTAGACATCTGGTCATGGTTTGATTTATTTGATCCATGAATATATATCTCAACTTATCAGAGATGCTAAAAAAAATAAGTCTTGCTCCTGTTTCCAAAGCACTGAGCTGGAATCAAGAATCAAGGACTAGGCCATTTGCCACTGACTGTCAATGATATACATCAGTAATGATTCATCCTCCCTGAAAGCAAAATCACTTCTTTGCATGTTCTTTGGAAAATGAAGAAATAAACTTATATTTTTACTAGAGGAAAATAGGGGAAGTGTAAAAATGTGCTAAGCATCTTTTTAAAAAATAATTTATTGAAGATAAGTCACAAGCTAAAAAAAGCTATACAGCATTAAAATATGATTGGCTCTTAAACGTCAGAGCAAATCTATATTAATATTTTGTGCCAAATAGCAATTTCAATTTCAAAAGTGCAATCACAAATAGTAATAATTATGAACACAAATAAAAATAATTTCATTGTTTCCAAATGCCTTTCTTACTTGTTTTTAAAAAGAAATAAAAAATAAACCCCTCTATTCCAGTGAAACTGGTTTTTCAATAAAATTAAAGCTGAAATGTTGATTAATAAGAAGTATTGACTAATCCCTCTAATCCTTAAGCAGATTACTTAAAAAATAGATTGATTTCTGACGGCCACAGACAGCACATCATGAAGATATTGGGGTTTTTATTTTTTTAATTGTTACTGTGCTTTTGAAAATAAACAAAATTCTAAAACCGAAACCAAAACAATGTCCATCAATATTTGCTTAAACTACAATTATTTTATCAAAGTATATATTTTGTCAAAGTATATATTTTATCAAAGTATAAAGTCATATGTTACAATGATAGAAAATTGAATTTGGCTTCTCTAGGATTATTTCTAGTTATGCTAGTTATTATAGAGCTATATTAATCAGGTTTATCTAAGGAAACAAAAAAATAAGGTGGATATATGCACAGAAAGATGGTGAGGGGGGAGAGGGAGAGGGAAAGGGAGAGGAAGATGGACACAGGTGAAGGGAGAGAGAAGACATATTTTAAGGAATTGGCTCCCACATTTAAGGGAGCCTACAAGTCTGAAATTTGCAGAGCAGCTCTCCACGCTAGAGACCTAGAGAAGACTGATGTTGAAATCTCAAGTCCAAAGGCAGTGTGTAGACCGAATGCTTTCTTTCTCTGAGAATCTCAGCATTGGTCTCTGTTCTTAGTATTCCAGCATGCTCATCATTCAGCAGCATAATGCCTAGATCAATCTCAATGGATGGAAGTCCATGCCATTGGCCCATATAGCCTCTAT
The DNA here is from genome assembly GCF_022837055.1 of Prionailurus viverrinus. NCBI lineage: Eukaryota > Metazoa > Chordata > Mammalia > Carnivora > Felidae > Prionailurus > Prionailurus viverrinus. The sequence continues at coordinate 23,033,161 of NC_062575.1, read as the reverse complement.
CCCAATACTTTGACTACCAAATTCATGAACTAAGATGCACCTCCTCAAAATGACCAACAGTGGAGGCTAACTGAGGTCAGTTGGCTTATTCACGCTATCTTCTTAATTTTTAGGGTCCTTCCTCTACTGGATACTCTCTGCTAGGAGTTTACATGCAACATAAAGATCATTCTCTATTCAATTTTATATGCCCATTGCATACTTGCTCTCTAGATCTCCTTATCCATAATCATCCAATCATTTTATTTCTAGGCCTCTGACCAGTTAGGTTAGCCATTTGCTACTACATATGAGTCCATGTATATTCTTGTCTCTGATCATTACACTTTTCACACATATTAAATGACCATGTGCAACACCCAGAGATCTTCCCACTATTCTTTTTTTTTTCCTTTTTTTCCCTCCCTGCTTCATGATCACATACTAGTGGGAATATACTAAAGCCATCAATATTTATCTCACATGCACATACTCAGTCAACCTTTGTAAGTACTCATATCTTCTTTCATCATCACATTCATATCCTCTTTCATCAGCTGGTGATTAAAGACATTGGCCTTCAAGAGAGGGTCTTTGTGTGCCTACAGAATCCACTACAAAGAACATCTGTCATATTTTTGACCACCAGGTCAAAGAATATGGCATCAATACCAAAGATTACGTAGTTGAAAAAACTCATATAGGAATTTATATTTTCACTTGATCTTGATAAATTAATAGGGGGTAATTGAAGAAGAGATGAAAGGATATAGAGCCAAAGTGATCTGCATTTGAAATGCATGGAGGCATTAAGGGGTGCTGCATATTTCAATAATAGTAAAACTCCCACGCCCTGCCACATGTCTAGACAATGTTATGTTCCCACACCCTTCCACATTTCTAGATATTTTTTAACTTATTCATTGAGGGACCTCTCATTTGTTTCAAACAGATTAGCTCAAATATCTCTTCATACTTAATTTATTCTCTGAACATGCATTCTAATCAATTTTTACAGCTTTATTTACATAAAATAGATTTACAAAACTGCACATATTTAATGTCTACAGTTGGATGAGTTTGGACATATTACATATGTGTAGACAATGTTATGCTCCCATGCCCTTCCACATGTCTAACTTAACATGAGATCTATCCTTCAACAATTTTTTAAGTGCATGATACCATGTTGTTAATTAGAGGCCCTATATTTAACAGAAGATCTCTAGCATTTATTCATCTTGTTCTAGTCTAATTTGAATGCACATTTGTTGTTGTTGTTGTTTTTCTAATACTTGCTTCAGCATTCCTCTGTTAAGTCTTAATGTTCAGTTATCTGTCAATTGCTGCAGCGATACTATAACTCCATTGAGAATGGAGACTTTTCTTATTCATCTGTGTCTTCTCACTATATGGCACAGTAACATCCCTATAGCAGGCATGTCATGACATTTTTGATGATTGAATAAATGCATGTAGTTTTTTTGGCAAGAATATAGACACTAGATGAATGAATTGAAATACGGTAGGATATAAATCTTACCTTCTGTTATCTAGCTTTGGGACTAAACAATGATGACAATGAGAAGTATTTAGAAATTTTAAAGGAGGGAGAACAAATGCTGGATTAGAACAAGAAAGATAATTAATCTGTTTTGAAACTTGTGATAGATACACAATTGATGGCTTTGACCTATATCTAGATATTACTTCCAATTCTCATCAGAAAAAAATGAATTTCAAAACATCACATATTGAAATATTTGTATGCTACAAAACCACAGTACTTTAAATTTTATCAAAAGCAAAATTATATAAAAATGTAAATGGTATATATTGTTTACCCTCTCTTGCATAATTCTCATTTTTAAATATTTTCACATATTTTCATTTATTTCACCTTTATCAACATCATGTGAGATATTTACAGTGACTTGTATTTTATACATGAAATTACTACAGACTTCACTGAAACACAAAACTTTCTGAAGAAAGCACAGCAAACCAATTGTATGTTGTGTTTAGGGTAACATGTGAGACCATAACACTTCCTAAATCAGAGCTTTCTCTATCTTGCAACTAATTGTGACAATGGGATTATTTTCCACAGTACCTGCATCTACGCTAATCATTTAGTGTGTACGTGTGATTTAGGGCTCTGCAACTATACAATGCAACATTAGCATAATTTGAGAGCTTGTTAGAATCACGTTATATAAGTATATCAAATCAGTAGGCTATCTACCTTAAACATACACAATGGTATGTAGAAATGTGGAAAAAAAAGAAATGTAGAATGTCAGGTTCTACTCCAGAGCTACTGAATCAAAACCTGAACTTTAGAAAGGTGCCCAGGCAATCCGCAGGCACATTAAATTTGAGAAGCACTATTCTTGAATACCTAGGTCTAGGTCTTCTTGGTGCCATCAATTAGCTTTGTAAACTTAGCAAGTTTCTTTCCCATGCAATTTCTCATTTTCCTTATCTCTTAAATAAAATAGTGACCCTATCAAACAAACAAACAAATAAAAAATGATAAACAGATCGTTCTAACTCCAGATGGGTTAAATCAGAATATCTATAGATGGGAATGGGCATTGGTATTTTTTACAAAATTGTACCAGGTAAACTTAAGATTCAGCCAGGATGAGATCCACTGGCCTATATAATCTTGAAGGCCTTTTCCAAGTCTTGTAACTTTTACTGTGAATTGTTAAATTCAGCAGTTGTCTGTCATCCATGAGGACTGGCATACTTCGTGACACGAGGTGTGTTTGTAAAGGCCACGTCCTAGAATTTAACAAAGTTGCTGCTGGCACTAATTACTTTTTTTATTATGTGCATTTATTTTTGAGAGAGAGAGAGAGCACAAGGTTGCGGGGGGGAGACAGAGGAAAAAGGGAGACACAGAATCAGAAGCAGGTTCCAGGCTCTGAGCTGTCAGCATGGGGCTTGAACCCATGGATGGGGAGACCATGACCTGAGCTGAAGTCAGACGCTTAACTTCCTGAGCCTCCCAGGTGCCCCGTTAATTACTTTTAACAACAACAGCAAAACAGTATTTGTAAACTAAAGATATAATATAAAAAATCATGTACAAATGTGTAAAAGAGTCTTATTTTTTAATAAGAAAAATTGGAAGATAAAGATGAAAAACAGAAGAGATAGAGAAGACAAAAGGTATGATGTAGATTCTCTATACTGTCTGAACCTGGTCTTACTAAGCCATTCTAAAAGCTCTTATTTTCAGCATGAATTGCTTTTGATTATTCATGTATTTCAGGGTTCACATGTGGGAAACTCAGAATATCCATTCCATGTGTTTAACTTTCATCCCTGGTAGCTTTTATGACAATATTCACTCTTGGAACATATCTTTCCTTCCTGAGGCTTCTCACATTGACTGTAGCTATTCGCTGTTCACACCTAGACTGCTAGTTGATTAGTGTGATTACATTTTACTCTTCTTATTTCTAACAGTTATTCCTCTTACGTTGTCTATTCATCTTAATTGTTGTACACTTTTGTTTAAATCTACAGGGTATGTGATTCCTCTTCAAATATGTTATAGCATGATGCCAGTTTTTATAGTTTTCAAATATTTAAATCTCCTAAAAATCAAATTTCTTAAATGATTTAACAATATTTGGTCAATTAGATTAAAAAATCAAATGTGCATACAATCCTTATAAACAATTAGGTACTCTGCAATTTTGTAAAATTACACATCATGGGGACTCTTTTTGTTTTAATTAAACAATGTTGCAAAAGTTTCTGATAAGCAGTCATTGTCTATCCATTGCCTCTCATTGTCTAGAAATTGTCATGAATTAATGTGAGATTTTCCATATCATCACTGTGTGTCCATGAATTCTTTAGAGGCATAATCATGTGATAACCATGCCCAGATGAGTTAAACCTTGGGAAAATACATGTAAGCAGGATTTAGACAGAATTAAGGACAAAGGGAGATGAAAACATGAGGATATGAGAGTCTAAATAGAAGGGGATAGACTGACAAAGTGAGAGAAAAGGATGACATCATCTACAGCGTTATGGTTGATATTAAATCCATGCAACCAAAAATTATTAAACATTCACTATGTTCCAGGCATATACAGCAACAAGAGAGACAGAGAAGATAATATGGACACTGTCCTCAAAATGTTCATGATCCAGTGTGAAACAAAATATTTTTAAACAAATCAGGATGTGCTAGGTTTGTTACAAAATTTGGAAGCAAATAACTGAACACAGAGTTGGGGAGATTGGTTGTGACTGAAGAATCTAATATTTCTCAAACAAGTTGATCACTGCCATGGGTTTTCATGTATGAGTAGGCTTTCCACAGATGTGAAAGTCCAGGGACTCAGTTTCAGGCAAAAGAAATTGTATACCCAGTGGCATAGGGACATAAAACTGCTTAGAATTTAGCAGCCATATTCAGTATTGTTCTCAACATATGGGAAATGGCAAGAAACTAGAGAAAGCAGATTTTTGTCAGAATGCGAAGTATTCTATAATTTATCCTAGAAGCAATTAGAGAGCTATCTGTGGATAAAAGGGAAAGGCTTTCCAGTAGTCTGTATTTGGCCACACTGTGAAGGAGTGAAGGAGACGGTGGTAATAAGTGAAGGTAGGAAAGGGAAGAGATACCTGAGAAATTTATCCCAGGCATAAGCCATAAAGGTGTTTATATAGGTCAGATGACCTCTTGCTTTTACTGTGGAAACAATTCTGGTTTAAGATAGAAGTAGTTGATTAATGACCTGTATTATGTTTTTAAGCCCTAGAATTATAAGAAGTATAAGATTTTATAATCCTCTAAAATGCAGTAGAGTATGCATAGGTTTGAAATCAGAGCTCTGGATTAAAATCCCACCTATGCCAGTGTTTAATATGCAAATTAAGTACATTCTTTAACTACTTGGACCAGAGCCTCATTTAATGCTGTAAAATGAGCATAAGCAGGAATCTTGCTGGAAGGACTAGGCCTTGTCCAACATCTGGGACATGGAAAATGCTTAGTGACGTGACTCTACAGTCACTTAAAAAGAGAGCTAAACTAGCCTTCTGGCTCTCGTTTTATTGCATTTTGCTTTAAGAAGTCAGCACCTATCTTGGAACTTTATTGCAAAGCCGTGTGTCTATCCTCATTTTGAATAAACACCTCTCTTACCCATCACACTCTCATCACCTGTGACCAGGTGCATATTTGGACCCTCTCCATTATTTAGCAGTGAATTCTCAGAAATATTCCCAGGTCCATCTGGCAGTAATCCTAGGAAATGACAGATACTTAGATCAAATTATACAAGATTGAAAATGCCATTTGTTCAGCTATTAAAGCAATGAAAGGACACTTTTGTCAAGAAAAAGCAATATTCAGTAAGGCAAAAATCTGTGTAAGATAAATATCTTTATTCTTTGTCCTAGGAGCATAAAAATAATAGCTTTATGCCATCAATATTTGAAGACATTTTGAAATGTGTTTAAATCAGAAAAACAAGGAACATCAGAAATAGTACTTTCTTCTCCAATTTATACTTCTAATTCAACTTATTTAAAATCTTTATTTTCTAACAGCTGTTGAAACAAAAAAAAATAGGGCTTGTTGTGACTTAAGAATATTTAAGTGATATATTCCTAATTTCCCTGCAGTCCCAAAATTAACAGAGTGTTCAGTAAGGTAATATGCTAAATTTAAGAAGAAATTGTTCTAAATTTTTGTTACAAGCTGAGCCTAAATCTGTTTTAGATAGTCATCTATTATTTAAACCTCCCCATGACCAAAGAGGGAGGGAAAAAAAAAAAACCACCAAAAGACAATAACTCTCCATTGTTTCACCTTCTCTACAATTACAGCTCAGAGAGCAAGTACCATTTATTTAAGGCCTGTTTCAGAGAATGATATTAGTGCATATTATTAAAAATAGAGTGTTTTCATGAAAATTCTTGGAGTTTCTTCCTCAGGGAGGACATAGAGTGGATTAGGCTTTGATTTCTGTCTGACTTCTGCTTTTTGATTCTCCCAGTTTTCTTGATATTTAGGTGGCTGGAAATGATTTACAAAAGATGAGAACGAGATTATAATTCTTATTCATTATTCTAGAGCCACTTCTCACATTAGTATTCAGTAAGAACTGGAGAGAGGTAGGCTGGAGGACAATCACAGAGGTAGGATACATGTTTAGAACCCTTCCTTCCTTTGGACCCAGGTCTATTTCCGTGGGTCTTAGCTCTCTCCCCTCCTATGGGGAGGAATGCTCAGAAGAACCAACTGTACAGGAGATTCTAATGTAGCAGACTGAGCTGAGTCTACCCTGGACTCAAGCTGGGGACATGCTCACTTCAATTACGCCATCTGTCATTTCCTATTGAAACCATGTCCTTGTGCTCTGTCTCCTTCTATAAAGGTTATGAACTGTGCTTACCAGCTCTGCATCCGCTGGGTATAGGACCAGGTCAGGCATGAGGTGGGTATTTGGTAAATATTTACCAAGCATCTAAATAGATACATGCATCCATTCATGCCTGGGTAGGCATGAATGGTGCCATTGAGAAGATAACAAAGCATATACTACTAAGAATTGGTCATGGTAAAATTATGTTGGTCCTTGAATGCAAACAGGTGTTCCAGGCAAGAAACCACCTTGCAACAATAGCAGTTTTCTATCATTTCCTCTTGCATTTTTATCATTAGTAATAATAATAATGATGATGATGATGATGATGATAATAAATTATCCCTAGAACCTAAAGATAGCAGGTATCAGAGAGTATATAACGAGGACAGAAAATGCCCTCACAACCCCATCCTATTTGAAATATTTCTACAGAAACAGTACTAAGAATGTAGAAATATACGTGTTTCCTTTTAATGCTGAAATTCCTTCTTTTGCCACAGGTGCTGATGTTTTGGTCTCTGGAATACCTTTTTGTTAATGGCAACTGTTATCAGCAATCAATACACGTGAAAGAATACTCAGAAGCATTGGAGGATAAAATTGTAAAGTCAATGTCAAAACACACAACTAGAAAAATTATTATCTCATTACTGGTTTGGTCATTTTTGTAAACATTTAAAATATATATTTGCATTTTTTTCCAGGCGCAGAAAATAAAATTATGCTACAATGGAAATCACTGTAATATGATAGCCCTCTTCTATTTTCCTTGTAGCTTTTCTTAAACTGTTGAAATGCAAGGCTATTGCCATATCTTTAAGGTAGCAGAAGGCTCGTAGGGCTTGTATCCCTAACACCAGACCACCCCAGGGACTGGTGCAGGCCGCTGTATCTGAAGTGGGCCTATTTATCTGGAAGTAGGAGTAGTAGCAATAGTAGGGGAAGGGGTCAAGAGCAACAGCAAAGTCCTTGTATCTCAATTAATGAGGACTAGAAGTTTTTAGTTAGTGTTTAAAGTGGTGGTGCTCTCCAAAGACAATTATATGCTAAAATCAAAGGACTCAGATGTGATTCTTTTCACTACTGTCTCTTGATATCATTATTTCCTTAAACCTTGCTCTATGCCTCTATTGTAGTGATTGATAATAAAGTGTTCTATACAATGTGTCTATAAGAAACAGGTGAAAGAATGCATTTCACGGCATCAATGTTTAGCGAGGTGGAAATTTCATTCTACATGTGCCATTCCTTTGTATCTGCTATTCTACACTCTTGTTGATGATACTTAAAAAAAATTAACACCTATTTGGTTAAAAAGTAGTCATCAGGGTGCCTGAGTGTCTCAGTTGGTTAAGCGTCTAACTTTTTATTTTGGCTCAGGTCATGATCTCACAGTTCATGGGATTGAACCCTGCCTCGGGTTCTGCGCTGACAATGTGCAGCCTGCTTGGGATTCTCTCTCTTCTCACTCTCTCCACCCCTCTTCTGCTCTCTCCTTCTCTCTCTCTCTCAAAATAAATAAATGAACACTAAAAAATAAAAGTAGGAATAAAATTTTTATAACATAAAACCATAGTCTAATAATTCACTTCTTCCATCCTTATCCTGCTACCAGAAGCAAGCAACTCTCCAACACATATTTTTTTTTACTTCAGTTAGTTTTTTATATGGAATTTACCTTCATACATTTAAAAAATATGCACATCCTGTTACCTTCTGACTAATCACATTTATTTTATTTTGGAAGGAGACTGAGCTGTTTCCAGTCCTGTCCTTTCTACCTCCTACTGAATAAATTATGTCTTGATTTTCAGATAAATATTTTGTTGTTGTTGCTGTAGTTGCTCTACCTATATAAATAGTGTTCTTTATTGAGCCAAGAAATGTACTATGACTTAATTCTCTGTGTATTTTTGTTTTCCTTATATAACAATTGTCTTCTTTTTCTCTTTTCTCAATTTTCTTTGAAAATCTGTGTTTTCATACTTTCCATGGCTCTTTAAAAACATCTTTTGATATGACTCATTAGATGGTCAAAAAGTTAGATAATTTATTAGTTTTTTTCTTTTCTTCTTTGGCCTCCAGATATCCATCTACACACACACACACACACACACACACACACACACACACACACACACACACACAGACTCTCCTGCTCCAGGCTACGCTACTTGCTTCCCAGGCCTGGCCATGCATCTTAGAATTCTCACTTCTGTTCAGACAATAGTTTTCTCATCAGACATTCCCCCTTTTATTATTTTTTCTCAGAATATTTCTTAATTTTGGAAGATGAGACTCCTCAATAAGTTCTAGAAAATTGTACATGACATGTAAAAGAAATGCGTGGTGAAGAGTTAAAATGAAGTCCAGTGAGAAGCCGGACCTCTAAGAGGATGCACACAAAAAAAGCATAAATGATGAGGTTCCACAGCTGAGAGCTTCGTAAACTTGAAGAATGCAAAGGGCCTCTCTGAGTACAAATCTCTCATTAGATAACAAGGGGAGAATGATCAAAAGGGAGTTAGCAGCAAAACCATAACTAGAGTTCCCATCTCCTGATTAACCATCCAGGTCTTTCCTCCACACTATTCATCTGTCAAGTGTGTGTGCTTGGTAACTTCTGTGTGTTTCTTTCAATATTCAATTTTTGAAATAATTCTGTGATGTTTGCCTTACAGTGACTATGACTATTTGCAAGTAAAGAAACAGGGAAAAGAGTTATAGAAATTGATCATACTGTACAGCTAGTAAGTGGCTAATTGAGACTTCCAAACACACACACACACACACACACACACACACACACACACACACACACACAAACACACACACACACACACATCTACATTTAAATATTCACTGATTTTAAAAGTCTATTTCTATTCATGAGCTTAAAAAATAAAAATTAAGCAACCAAAGCCACCTTTGTTAATGTTTCATGAGCTTTCCTTTGTTCAAAATTGGTAATAGTAGCAGCAACATGCTATGTTATTACTGCTGAGCCCCAAAAGCTCAGCTTTCTCTAAAGGTCAGCTAGAAATTTTCAAAAGGGCAAATCTGATTCTACACATGCATTGCCTGTGCGGGAGGATGTCAGCGATGGCTTTCTGAATTGCTTCTCTCCTTAAATGAACCAGTGTTCGAGGTACTTCAAATTTCTAATCTGCCTGTCTTTCTCTTTTTTTTTTTAAACCACATTGAGTTCAATAAAATTTATTCTTCAATTTAAGGTGAATAGCATTGTCCCCATAAAGCTGAAACATTAGCATAATAGTTATTAGAATTTCCTGAGCAATGTTGATACAGTATAAACATTACCCACTGAAATAAAACTACATTAATGAGGAGAAACTACGCCCACTTTCATTTGTTTAACAACTATGTATTGAATGTTCCTGTGCCTACTGCCCTGTTCCCCATCCACAGATAAGCAAGCTATCCCCTGTCCTCAAAGGAGGAAATTGCCTACTTACAAAATGAATGTATAAGCTGATAAATTAAATGCATTGTGAGAATTATGATCCTTGCTTTCTAAAGTACTGTGTGATATGGAACATTCTCTATAGGAACAACTAGGAAATAAAAATAGTAACAAGGAATCTGCAGTTGAGTTTGATTAACGAATTCAAGTATCATGACTTAAATGCATTTGTTTGGAGTATTTCTCTTGGATTTCCAGGAAGCTTTTGAAAGACTGTATCTGGATTAAAAAGTTTGGAATAAGAGATTTACTTTTTACTGTGTATAATTGCATGCTAATTGTTAAAATGCACTATTTGTCCAAGATGAAAGATGGACGTTTAGGTTAGTGTTTGGGACCCAAAAAGTCTTTGTAGGATATATGCCAATTTACTTCAGCTATCATATATAAAGAAGAGTGGCAAGATAATAAAATACAAGAAGGGGTTTCAAGATAAAAATAAAGATATGAAATACATGTCAGAAGTGGGAAATAATATTCTATTACCAGGAATGAGGCAAGTCCTTATTAGAACAAGGCAGGAATGGGAAGCAGAGCAGACTGGGAAGCCTTTCAGTATTCTGTTAAGACCTTGCAATTTGTGAGGAAAATAGGAGGAAAAAATACATGCTGAGGGATGGGTACTACCCACCAAAAGAGAATTTCTTTGACTAAAAAGACTAATGAGTTTTTCAGGAACTTTACTTTGTAAAAAGTTCTATATGTGGCAATGTCTTTTCAGGATTAAAAGAAAATATTATTGGGTTTGTTAGTAGAAGCAGAATAATATGACTTCATTCTTAGCAATATGGCAGATGAGATTACTGAAAACTCAACATTACAGAATCTTTAAAATATTGGATAAACATAGCAAAACTGTACTGTTGAACTTACAAGAAATTAAGAGGAATTCCCAAGGGCCAAACTTTCAGCAGAAGCTGAAAATCAGAGTGGCACACTGGCATTGACACTCTACCCTGGGGTCATTAGTCAATTCTGATCCAATGAGCCTCAAGGGAGAAATGGAAAATACCATGGATCAGACAAGGTCAAGTGTTAACGACGAGACACTTAAAGGAATAAAACTTCAGTGAAAGCTAAACAAAAATATATAAGTGTGTGTGTGTGTGTGTGTGTGTGTGTGTGTGTGTGTGTGCGCGCGCGCGCGCACACACGCATGTGTGCGTCTGCTTATTTGACTCAGAACTCACGGAATAAAACAACAGAACTCTTCCCTGGGAATGCTGTAACTCCAGCCTTTGCCTCACCACCTACCTATGGGGAGAGCATTGATAACGCATGTCACTGAGTATCTGGGAAATAGTACCAGCTTATCACTGGCCCCCCTGGCATAATCATGAACATCTTAAATAAACCATATGTTCATGAAAACCACCTTGCCTTATTTCATCAACACATGGAAGAAAAACTCAGAAGGAGGCTAGAAAGAGAATGAACACACACTTGCTGAGTCTGAGTGGCCACTGAAACCTGGGGATTGAGTGAATTGCCTCAGCCTTGTCCCTACCAATTGGGTCAATTTGCATAGTGTACATGCCTTTTAATGCATTTTAAATGCATTTTAAATGCATTTTAAAATACTGCCTATGTAATACTAAGAATGAGAGCCCCCAGTGAATTTGAAACCAACTGTATTTCTATTGCCCAGTTCCAATAAAATTTCCTTCTTTGAATCTATGTTTTCAAATTTTCTGCCACCCTGTTAACGCATGTCTGCAATAAATTCATATTACCGAGACTTTAAGTAGAGGTATAAATGGCCTCAGTGATTTTGGATTTCTCATATATCTGTATATGGCACACAATGATTATGGGAGGACAAAGAGTGGGCACAGCTGATCTGTATTTGAAATAGGGAAACAGCATACATAACATTTGGGATAGTGAACACACAGATTTCATTTCCAGATAAAAGATAGGTTATTCCTCTCTCTGCACTCTCCTTTTTGCCTTTATTTATTTATTTATTTATTTATTTATTTATTTATTTAGGACTTGGTGTTTATAAACGCTGAGGCTTATGTGATATGACTTTGTATTCTCCCTCATCATCACCATTGATTTCCCTGCTTTTTCATTAAAAGGTTTTGAACTTAGTGTTAAGTCACAACTGCTTCATTCAGACAATCCCCTACCACAATCGGCAATGCACTTTTCTTAAATAACAAAAGTTAAAAGCTCCTAAAGACCTGAGGACACCTTATTTAATCAGAGTGGACAAAATGTAGGGACCAAAAATTTCCTGGTTTACTGCTTTACAAGTGAGCATGTTTTTTACTCCCAATCATATGTGTCTTCTGCAATAAGGGAAACAGGATACAAAATGGTATCTTTTACAAATGTTATGTGCCTGATAGTACATGTAAATTTCACTTACCAAATAATTCAACTATATTCTTTTACACATAATCTAAGCCTCACAAATACACAATATTTTGGTCATGCTCCCATTGAGAAATTCAGATTCGGGGGCACCTGGGTGGCTCTGTAGGTTAAGTGTCCATCTTCAGCTAAGGTCATGATCTCCAGTATGTAATTTCAAGCCCCATGTCCAGCTTTGTGCTGACAGCTCAGAGCCTAGAGCCTGTTTCAGATTGTGTCTTCCTCTCTTTCTGTCCCTCCCCCATTTGTGCTCTGTCTCTCTCAAAAATAAATAAACAGAAATTTTTTTTAAAGAAATTCAGATTTCAACCATATATTTGATATCTCCTGATATTTTATTCTGATATATATCCAAGAAATGAAAGCAAGTTGTCCAAAAGATATTTTCACACCCATGCCCATTGCAGTATTTTTCACAACAGCTAAGAGAAAGAAGGAAGCAACCTAAGTGCCCATTAAAGCATGACTGGATAAATAAAATATGGTATATACATACAATGGAATATTAATCACTCTTTAAAAACGACATTCTGTGACATGCCAAAACATGGATGATCTTTGAGGGCATTATGCTGAGTACAATAAGCCAGTTCACAAAGAGATGGATACTGTATGATTCCATTTATATGAAGTATCTACAGTAGTCAAAGTCATACTGATATTTTAAGTCAAGAATATCATAACTTCTGAGGAGTTACATGTCAGTTTCCTGGTATCATTTTCCTTATTTGGCATTTTCAGATTAGGAAAAGTAAGAACTAACATTTAATCAACATCTACTAAATGTCACATACTGTAGTGGGCAATGCTCCCCCCCCCCCCACCAATGTTTATTGCTTTTCTCATCCAAGTCATTTCTCACTACTCCTTTTTACAGTTGAAGATATGGAAAATTATCTAAAATTGATATGCTCTAGTATCACATGGCAGGGCAGTGGTTAAATAAATGATGGAATCAATTAGTTACATAATCAAGATCTCAAGTCTAACTCTCCCAAGTAGAAATGTGTTAATGAGAAGAATAAGACCAAAATAAGCAGAAATTGGTTCCCAGAAGCCAACCAAACTCCACACTAACTGATCAGAGCTGATCCACATAGAACAGTGTGGAGAACAGAGAGTAGAACTTGAATATCTGCAGGATAAGAAACTATCCTTCTCCCCACCTCCCCTTGAAAAAAAGAAGATATGCATTTACACGTCAACGTAGTACAACTCAAATCCAATCTTCAGACGAATCAGAGAGGTAGAAGTCAGCACCATGCTAAAAGCTACAAACTAAAGAGAGACAGCCCTACCTATGTACACTCCTGAGTCATGGAACAGATCTGTAAGAAATTTCTGAAATCTGGGTTCTGGATCCAGTCCCATTTAAGTAGGGTGAGTATATAGTGTATCCTTTAAAGTGGGCACTTCTGAGAGTTAAAGACTATCCTATTAATAATTAAACTTGGGGGGCGCCTGGGTGGCGCAGTCGGTTAAGCGTCCGACTTCAGCCAGGTCACGATCTCGCGGACCGTGAGTTCGAGCCCCGCGTCGGGCTCTGGGCTGACGGCTCAGAGCCTGGAGCCTGTTTCCGATTCTGTGTCTCCCTCTCTCTCTGCCCCTCCCCCGTTCATGCTCTGTCTCTCTCTGTCCCAAAAATAAATAAACGTTGAAAAAAAAAATAAAAAAAAAATAATTAAACTTGGAGCAGAGGCATAAGCCAGAACTGTTCCAGCAGAGTCCAATATGTGTTGACCATGCATATATAACACCGGGCCACTCTTAAGAGGGCTTCAGAATTTGTTCTGAGGTCAGTTAGTACCCATCCTATTTGCCAGTTTCTCAGGGTCATTTTTACTCCTAAAATAGTGCCCTAGACAAATTTACAAAGTCTGTTTACCCAAAGGCCAACATTTCCACATGCTCTAAATTATTTTCTATCAAAAGGAAAATAGGATTTCTTGCAAGATAACTAGGATGAGAAAGCAAGCCCCCTCCACTACTGGGGGAGAATGAGAAGTTTCAGAAATAGAATATTTTATCTCAAGCGTAAAGTCAACAAATTAGTTCTGAAGGCATAAGAAAAATCCACGCAGAGCTTCCAAAATCTCAGACAGATCCTCACAATGCATAGGACACTTCAACAGAAAGGATGAAAACACAGCCCCAAGATTCCCAGTTGTGTTTTTCCCTCTCACAAATTAACGCTTCATAATATTAACTCCTGATGATTCTGCTGAGGAAATCTGGTAAGTGCCTCTTTGAGGCTGTCAAATGAAAATGGTATTGTTTTCCTTACCTAAAAAGATCAAAGAAGGAATTCAATGGAATGATCTCTGGTCATCATTTAACCCCCAAAATCTGAGCCTATCTCCCAGGCATTTCTTCTGTTATGTCCATTTCCTCTTTGTTAATACTTTTGGTCAACTTCTGTTTAGGAATTTAATAGTTGCAGTGTAGTCATAATGTTTCCATTTCTGTGAACCCAAAACATATGATCACTAATCAGAGTCATTAACAGCACAAAATGACAATGAGTCACATTTTCAGAGACAAAAAAGAATTCTGTTGTTGTGGATAACTGCTGTAGCATTATCATGGGAAAAGATAATTTCTTTTAGAGTTCTAAAATATTGAATTCAGTTTTCATGGCTCTGTCACTACTTTGAAGTATTTTAGGAAGCAGGGGACCCATGCTTTTAATAACACATTGATACCAATGCCCTCTTTTTAGAGATAAGGGAAGTGAATTTCACGGAAGTAAGGAATAGAGTCATTCCATGCCATTTGGCTAGTGAAGATCAGAGTCAGAACAGGAGCCTGGGTGGGACTGAGTCCCTGGATCACTGCATTTATATCAATGTCTTTGCCCTCATAACCATCTTTGTCACTCTGATACCTGCTAGTACTTCTAATTTTAATATCACTGGTTTTCTTCTATATATGTCATCCTATAATCTCTATTTGAGTCACAAATGGTAATAATGACCTTCTCTCACCCTCCGTAAGCTCCGGCCTTAGCTTTTCTATGTGTATAATCTTGGTCTCTTTTTATCCTCTATTTATAAATGCATTTATATAGTTTAACCTTTGGTAACATGCATATTAAGTAGGACAGGCTTAAGAAAATGTCTCTGATCTTTCTTATACCTCTTTCTCTTTACATTTCCCTACATTTACAAACTATGAATAAAAAACTATTATGGATACCAAAAATGTTTTTAAAAGAAACAGAATGGCAGGAGAATAGATAGCTTTAAGGCTTACTATAACACTAAGATGCTCAGGTCCACATTTTAAAGAAAATAAAACTGAAAGTCTTATAGGAGATGTTTTAGGAATACTCCTTGGAGTTTGACAAGTCTTCTAGCTGGTCTCTTGGCCAGCTGCCATGTTCTCTTCCATTACATTCCCATCCAACTGCTGAATTGATATTCTTAAAATGCAAAATGCACCATTTCATTAACAGTCTAAATGCCTTCTGTGACTTCTTATTGCTCAGAGAAGAGAAAATGAATTTATTAACTTTGAAGTTCTTCTCTAATCTGCCTTACTCTCTATCACCTTTCTACTTCTGCAACCTATATCTGGACTGTGACCAACACACATGATGCTTCAGTGGAAAAAAATCTCCCAATCCACCATGATTCCCTTAGTCTCAGTATTTCTGCACACACTTCTTTTTGCCTCAACTGTGTCTCTTCTTCTTTTTTGGCTAGGAAATTCTTTTCAGTCTTTTGAGATTAAATTCAGACTGAGACTTCCTATAATGTCTTCTCCACCTTTGCATTCATCCTTTCTCTCTAGGCATCTTTTCGCTCAAAATATATTAGTGTATTTTCTAAGTCCCAAACCCTCTTTGAAATGTCAGAGAGAACGTGTTGAAAATGACACACTTTTCTCCTCTCTTGGCACTTACCTTCTAGAGGAAAAGTAGAAAACTAAAAACAAAAACAAAAAACGAGGAGTACATTTTAAAATGGTAACATATGCTATAAAAAAAAGGACAACAGTTAAAAAGGCCAGAGAAAAATGAGGAATACCATAAACCTGATTGTTAGGAAAATGTCTCTTAGGAAATGATCCGTGAGAGAAAAACTGAATGAGTAGAGAGTAAGAGAGGGGTATATAGTCAGAAGTTCAAATATACAAAATAAAATACAAAGGACCTAAGAGGAACCAAGTCTGTCCTTTTTGAAAGATAGGCAAATAAAACCATAAATAAAAATATTTTAAATAGAATGGGGTAAGAAAATGGAAACTGGTACCTTGCTCGGGGGGGGGGTAAAAAAATATATATGTATATATGTATATATACACTCCTCCTTCAGTGTTCTTATAATTATTTTACATAGCATTATTAAACCATTTTTCATATTCATTTGGCTTTGTATGCTCAAATATCAAAATCCCCTACTAGATTATGAGATACTTCCACGAGAGTACACCTTATACTTTTATCATATTTCTGTGCCTGGAATGGTCTGAGAAAACACATAGGACGTTCAGGCCCAATTATTCATTCATTTATGTTTTTCTTTATTCCATAATTGTTTATTAAGAGGCCACAATATAGCAGGTACTATGTAAAGGCACTGGGGATAAATTGGTGTACAAAGATGATCACAGTCCCTGTCTTTACTATAGAATTCACAATCTTGTGGGAGAGTCATCAAATAACTACATCAATTAATGTAAGATTGAAACATGGCAAGTAATGTAAAGGAGAGATGTGTGTTGCAGTCCAGAGATCAGGAAAGATGTACTTGGGGAAGTGGACTTGAAGCTACAATCTACAGGAAGAACAGGAGCTGATTACATAAAATCTGAGCTGACGAGGAGCTTGAGTAAAGGCCTGATGTGGAGGACAAGATTTGAGGCACTAACAGCCAGCTTTTCATACCATGCAAAGGGTTTTGGCTTTTATAGTAAGAACAATGGGCTCTTTCCATAATTTGGCCATTGTTGAGAGTGCTGCTGTAAACACTGGGGTACAAGTGCCCCTATGCATCAGCACTCCTGTATCCCTTGGGTAAATTCCTAGCAGTGCTATTGCTGGGTCATAGGGGTAGATCTATTTTTCATTTTTTGAGGAACCTCCACACTGTTTTCCAGAGCGGCGGCACTGATTTGCATTTCCACCAACAGTGCAAGAGAGTTCTTATTTCTCCACATCCTCTCCAGCATCTATAGTCTCCTGAGTTGTTCATTTTAGCCACTCTGACTGGTGTGAGGTGGTATCTCATTGTGGTTTTGATTTGTATTTTCCTGATGAGGAGTGACATTGAGCATCTTTTCATGTGCATCAACTGATGAATGGATAAAGAAATTGTGGTTTATATACACAGTGGAATACTACTTGGCAATGAGAAAGAATGAAATAGGGCCTTTTGTAGCAACGTGGATGGAACTGGAGAGTGTTATGCTAAGTGAAATAAGTCATACAGAGAAAGACAGATACCATAAGTTTTCACTCTTATGTGGATCCTGAGAAACTTAACAGAAGACCATAGAGGATGGGAAGGAAAAAAAAGTTAGAGAGGGAGGGAGCCAAACCATAAGAGACTCTTAGAAAGTGAGAACAAACTGAGGATTGATGGGGGGTGGGAGGGAGGAGAAAGTGGGTGATGAGCATTGAGGAGGGCACTTGTTGGGATGAGCACTGGGTGTTGTATGGAAACCAATTTGACAATAGATTTCATATCAAAAAAAAAAAAAAAGAACAGTGGGAAGTCACTCATTTCATCTCAGCTACCCGAGGTTTAATGCTCAGTGACTATTTTGAAGGTCTACTCTATGGCTGATCAGTCTTAATGTTCTCACCCTCTACTACAACCATGAGATATTTTAAAATAACAAAGCAGAGTGACTTCTCTAGCTAAAACATAACACAAAATGGCTTTCCAGCACCAGATTCCTATTTGCTTTCTCGGGGTGACTCTCCAACTTCTCTCATCTATGGACTTGTGTTAATGTCATTCATGTGGCCATTTATTGCACCCCGAGTGCAATGTTATCACTTGTCTTTGTGCTTTTGAACCTCTGTGCATTAGTGCTGCCACATGTGAATGAGTTCTTGATGGGAAGAACAATTCCCTGGCTTACAACAAGAGATCAAGCATCTCTTGAAGGGTCATGTATACAGGACTTATGATGTGGGGTTACCAATGACAGTCTAATCTCTCTCTTGCTCAGTGAGAAACTATTACTAGTCTAGATGGGGGATACATACCTTTGTGGTATATTTTTAAGGTTTTCCTTCAATAAATTACCTTTTTAATTTTGGTAAAATCAGTCTACTCAAGAAATGGATGATCCTGCCAATCACAATTGAGAGTTATGATCCTGCTAGTGTCTTTAGGAATAGGACTCAAGATTTGGAAGACTGCCTATCTCTACCCAAACCGGCCCACATCTTGCATATAATTTATACATGCAGAAATACACAAAGCCTCTTAGAAATAATTTAAGTGTCTTCCAAAGGAAAAAAAAAAAGATGGAAATGAATCAGGAATCATGTCACCATACTGGGCACAATGTTCTAGTTTTATTATGACAATAGTCAGAGCTTCTGCACAAGATGTGGTTGTTTTATTGGACCCTGATGACCACTAACTGACAAAACTAGAGAAATGCCCATGGAAAAAATATGAGCAAAAAAATAAGCAAAAGAAAGAAAAGTCATAGAATACATAGAATACATCTATGTAAAACTTTGTTTCTCTCTCTAAACACAGACAAATTTTTCATTTGTCAGAAGCTATACATATATGAAGAAGAGAATCCTACATGGGCTTTGCTTTCTTTATTCATTAAAATGTAGTTTCGCAACCTCGGCATTCCTGACATCTGGGGCCAGCTGACTTGTTGTGAGTGGCTGTCCTGTTCATTGTTGCATGTACAGTAACAACTCTAACCTCTACTTACTAGTTGCCACTAGCTCCCTTCTGTCTCCTGGTTGTGGCAATTAAAAAAATGATGCCATACATTGCCAAATGTTCCCTGGGAGCATCCATAAAAACCACAAAATTACAAAAGGAGTTAAAGATCTAACATGAACAAAGAAATGTATTAAATAATTCACCTTTGCATATTGTCATGAGATTTCGTATCATGTATATCTTGTAGGTGTTATTCTTACATTATCACATTTAATCTTCACAGATATTCTTTTTTCTTTCTTTGTTTCTTTTTTCTTTTCTTTTCTTTCTTTTGAGACTGTGTGTGTGTGTGTGTGTGTGTGTGTGTGTGTGTGTGTACACAGGTGGGGCAGAGAGAGAGAGGGAGAGAGAAAATCCCAAACAGGCTGTCAGTGCAGAGCCCACTGTGGGGCTTGATCCCACAAGCCATGAAATCATGACCTGAGCCTAAATCAAGACTAAGATGCTCAACAGAGTGAGCCACCCAGGGACCCTATCCTCACAAATATTCTTGAAGCAGATATTATTTCCTACATTCAACTCATGTGAAAACTAAGGTTCAGAAAGATTAAATAACTTGCTTAATATTCATAAACAATTAGAGGTAGGGTCAGAAAAAAAATACTCCCCATGGACCATTGACAAACTGAACATTTTGATTAAATATAATATACTGTGATTTATAAGTTTTACAACTAAACCTTTGAAAATCACTAACTTACTACTTTCATTCCACTTCAACCCTGAACACAATAAAAGGCTCTCGTGCACATAAAGAGTTGAACATATTTTTAAAGCACTTTCACGTCATCGTTCTCTCATACCCCTCATCATAACCCTATGAGCAGTACAGCAGAAGTTAGGATGGTCATTTTATAGCTGTAATAACTGAATCTCAGGAAGGTTGAAAGGCTTATAGAAGGGCTTATAGTTTTTATGTGACAGAAACTGTATCCATCTAATATATAATATGCATACACGTGCATGTATGGTTGTCTGAGTATCATGACAACCAGATGTGTCTTTACATATTAATTTTGAAGAACTGAGTTGATTTCATAACATTGCAGGATCCCAGGAAAGTATAAATAAAACTTATTTTCTTTTCTTCTTTACTCAGTAAGCATTAAAAGTTACTTCTGACAACTTAGCATGACCTTTTGCCTTAAAACTAGATTTCTTCTTTTTTGACCCCATAGAGAATGGGATATCACATTGGATGACCATAAATATACATAGACCCCAATCCAGAAGTGAAGATTTTAAGGAAGTGCTAGAGTCATGTGGAGAAGAAGTAGGAGAAACTGTGTGGGGGCACAGGATGAAAATAATTTACTAAAAATACGGTAGAATGTGGTAAGATTGGAAGGTTAATGTTAGGAGATACAGTCAGATTCTTGGGTAGGATAGGTGAGAGGGATTTCAGTGGTTTGGCTCTAGAACAAATATATTTGACAATATGAGCCAATGGAGGGGGGATTCAGAAACCAAAGAGGCTAAGAGACATTTCTTGGAAACGTGAAAAGTCCATGGAGGCCAACTAGGAGATTCACTACAGAGGTACAAGCATGTAATCATGATTCAGGGAGGTATTAAAATAATCCCAAACTTTAACTTTTGTCTGTTTCTCAAACATTATTCAGTATTGTATCCTGGAGTTTAATGAGTATAACTCCTTCACGTTTTAGAAAAGACCAGTCCATAAATATCAATGAGGTCAAGGTGGTCAATACGGCTGTTGAAATCTTCTATATCCTTTCTGGTTTTCTACTTGTTCTAATCAATTATTGAGATAGTGAGTTTGCTGACTACAATTGTGAATTTGCCTCTTTCTCTGTGCAGTAATATAATTTTTGATTCATGTATTTGGAAGTTCAGTTATTAGGTACATAAAAGTTCAGTAAAGAATTGGCTCCTTTATAATTATGAAATGACCTCCTTTGGCTATGGTAACATGTTTTCTCTGAAATCTACTGGTTTAATATTATGTAACATTAATTAATATTAATATTCAACTTCTTAAAATGAGTATTAACATGGTACATCCTTTTCAATTATTTTAATTTTAACCTATTTGTGTCTTTATAAAGAGTAGATTCTACTGCCAGCATAGTGCTGAATCTCATGTTTTTAACCTATGGCTATTTAGTGTTTGTATTTAATTTGAACTGTATATAATTAGTTTTACACTTATCAACTTATTACTCACTTTATAACAGTCCTATCTGCTTATGGTTCCTTTTCTTCTCTTTTTCTGCCATCTTTTGTATTAATTCAATATTTTTTATGATTCTACTTTATCTTTGTTTTCGGGCTTATTAGCTATAATTATTTTGTTATTTTAGGGGTCTCTGTAGGGTTTACAGTATCCATCATGATCTTTCAAGATTTACCTTCAAATTAAATATTCATTCACATCTAAGAAATGTACAGTATTATGCTTAATTTCTCTCCTCTCAAAATGTGTGTTCTTATTATATAATTTGCTTTTATGTCTGTCAATAAAATTCCTCCTTATTAAATTATATTTTTTTTTTTTTTTTTTTTTAAATTTTTTTTTTTTCAACATTTATTTATTTTTGGGACAGAGAGAGACAGAGCATGAACGGCGGAGGGGCAGAGAGAGAGGGAGACACAGAATCGGAAACAGGCTCCAGGCTCTGAGCCATCAGCCCAGAGCCCGACGCGGGGCTCGAACTCACAGACTGTGAGATCGTGACCTGGCTGAAGTCGGACGCTTAACCGACTGCGCCACCCAGGCGCCCCTAAATTATATTTTTTTAAACAGGCAATTGTCTTCAAAGAAATTTCAATGAAAGGAAAAGTATCTTATGCACTTAACCAGGTACTTACCATTTCCAGTGTTCTTTGTTCATTTCTGCAGATGTAGATTTCCAAATGGTACACTTTTCCTTCTGTCTAAAGGACATCTTTATTCTTGTAAGGTGAGCTTGTTGGTCATTAATTCTTTCTGTTTTTGCATACTGGAAGAAGTATTTATTTTGTCTCCATTTGACAGATATTTTTGCTGGGTAAAGAATTTGAGGTTGACAGTTTTGGTTTTTTTTTTAAGCACTTTACGTAGATTATTCTACTATCCTCTCAAGTGCATTATTTCCAGTGAGATTTCTGCTGCCATTTTCAGTGTGTGTGTGTGTGTGTGTGTGTGTGTGTGTGTGTGTGTATAACGTGTACTTTAAACATTCTCCTTACCACTAGTTTTGAGCAATTTGATTATGATCTGCTTTGGAGTTGTGCTTGAAGTATATTGAGCTTTCCGTATCTGTGAATTTTACATTTAATCAAATTTTGAAATTATTCAGCCATGTTTGTAAAATACATTTTTCTGTATCTTATCCTCCTTTGGAATTATAACTGCATGCATATTATGTCACTTGAGCTTGTCTCACAACTCACTGACAAAAAGAATTCTGTTTCTCTCTTTTTCTTTTTATTCATAGCTATTGCTATGCCTTAAAATTCACTATTCATTTTTTTCCTGAAATATCTAATCTTCCGTAACTTCCATCCATGTATATTTCTCCTTAGACACTACAATTTTCATATCTAGAAATTTGGTTTGTCTTTTTATATCTTTTTTATATCTTCAATGTCTCTACTTATCTTTTGGGCTCATATAAAATACAGTTACAATAACCATTTTAATTTTTTCTGCTAATACCTGTGTTACTTCGGCATTAGTTTCAGTTAATTTATTTATCTTCTCATTACGACCATATTTTCCTGCTTTTTTGCTTGCCTGATAATCTTATTATATACGAAACATTATGAATTTTAGCATGTGGAGTGCTAGTTGTTTCTCTGTTCCCAAAAGATATGTTTAGGCATTATTCTTAGACACAGTTATGAGAACTTGGGGACAAGTTTCAGGGTTTCACTTTTATGATTCCTATGTTCAATGTAAAGCTATTTCCCTGTGTATTTGTACCCAATGCCCCATTAATCATAAGGATCCCCAGTCTGGCTGTTGGGAACAGGCACTACTGTGGACCTCTGTTTAAGTGCCAGGAACTGTTAACTTTTATCTTTCTGGGTGGTCATTTCCCCGGCTTCAGGTGTTTGTTTGTTTGTTTGTTTGTTTGTTTGTTTGTTTTTCATTCATGCACTGATATATACTAAGGACCTTTGGAAGATATGTTTTATTTTTCTCTGTATGTAACTCTCTCCTCAGTTCCTCTGTCCTGTGAACTTTATCCATCAATGTATTCCACATTTTCAATCCTCCTTTAATTCAGGGAGACAGTTGCATGCTTCCTGGGTTTTACTAGCCTGGAAACTTTCTCTAGACAGTCAACTAAGCCAATAGTAGTGCTAAGCCAGTAGTAGAGCTTTCTTTTTGCCAACACTCAGACCTAGTGCCTTTGCTGTGTTTTATCCAATGTCTTGAAAAACCTTTATTTCAAATATGTTATTTGTTTTATTATTGTTTCAGGTCAAAGTTAAATCCAGTCCCTATTTCATCTTGGTCAGAAGAAGAAAGATTGCCTACCAGTTTCAAGCTCAAATTTTATCACCTCAGATAGGGCTTGCTATGACCTTTCCTCCCCTTCCTTCCCTCATGTCACCGACTATTATATACCTTCCAAATGTCCTTTGTATCCACTATCCCAATATTTTTGCACATTTTAGTTATTTGCATACTTGCTCTCTTTTTCCTCTTTTGACTATAGACAATTTCATTCATCACATCATGGGCTTCCAGAATCCAATAATTTATGTGCATGACATAATAATTGCTCATTAAATACTGGTTGAAAAAATGAATAAATCTCAGTTGTGTTATTTTCTCTCCTCCTTATATTTTCCTGTCTTATTATTAAGAAATTAATATTCTGTGCAGGCATTGTCTATTGAGGAACTTTGATAAGCAGAATATTAGGTTAAGCAAGAGGTGAATTGCCTTTTTCAGGGCCTATTTGCAATGAGTCAACCAGCTGGATGATCTGCATTTCGATGTTGGGTACAAAACTGAATATTTGTCCATGGAAAGCTTTCAAACATTATTTGAGCACCAGCCATGCTGCTGTCTTCCTGCCTATGGCACTGCTCCCTGAATTGTATACTTGAAATGAGTTTGCTTTAGCACAAAGTGGAAAAAAAAGCAGGAGATTGCTGAGAGGTGAATATGGCAAGGTAGACTCTCCTAGCAATGACACAGAAGGTGACATATGTCATCTTCTGCTACTGTGACCTTTCTATTTCTCCAGCAACACACATTATTCTGAAAAATGAACACAGTTAAAAGGAGAAAAAAATTGAGCCATCAATTGGGACACTGTTTAGTCAGAACCAGCTTGTTTACAGCTCTTTTTCGAACATGAAATGCTGTTGGACTTGTTGAATTATTTCTCTGTCCTTCTTTCAAGCAGAAAACTACAAAGCTCAAGTTAATTTGGAGATAACCCTCCATTCAAACTTTTTTTTTGCATTTAGTGACATTTACATTACTTATATTTATACTCAGATAGAGGGAGAAAAAGCAATACTAATTTCTAGGGACTACAATGGATAATTTGATTTAGGGAAATAGAGGCATGTAGGACAGACTTATGAATATAACACTCTAGTGGGATTAAGTAGACTTAGTAGTGCTAAACATATGATGGATATCTGTGTGTGATAAACGGAATATTATGGGATGAGAATAGATACACCATGGGTTGCAAGGACATAGCACATAATAGTGGGATCTAAAGAAAATACAGTATTGAAATTTTTTAACAATAATAGTTGTATGGCTACAGATACATTAGGAAAATTCTGATGTAGTAGCAATAGCATGGATTATAGGAGTCATACAAATTTGGACAGATGGGGAAACTACAACTCAGTGAGATGAGGTACTGTAGCTAAGGTCATTCGGCTAGTAAGAATAAGGGTGAAGATCTGCATACAGATCTCTGAGATATAATAGGTGAAGCTCTTTGTTCTATCAGATTATTTACAGATAGATAGCAATATTGGTATTTTTTAGAAAAATATTTGATCTTGTTGTAATATAGGTTAGGTGATCAAGCTGTGCTAAGTCAATTGCCTGGTGTTTATGTGGTCAGAAGTATGTCCAATTGAGTGACTTAAAAATCAACACCCAGAAAAGAGTGGACCTTTCTACCATGCTTCTTATGCTGAGACTTCCATCAGCGAGTGATTTTCTTGCTTTAAATTTAATGCTGCCTCTGTTCAAGCAGAAAATAGATTTGAAGACAATGAAAAATGCACCACTTTATTTCCCTAAAGGCTTCCCTACACAGTAGGCCTTGAACAAACCTAATTTTATAAGGAGAGACAAACAACTAAGTTAATCTTAAAATGCAAAAATTTATTGTTTTTTTTCCTAAATTATTTTACTAAGTATTGATTCCCAGATTCTTATTATCCATCTTCAAATCATAGGGCTCTGTGCAGAATTTGCATACATTCTGGTAACAAAATTCATAATCAAAAGGGAAAAGTGAAATAATCCCACCATGGAGCATGTAATTTTTCTGTTCAACGGAACCTTGTAAATTGCCAATAAAAATAAATTGTACTGAATGAGAAAATCATAAGAAATAAAATATCAAAGAATCCTTAGTGATAACATGGTCCAGTGATTTTTTTTCACTCTTGAGGGGGAAAAATTGATTCCTGAGAAGGAGCATTTTGATTGCAGTTTTTCCGCATGGGCACCATGTTTTGGAGGATTTTCTAATACGTAACATTACATTTATTTAAAAATAATTGTTATACTTATTTGATCAATTTTAAAAGTGGGAAAATGTTCAAAGCTTGTGATAATTTGCAACAACAATAATAACTAAAACAATTCTCTGAGGTCGAAATTATTCCTGACCTTCGAGGAAATCCAGAAAGTCTGAGGGTGTGATTTCCATGGTTGGCTTCACTGGGTTTCATGATAACATACCCTCTCAAAGGAAGGTGAAAGAGGAAAAGATAGTTGTGCCCTTTTTGGAGTAAAAAAAATAATAAGATCAGGCCGAGACCACAATGCACCTTCAAAGTCATAGAAAGAAATCTCAGAAATATATACAAATGGAATTGACAACTAGGAGCATGAGAAGATGTGAGTAAGCTTAGAGTGGAAGATCACGGTTTGGCATGATACCTGTGTGAAATCAGTGGATTGTTCATTGCTAGTCTCTTTTCACTCTTTGGTATCTCTACAATATAGTATATTGTATAACTACAATATAGTTTATACAATATTGTATAACTACAATATAGTATATGGTATAACTACAATAGCTTATAAGTGTTTATAGAGAAGGATGCCAAATAGGAGCCTATAAAACATAATCCCAATCTTTAGATGCCTTAGTTAAGCCCCCAAAGTGTTTTAACAGCCTCCTTTTACTGTAGCTCTAAAAAAATTTGCAAGAAGAAGGACCTATGTTACTATATAGCATAAGGTCCTATGGTACTCTACAGTATCAGTTTCCAATACTCATGCCATCTCTTTCCTGCTAGAAACAGCATAGAATGTGTATGCTTTCCAACTCAAAGTTTACAGCATTCCATATTATCTTATAATCGTACCATTTAACTCATTTAACTAATTATATCATTTAATAATTTAGATAATTTGGCCTCTGACGCTTTTGATCAGATTTGATTTGTATCCATCTGATATAAATTGTTATGACACTTGAATTTTAAGACCATCTTTCTCAAGCTTTAATGGGTGTCTAGGACCTTGCTGACATACAGATTGAGATTCAGCAGGTTTAGCAATTCTAACACGGTCCCAGGTATGTCAATGCTAATGGTACACATACCATACCTTAAGGAACAAGAGTTTAGGGGCTCCTGAGCGTCTCAGTCAGTTGGGCGTCCAACTTCAGCTCAGGTCATGATCTCCTGGTTCAGGAGTTCGAGCCCGATGTTGGGCTCTGTGCTGACACAGATTCTGTGCCTCCCTCTTTGGATTCTGTGCCTCCCTCTCTCTGCCCCTCCCCTGCTCATGCTCACTCTCTCTCCCTCTTTCCCTCTCTCTCAAAGAATTAAAAAAAAAAAACATTAAAAAAGTATTAAAAAAAGAACAAGAGTTTAAAGCAAGTGTCTTCCACTGGGGCCCAAGAAAAGAGCTTATGTGAAACTATTAATATGATATGAGGAAATGGGAGTATATAGCAGGTGAACGAAACATAGAGCGAAAGCCGATGCAAGTATCAATTATCAAGTTGGTCATTGGGATGGGTAACTAATGATAAATTCCAATGGGAACTTTTAAAGTTTTGCATAACATTATCAAAATTTACTGCCTAGAGGCTAAGAGAAAGAAATATTTATCCATTCAACTTTACTCCCACCAAAGGTGGTTCCATAGACCTGCCCTTCTAGTTTGCACAGAAATGATTACAGAGCAGTTTTCTCTAGCAGTTTTTCAGAGTCCCATCTGTATGCATCAAAGAAGCCTTAGGGCATAAAACAAAAAATATTAACAACACAGACTAAGACAATGTATTGTTCATGTTACTCTGACTTAAAGCTAGTCAAGGTCTACTTGAAACGAGTTATCATGAGAGTGACCAGGTGACCAGGAGGATTTTGAAGTGATACACAAGAATTATAAAATGCAATATGTTTTATTATGACTGTTTGGTGCCTTGAGACTGAACACATGGCTACAAAACTCATGTCTCTTTGAGACAAAAGCCAGATGGTTCCTTGGCAATATGCCACACTTCTTGCCACAAAGAAAAGTCATGATTTCACTATTCTAATGGTATAAGTATGGTCACACTGTTAGGCAATAAGTGTCAGGGTAATAAGGTAAATATTGCCGCATTTTCCCTTTCAGATTAATGGATAACCTTTAAGGGACCAGTAAAAGTCAGTGTGGCCTTTTCTCTTCCCAGAATTTCTGTAGCTCTTCCACTGCCCTCTCATTCATAAAACGGTTGCTAGTTGGTAGACAATCAGATCCAATTATTCTTCCTACTCTTTGAAAGAAAACCATATCCTATAGTGGAATAACAATATACTATTAACACACATAACTCTGTCACATACAGCCATAGAAGAGATATCTCTCCTTTGGTGTTTAAGCCCTTTAGCACTCCTGATAATGCCACTGAGCTAGGCTTTGTTTCTCCCCAGATGAGTCTAAGAGATTATTACCACCGCCATTAACAGGATCTATAGAAACCAAGCACTTCTGGGTTTTAGACAACTAATCCTTTCACTTTCCTTACCATGTATCTCAAAACAGATTAAAGCAGGTACATCCCCCAACTAATCAGAATGTTTCCGAACATTTACAATGTGCAATAAACATTCAAAGCAGAACCCACTGTCTTGCTCAGGTAACTGAACAATTGATAAAGTATCTGCTTAACTATAACACATGCATTATTTTCCCTTAGGAAGACAAAAGGTTACCAAAACCTAGGGTATTTTTAATGTGCCAGCAGCACATAGGCTCACACCTGCGTTCTTACCTGTTTTGGAGTATGAGAAACTGACATATTAGGAAAAAAACTCTTTGGGATTCAATGGAGCATCAAATGACTTACATTTGACAAGAGGCCATATTGTGCACAAGGAACAGTTTTGGCCCCAGTGTTAGAATAAATTCCCTGCATTATTAAATTGAATTCCAACTCTTTAAAACAAAATATATGACTATAGATTTATTCTTCTGATGCCAAAACTTCAACTTGCTCATACTTAAAATTAGAAAAATACTATTCTTGTTCAGATCTCAGGATTATCAAGGAAAACAAACACTTTAGTTTTGTCCTGTTTACACCTATATTACCTTGTTCTCTCAACTAAGAGAGCATAGAAGAAATAACACCTAGCACTCTAACCTTGGTTTCAAATACCATTGTCCAATAAAAGGAACAAGCTCTCCTTGGAGAAACTGCTGATTCTAGGCCTAGAGCAGGACATATAAAATGAGCCTATAGCATCTTGAAGTATCAAGAAGTAAAGACATACTTAAAAATACAATAAATAAATTAGAATTGTATTAAACCTGAAGTATGAAATAAATATCCATGAGTCAATACTTATATAAATAAGTAATGGAATAGGGGTGCCTGGGTGGCTCAGTCGGTTAAGTGTCCGACTCCTGATGTCAGCTCAGGGACCGAGCCCCACACTGGGCTCTGCACTGAGTGTGGAGCCTGCTTTAGATTCTCTCTTTCTCCCTCTACCCCTCTCCCCTGCTCACACTGTTTCATACTCTCTCTCTCTCAAATAATAAACACAAAAATAAAGAACTGAATGATAATTAATTATAAATAAATTAGACAAAAAAGACATCTTTCCCATGAAGAGGAGATATAATTTATGTAGACACTGTGTTCTGAAGGAGGTGGAAGATAATTCCCCACTCTTCAAATGTGTGCTATACATAGTAACTTCCTTCCCAAAGGCAGATTATGGAAAGGGAGGTGACAGTGTAGCTTTTCAGTAAAAAAAAAAAAAAAATCCGATAAAAACTACCACAGCTATGTGACCAAGTTGAACATTAATTCTAATAGCCTATGTTGTTAGCATGTACCCTCCTCACAGTGTGATAAAATGATACTTCATCTCTGCTGTCTTTCTCCCAATAATCCATAATGCCTGTCTAATCAAAGAAAAAAGCATCAGACAAATCCTATTTGATGGATAGTCCACAAAATATCTGACTAGAACTACTAGTCCCGTGAACATCAAAAACAAAGGAAGCCTGAAAACTATCAGTGTAGAGAAATCTAGGGAGACTTGATAACTAAATGTAATGTGACATCCTTGATTTGATAGTTGAACAGAGAAAAGACAGTGGGAAAAGCTCAGGAAATTTGAATAAAGTGGGCATCAGTTCATAATAATGTATTATTATTAGTTTATTAATAGTGACAAGTATACCATAATTATCCAACATTTCAATAATAGAATAAACTTGGTATAGGGTCTGGGGAACTCTGTACTATCTTCACAATTTTTCTGTAAATTCATTCTAAAAAATAAAGCCCATTAGCATTTTTAAAAATGGAGTTACATGGAGGTCAGAGGAACCAAGTATGACTTTCTTTCTTTCTTTCTTTCTTTCTTTCTTTCTTTCTTTTTCTCTTTCTTTCTTTCTTTCTTTCTTTCTTTCTTTCTCTTCCTTCCTTCCTTCCTTCCTTCCTTCCTTCCTTCCTTCCTTCCTATCTATCTAATCATTCCTTTAACAAACTGGTAGAATAGTGCTGATATACAGTTCCTAAACTTTAATGGAATAAAAAAATAAGGGAAGTAACAATATTGTTAAAGTGCAAACACTACACTTAGCCAAATATATAATCTGCATATCTACCCTCTAGACCTACCCCTTTTCAATAATTAATGTAGGTAATAGAAGGTGAGTTACTAGCAGGCACCATCCTATCTTATCCTCATAGTTAAAAAAAGTGGGATATTATGTACCATAGTTAATAAAATGGCCTTTTCTTGATAAAAATTATAATGCTGACTATAAAAAACTTTTATTATTCATGAATGGTATGTTGAAAGAGATTTTCAATTTCTTATTGAATTTTACTACTAAGTCTATTTTTAAAATTAAAAAAAAAAGTAATAGGGCAGTGGCAAGAAAGAAGATAAAAACAGAATCACTAGATAGAAATATGAATTAATTTTTAAAAAGAAAATAAGTGTGAATATGCTTGACTCTTGTTCCAGGGAAATGTGCATGAAACATTGGGTTTAGAATATTGACTCAGGAAGGTGGAATTGATAAAAGAAACCAACATTACTTGATAGCTTATTGTGTTCTTGGCCTTGGCTGGACCTTTTTAGTAGTGGCATATTACTTAATTATCACCTGTCTTACCTCCAGCTACCATAACAAAGTAACACAGACTGGGTAACTTAAATAATAGGTATTTTTACAGTTCTGCAAGCTGGGAAGTCCAAGATCAAAGTGCTGGTTGATTTGATTCCTGGTGAGGATCCTCTTCCTGTCTTGCTGACTGCTTTCTCTCTGTGTCCTCACATGGCAGAGACAGAATGAACTCTGTTATCTCTTTTTCTTATAAGGTCATTAATCCCATGCAGAGGGCCCATCCTCATGACCTCATTACTAATTTCCTTCCAAAGTCTCCATCTTTAAATTCCATTGTGTTGAGGGTTAAGGCTTAAACATACGAATTTTGAGAGGACACAGATGTTCAGTGTACATCATCATTGTAGCTGAAAGATTAAATAAATATTGTTTTTGATTTATTTCTTCTTATTTTTGCAGATAAGGAAACAGGTTCAGGCAAGTTTAGTTAGTTGTACAAGGCTTACTAGCAACTGGAGGTCTAGGTGGAGGCTACTGCTGGCCAAGTCATGCTTAGATATATTATTCAAAGAGAAATCATTGTTTGAATAACTCTAACATCTTAATGGCTTA
Source organism: Prionailurus viverrinus (assembly GCF_022837055.1). Lineage (NCBI taxonomy): Eukaryota > Metazoa > Chordata > Mammalia > Carnivora > Felidae > Prionailurus > Prionailurus viverrinus. The sequence continues at coordinate 23,001,613 of NC_062575.1, read as the reverse complement.
ATCATGGGGAATTTATTTATTTTTCACTTTCTCAATATAATTCAAGTTAACAGGGCCACTGTTTATTCTTTCTTGCAGGGGCCAATGTCCCTAAGAGATTTGGGTTCTTCAAATAGGTCCACCACATCAGGCCAGAGGAGTAGGAAAGAGAGAGAACATGAAGGATTAGAAAGTGTGTTATCGTTGCTGCTGCTGCTATTTATTAGCCATTTTTGCCTATATTCTCCAAGCCAGAATTTAGTTCCAAGATCAAAGTTCACTGCAAAGAGGGCTTACAGATAGAGTCTTGCTACATGTCCAAGAAGAAAAGAGAATAAAAAGTGGAAGGTATAATAAATAATCAAACATTCTCAGCTCCAACAATCGTGTCCTTTTAGCAGAAAAAAAAAATCCATATGAGTGTTAGTTTCTGGAAAGAGAGTGCTCAGTCATGAAATAAGTTTATTCCAACAACTCAAGCACAGTCGGGGGTTCAGAGGCATGATATCATCTACATGTAGATAAAAATGAAACAGAAAGACTTCCTTTAGGAAGACATAACCAATAAACATGGCAAGAGAAGCCAGGCTATATGTGGAGACAGGAACAGAATTGGAAGAGTAGAAAAGTAGAAAATGGACAGTGTATAAGAAGTGATTAGTCAGTGTAAGAAACATTTCCATTGAAACAAAGAGGTAATTAAAACTTAGGGAACAAACCATACTGGCTGCGTTGTGAAGCAGTAGTCTTTGATTTTAGTATGCTTCTTGGAGCATAGTGAAAGAGTGTGATCTTTAAGTCGTATAGCCTGATCATTTCTGACAGTTTGTCATTCCCCTAATTGTGAAAAATAGTGTTAGCTTGAGACAAATCCTATAGAATGTGGACCATTCACTCTGTCTTGGGAGGCACTATGTGTAGATATAAGCATAATCCCATTAAATAGCAATCAGGGATCTGAACTTTCATTAAAGTATAGGGCATGTAGGCTAAACCCCACCTACACCATTATATAGAGAAAGCACTTGTACCTGGTTGCTGTAAGTCTAGAGATAGCCCAACAGAGATACTAGACATTGGCAGAAATGGAGACCCCAGTATACTTGCTCATCCTTCTTTCTGTTAAACCCTGACTCCTATATCCTGCAGGCATATATGAGGCCAGTATTCAAACTCCAAGCTTCTCTACTCTGATCAATCTTATACCTGGCTTCCAGAATACTATCATAATGGCAATTTTGTTTGGGTCCTTTTTTTTTTCTTTTCATAGTTTATTCATTTATTTTTGAGAGAGAGAGAAAGCATGAGTTGAGGGTGGAGAAAGAGAGGGAAAGAGAATCCCAAGCAAGCTCTACACCCTCAGCATGGAGCTCTACACAGGGCTCGAATCCACAAACTGTGAGATCATGACCTGAGCCAAAGTTGGACACTTAACCAGCTAGGCCACACAGGTGCCCCCTGATTTGGTCCTTTTAACTCTTCTATCTTCATTTCTTTTATTCTCTACCTTGTTTTTCTGCAGGTGCATTTAATTCTACCTAAATTGCAGAGCTTACTTATTATTTAAACAGAAAAATCTACATTATGGTGTTCACTATCAATTCTTTCCTCCCTGTTTTCTTAACTATATTTACCACACATGCTGATGTAATTAATCCAGTTTAAAAACTTTACCTTTGGGGCTCCTGGGAGGCTCAGCCAGTTAAGTATCTGACTCTTGATTTCAGCTCAGGTCACGATCTCACAGTTTGAAAGATTGAGCCCCTAGTCAGACTCTGTGCTAACAGTGCAAAGCCTGCTTAGGATTCTCTCTCTCTCTTTCTGCCTCGCTCCTGCTCAATCTCTCTCAAAATAAATAAATAAACATTTAAGAAAAAACTTTACCTTTGTATTTCTCCCCTACATTTATAGAGTTTAACACTGTCTTTTAGATAGAAGTTGCTCAAAGTTTGTGTGAAAAATAAAGTACATAGAATTAACTCATTGGCTGTTGATAACCAAGACAGTGGTCATGTTATTCCCTGAATATGCAATTACCTCTGAAATTCTATGTATAGGTTTACCTGTAGTGTTAATATTTCATCATCAACAAATGTCTCAAGAAATTGAACAACAGTACAAATAAATTAATAGCTCCTTAGTTTGCACATTTTGGAATCATAAGATATCTCTTTATATGTAACTAAAAATCTTGCAATAATAGCTAAAAATCAAGCAAATGCTTAATTTCAACTTTACTGTTAAATATATCATATAGCCCTGTAGTATCTAATATCATCTAATCATGACAATCGTGTATGGAAATTTTTAAAAACATAGATTTCTCTATAATGAATAACCCAAGAGGTTACAATTCAAAGCTCTTAGGTAATACCTAGGTATTTGTATTAATAAAAGTACTTCATATGTTCCAAGGATATTCTGATGATTAGCCAGATTTTGGAAATAATTATTTAATACAAAAACATTATTATATAATTTGATATATATATTTTTTGCCTAAACCACCATCAAGGAGACAGTATTCTCTAATCATTGAGTTGACATTTTATCTTTGATGATTAACTTCTAAATAATTAAAGGTCATGGGATACCTAAATCACTATTTCAAAAATTAAGAGGATTTTTCCCCAGAAATATTTTGCTAGATCAGGCTAATTCTATTTTTAAAAACTTGACTAGAAATTTTCAATCAAATATTTTTGTTAATGCTCAAAGTGGCTGATTTCTCAATATTTGGCTAAAATCTTTACTGCCATTTCACTTTTGAAAACATCTAAATTGTCCATTTTTTCACCAAGTACTTACCATGTTGCTTGTATGACCATACTTCTCATTCAGAAACAAAGGTGTGAGGCATCATGGTTCATTCAAAAGACAGCCATATGCAAATGAATTTTAATAGCTATTCCAGAAGCTAGTATGTTCATAACTATATAAAGCTTGCCCAATATCTGTTAAATTCAATATTTCCCTCAGTAAAATGTAAATATGGGTAGCTATAGAAAACTAATATCTTTAGAATAAATAATCCCATGCCCAATTTAACCATGTTTTAATGAGAGATGTTAAATAGGGACTCTCCTGGCAACAGAGATAGGCATGCAACCCAAATACTGATAATCCAAGGGCTTCTCAGAATTTATAAAGATGCAAAAGGGAAAACTGAATCTTTGCGCTTTGGTGAGGAATGTGTACGTTTGGAATTTGTTGGCAGTCTTCATTTCTGACAAACGAAGAAACTTGCCATATAGAAGATAACATTGCCAATACAGAAAAAAACAAACATACGAGCTGAAGGGAGAAAGCTATAGTGGCTATTTCTTGTTTGGAGGGATTATCTGGCTTCCAACTACATTTGCTCATTTAAGGAATCCCTCTTTGTAGGTAGTCTTGCAAAGAGTAAGAATCCTCACATGACAGAAACCTCAAGGAGAAGAGGCCAATTTCTAGGCTAGTCTAATGGGATGTTCCTCCCCCAGTATGAGTACTGGGTATGGAAAACACAGAGCAACTGGAAATGCATTTGAAGACAGTATTACAGGAAGTTAGGAAAATGCATATATATATATATATATATATATATATATATGTCTGATATATATGTGTGTATATATATATGTCTTTTGTTTATTCATTTCCCATTTGAGTTGCAGAGTTTACAAAGTACTCATTGAGTATTTACCTTTATATTATTAATGCTGTGTTTTGATTTACTTAACTATATACACATATATACACACACATATATATATACATATATATACATACATATATATGTATATATGCATGCAGGTATTCGTGATGGGAGGCTAATTCTAAAAGAAAGAAAAGATATAAAGCTTATTCATATTGATAGAAAATTAAAAGGTCTGAAGTGAAATTGACATCTTCACTCATTCTATAAGCATTTTATCAAGTATCTGCCATGACTCCAACACTGTTCTAGTTATTAGAGATAGAATAGTACACAAAACAATAACAACAACAAGAAGAATGCTGCATATGGTGTTCATGAAGCTTACATTATTAATGTATGTTAGTGTACATCAGAACAGAAATGAGATGCTGGTGTCTATAAAAAATAAACATGTTATCGACCTAACTGGTTTAGCAGGGCTTACGTAGGAGTAGTAAGTTCTATTAGACGTGAATGTGTGGCATGCATTTGTGCACACGTGCATGTGTTAGTATGTTTAACATTTGCATAACGCAATTGTTTCAGTAAAGAGAGGTATAGTCATTAGGGTCATTCGTTATGATACAAGCTTTGCTTTACTGATTATTATCTCCTCAGTTTATTTATTAATTTGTTCACATAGTATCAGTCTTTTGTTTATTCATTTCCCATTTGAGTTGCAGAGTTTTATAAATTACTCGTTGAGTATTTACCTTTATATTATTAATGCTGTGTTTTGATTTACTTAGCCAAATATGGGGCCACTACATTGCTGAAAGAGCCTGGCCAAAGTCCGTTGTCTCTAAAAATCCACCGCTTTCTAACACCTGGTGGGAGAACAGTTTATACATGGATGGGTAAGACCCTAGGAGGCAGAGGTGAGCTTTGGGTCTCTTAAGCTATAGGTCTTCTCACCTTCCTCCTAAGATGATTGGAAAAGTTCTCACCTACGTCTCCAATGTGATTAGAAAAATTACCTAATATTGCCAGACTTTACTTCACACATCTGTGAGGAGAAGACACTGACCTCTTACTGTAGTGTCATTAAAGTGAGGATTAAAAAATACTAAATATAATTTTATAAATACAAAAATTATTGCAAAAGCTATACATTGTTTTTAAAAAGCTGTAAATAAATATTATTCTCTCTCTCTCTCATGTCTCTTCCCTGCTCAAAACACATTCTCCAGCTTATTAAGATTTCAGGAATTATTTTTAGTTTGTGCCAAGCAGGGTGATCAATGCTTGGCATACACTGGGATGAGGAGAGCAAGAAAACTAACAAGCAATAACACAACACACTTCCAGATTTTGCTTTCATACTGTCAATTTTTTGTTGGGCTGAGAAATTGAGCAACCTAAAACAATCAGAGGCAGTAAAGCAGTTCTTGATCTCCTCTTTGTATTTATCACACTGTATTGGAAATTTTCAAGACAGGTCCCCAGAAAAAGCTACTTCATCAATTATACTATCTATTTTCTATTCTCAGAGAGCAGTTCTGAGGGAGCCTTCAAATGCTCCCTTGATCTAATTTATCTGTGGGTGTGATGCAAATAATTTTAAATTCCATACGTGTTATTACCCACGTCTACCTTTTTTCTTAGAAGTCTGTTAAGCCTTATTTATAGGATGAATTAGATCAACATCACAAGATGATGCTATTTAAATTGCAAGTGCACGTGGTGCTTTCCTAATACATTCAGCAACGAGTGACATTACCAAGTGGAGACATAGGTAGTTTGTGATTTCACTACTCCCTCACTAGAACAGCTAACAACTATTCAAGACCAAGACACTACTGAGAAAATTCTAGAAAATGGGGGTGAGGCTGCAGCGCCCTCTGCACCTCAGAGACCAACACAGTCTGCATAAGAAGGGTGAGACCCTCAGGCCAGCACAAATAGAAACGTATGCCCTAGCCTCTGGTTCCCCCAGTAGAAAAAGACAACAGAGCGGGGACAATTACCTCTCACCCAGCTTTGAGACCCAGCATTTGCTGGGTCCCCTACTCTAATCTCACACCGCAGGGATTGCAGGGGAATCTGACTGTGACAGACAAGGGATGCTGGTCGGGGGAGGCTTGCAACAACCAGCAGACAGACCTTGGAAGATTGAGTATCTAACCTGCAGCACCCAGGGAGTGATCCTAACCAGCAGTTTTGTTCAGCTACAGCACGAAGTTGAGGGCGGGGGCACTCCAGGGAACTCAGCAAGGTACAGATCTGTCTGATTCAGACTCTCAGATGACGGGTTTTGCTAGTCCTAGTGCCTAGTTTGCCCATGTCCAGGCAAGGAGTTGAGTCGAGGCCCCACTCACTGTGAGGAGTGTCTTCCTGCTCCATCTGACTAGAAGGGCTGGTGACAACTCCTGGGATCTGTGAGCCTGGAGCTCTCCAGATGAGAGGGGGGCAGGCAGAGCTGATCACCCACAAAGCCAAGCTACTACTGCAAGGAGAGTTCCCGACCATCACTCCTGTCCCCTCCCCCAGCTCCTCATGCTACACACACAGGCAGGAGATTGATTCACAGCCAAGGCTGGGGGTAGCTCCTGGCCTCTCCCAAATAGAGAGCCTGATTGGGAAATTCAGGGTAGTCTGAAGGGGCCCCTCTCCATCCCACCCAAGCAAGGGGGCTGAGACATAGCCCTACCCACTGTGGAGTGTCTTCCCACCTCATATGATCAGAAGGGCTGGTGACAATTCCTGGAAGCTGCAAGGCCAGCCCGGCAGCCTCCTAGCCTAGAGAAGGGCAATGCAGCCAGAGCAGATAGTTTGCAAACCAAAGCCAGTGGGCCTGTTTGTGGTGCGGGTTGGCTTAACTTAAGACAACAATTTTACAGGCTTTAGAGCTGCTGCTTTTGCCGCACCAGAGCAGGGAATCAAACCGAGAGCCCCATTTCTTGCTGAATGTAGCCACCAGCCTGCCTGAACTAGAGAGTCTAACCAGGACACACACAAAAGCCCTGCATACAGTGGAACTTGAACAGAGACCACAGCCCATTGTTCCCTCCATCTGCAGAGCAAAACCAGTGGTCTCACTTGACCAGGAATTTAGTATACACTCTGGCCTAATTCGGGTCCCCAAACAATAAGCTGTGCAGGGAAGCTAATTCATACCCCTAGTTACTACTGAATAGAGTGCCCAGTCCTGAGTATCTACTAAGCCTGATCAGAGAATCCAGGAAACGGCAGAACACACCCCACAGCTTCACTTTTTTACGGAGCCAAAGGATTCAGAAACACTAACACATTCCAAATCCAACTCTTTTGCCGTACACATAAAAAAAAAAATAACTACACAACAATTTCAATATGTACAGATTACTTCTCCAAGGCTTCTCTATGCCTTGGAAAGGAAAAAGAAAATAAAGCGTCCAAGTTTGCATGATTTTAAATCTAGAAGGAATCTTAGTTGCTAGCTAGGACAATATAATCTTTCCCTATAGTTCTTCCATTTATTCTTTTTTAAGTTGATGAAATGGATGGTTAAATAGATTAATAAACTGTTCCATGAATTTATTACAGGAGACCACGGAAGTCTACCCAAATCTATCAAACCTAAATGGCTTGGAATCATTTATGCGGATAGCAGCTGAACATGTGGATATTTAAATTTGTACCAAGTCATAGCTGTGTAGGGACAATGACCCAATAGGGACAGAAATAAAACCTCTATAAAAATCCTTTCTTGTCAAATATAACAAATATGACTGATTCTGTGGTTAATCAATTTATGATTAACTGCTAATTATGATTAATTAATGATATGATTATGTATATTTAGTCAAAAAGTGCTGAAAATACCAGAGAAAATCTTCTATTTGACTTTAATATGGGTAACTATGTAATATATATATGTGTATATATATGTATATATATACAATACACACACATATATATACACATATATACATATGTGTGTATATATATGTATGTATATATACATATACATATGTGTGTGTGTGTATATATATATAGTACCACTGAATCCTCCATTAATTAGTGACTTAGCAAATCTATAGATTCCAAAGAGCCCACACCTGAAGATTCCACTATGCTGGAATTGAAATCTTTATTTATTACCTGTGTTTAAGGAACAAAGGAGATAATATCAACACATGTTTTCTGTCTGTGTTCTCCTATGGAATGGATTAGTCCAGAGACAGGGAAACCATTTTGTTCATATGAGCTCATATGTTAACCCAATAAGTATGGCTCAGAAACTGAAAAATAAATCATATTAATTAAGTCAAATAATGTTCTGAGTTTTTCATTAAAGTAACTGTCTATATCTATATCATCTTTGGAGGAAATTCATTTTCTAGGCCCTTCAAGTTGTTTGTTATCCCATCCCCTCTTTAGTTTTAATTGTTTTATTTTTTGTTTGTTTAGTCTGGTCTTCCTCATGAGCCCCATTTTATTTTCCATCCCTTAGACTATTGTCACAAATTAAGAGAAGACAATGTGCTGATAGGAATAAAAACCATGTATAGGCCCCCATTTGCCACAGCACACATTATCCACCCAGGAAGATCTTTAGCCAATATAAGAACTAAAGAGGTAAAAACCAGGGGAAGGTCCCAGCATCTAAAGACCTTTTTATATCTGCAATGTTGGTAGAGACAAGCGTCCTCCGTGGCTAGAATGTAAAACCCTAGAATGCCCTCCGTGGCTAGAATGTAAAACCCTAGAATGCCAGATAGAATGTAAAACCCTAGAATGCCTCATGTATCAACTTGGGGCAAAACTGTGTGAAGGCTGCCTATTGCACTAGCTTAAGAAGGGCCCTTAGGCTCAAGAGTATTCCAGAGTAGAGTACCATGCATAGTTAATGACGTTTGCCATGTTTGTACCAGATATTTGACAATCCTCAGATCTTCACTGTTAGTTCCTGATCTATACCTTTATGCCCTTGTGTTCTGCTACCGACCTATAATTAATTACTCCAGTATTGTCATGGTAACTTTTCCTTTTAGACACAATTTCTCTATTGTCGTACAGAGTTTTGAGTTACATATTGGCTCACATTTCTTGTTGTTTCAAGGTATTTATGCCACTGAAGTTACTTGCAATGCCCAGTCCACTGTGTGAGCAATGAATGTTCCTCTGATCCAGGTTGGGACAATCAAGGCTTCCTTTTCCAGATTTACATTTGGATCACAGACTCAATTAACCCATGTTTGAAACTAGAGCTATAAGGTGTGTAAAAGACAAAGCTGAAGACCCTGTTGTTTAGGAGAATAATGATTTACCAGTTGTAAGTTAGCTAAACTAAGGAACAAGCTAATAGTAGCCGACGAACTCCAGAAACTTCCCTTTTTAGCAAGCATTTTGTTTTGTCTTGCTTTGTTTTTTGTTTTTTTCGTTTTTTTTTTTTTGTGACCAATGAGCTTTAAAACATCATAAAGACACATAAATGTTCCTTGCCACTAGTCTTTATTTTATATAAACATCACGGATGCAGGGTTACTCTCCACCAGAATCTTGGCTGTAATGTATGAACATCTATGGCTGAACGAAGTTGTAGGTTAATCAGAGTTTGGGGATTGTGCACACTCTATTACTCCTTTACTTTTATGTGTGTTTCTTTCCCCCTAAACCTTATGGTCTAGTGATGTGTATCAGTGGTCCCTTTACCCATGGCAGTCTTATGTTAATAAGGCTGTGGCAGGATTTTCTAAAATGCAAAGTGGAGAGGACAGAGAAGTAGAAAAAGGAACAAAGGGAAGATGAAGAGGTAATGTGGTAGAAGTGGACTCTCGATGGAAATAAGGTCTCTCAAAGACTGAAAAATTAATGGTTTTTCCTTCATTCCAAATTCCGTGAGGACTGCTATTCTTGCCCCTGGGTTCCACCCACTTCTTCATTCACAGCATCTTTACTTTCACTCTCAGATTATTAGAATATTCATCCTTCATGGCTAAACCCAAATGTCAGTGCTGTTGAGAGGCGTCCCCTAATCTCTCAAGCCCAAATTAATCATTCTTTTATTTGCACTCAGAATTATGCTTATGAGTTGATTAAAGATTAATTTTACCTTACCATAATTTATTACTAATAAATCAGTCCTCACCCTACCATAAAGGTCCATGAAAATAGTGATTAGTTCTGGCATACATTTGTGTATACTAAATATACTTTATATGATAAGATAAAAAAAATTAAAACCATATAGTTTGTTCAGCACAATAGCAGATTTTTAAAATATATCTTAACACTGCTCATACAACTCTTAATGACAAGGTTCTAATTCCCATTTTGTAGGCAAATAAACAAAACTTGGGAAAAATATATTACTAGTTAATGGTAAAACTAAGATTCAAATCAAGATCTTTCTGATGCCAAAACCCAAGTAACTCAGTAATTCCTGAAATGAATTTGTATTCCTGGTTTGATGGTCTAACCAAGATGAAAGGCTGACCTTGGATCACACAATTTTGTTTAGATTAACATGAGAGGAACTAAGCCATGGTTTTATTGATGATGTTAACAAGACTTTGATAGTCTCTGTAATCTTTCTTCCTTAGCAGCTTGGGAAATCTTTGCTCTAAACACTTCAAAGAGAGTAAGGTTATCTTATAAACAATTCTCTGCATATCTGTCTGAAAGAAAGAAAGGTCAAGTAAAAAAAAAAAAAGGAAGCAGTGACATAGACATTATGTTATGTCTCTATGGGATCCTGTGTGTCAAGTACCCATTGAAGAAAGTGAAGGTGATATATTTATTCTCACAGTGGAGTCGGAGTATCAGTGTTCATTGTGTACTCTTTCAGATTCCATTAATTCATTAATTGTGATCATCCAAGTCCTGGCAATTTGAAATACCTTTTTCTAATGATATCAGGGGGAAAAAAAAGGAGACTTAATAATCCAACAAGGATTTCAGAAGAAAATTATTTTAGAGGTTAAATTATGCTTCAACCACATTTAGTAACCCATGCATTCTGCACAAGTGTCATGCACTCCTATTTTTTAATGTTTATTTATTTATGAGAGAGAGAGAGAGAGAGAGAGAGAGAGAGTGTGTGTGTGTGTGTGTGTGTGTGTGTGAGTGGGGCAGGGGCAGACAGAGAGGGAGACACAGAATCTGAAGCACGCTCCAGGCTCTGAGCTGTCAGCACAGAACCTGATGCAGGGCTTGAATTCACGAACCGTGATATAATGACCTGAGCTGAAGTTGTAGGCTTAACCAACCAAGCCACCCAGGTTCCCCACATTGTTATTTTTAATACTTTGCTCAAATGGTTCCCCACTGCTAAACAAAATTTCTCATTTCAAGTACGATTTATACCTCACTACTCTGAGCACTGTCTCTACTGCAAGATCCAGCCAAAACACTGTGTCCTCCCATAGCCTTGCCTCCTTTATGCAGCCAAAAGGAATCATACTTTCAAATTTCTAAATCAGTATATTCCCCTCTATGAACTGGAAGGGAATGAAAACAGTTTAAACGAATACCCTGGGCCTGGAACTGACTTTAATGTTACTTTTGACCATCACATTATCTGATGCTCAAATAAGGCTCAGTGAGATAACACATTCGTCTAAAACACACTTTTTTTTAATGCACGGATTGAAATTTGACTTCAAATGTTATTCATTTTAATTCTGCCATCATGTTGCCTATGGGATGGTACTACAAGCAATTGATTTCTGTATCTAACCAAAGCACTTATCACAAGGCCTGCTGCATGGGAGATCCTAGATAAAAGCAAACTAAATGTTGAAACACATTATTGCTACACATAAATATACATGGTTGGTCTTATCTATTCAGGAAGGCAGCCTCACAGTTCTCATCTAAAAATTAAAGTTGATTCTCACCACACCATTCTAGCAATTCACTAGAGTTACTGAGTTGTTGAGGGGAATAAAGCAGAATATATTTCCAAAACAAAATCCATATTTAAATGTTTTAAGATATTTAATAATTGAGGTATTTTATTACTTCAAATGGCCAGGTCTTAAGACACAATTATTCCAAATTAGTGAGGTTGGTTTGACAAGTACCCATGACCAGTTACGAGGAATCATTCATGACCATGCTGAGAGTGGACCAAATCCCACCAATGATAACATGTGAGAGAAACACCAGGCTACCCAGTCCTCCTTATGCCCTTTAAATCATATGCTTATTGGTGGAAGACTATAACAAGAATTTATATCTAGCTTGGAGATAGCATAGAAGTCTTAAAATGCCAATTACCCCTTGCGAAATTAAAACTCACAAATGCTTTGGGGCTTTGATGAAGTTACTGACAGTGTTAAGCTAAGCTGGGAGGTGGAGTCACAGTGCCAGGCAATTAAGAAAACCACTCCTAGGGTCAAAGCAAGCCTGTAATTGGTGTGACAAATCTAAGGTAGTGGATGACTGCACCCACAGCACCTTCAGGATTTCTGTAAATGTTGTCTTCCATGATCCAAAAGTGTGTTGCATAAGGTTTACAATAAACAAGAACATATGCCCCCATACCACCATATACAAACACCTGCCAGTGCTCACTCTTTCTCTCTCTATTTTCCTCTCTTCATCTTCCCCTCTCCTTTTTAGCATCTCTTAAGGGCCAGAGTTAGATAGAAAAGCACACAGCATGAAGCCCACAATATTTCTACAAACAAATGAGGGTAATATTTTCAAGAGAAATCTTAATTAGGATTCATTGAAAAGTGGACTAAATCAAAGGCTAGCAAAGATGTTTATCTACTAGATTTTCAGGGGTACTGAAGAAGGAAAATACGTGAAGACAGAGTACAGTGCCTGGCATGGCATACGACATTCAATAATTGTTCAATAAAGAAACAAATGGAAGATGATATAGTATTGAGGGGGGTTACTGTAAAGTCCTGTGGTTGACTGTTTGTTGTATGTACTATGAGTGATCATCTATCATTTGAATTTAAATGATAAAGGCAGAGAATAATTTAAATAGTCATATTTGTTTGCTAATAGCTTACCACTTGAGAACTGAGTGTGTTATTCAGGTACTGCATTATAAAATGTTTCATGAACAAAAAATAACTTATTTTCTTTAAACACATTAACAAGCAGAAAAACTGAATTCTTTAAACAAAGTTGTTGGTTCAACAATAACCAGATCTTCTATCTTCCTTAATCAGGGTAGATATGTTTGAAGTTTCAACTTCACGTGATATATAACCTGTAAAAATGTGTTAAATAGACAACATGTTATTCTATTTTTCCACCCAGCCAGCTACAAGAAGCTTAAGTCCGATGTGGTGGTTCCAAGAAGTCTTTAAGACACTGACTATGAAACTTAAACTCACCATCCAAAATGATTGTTAGAGTTCCAACTATCATGTCTGTGTTTCCAGGAGCATAATGGAAGAAGGAAAACAAACAAACAAACAAACAGGACAAAAAGAGGTGAAGTACTTCTCTAGATAAGAAAAGGAAATGCATGAAACTTCCATTTTCATTCTCATTAGGGAAAACTCAATCACTGAGACCAAATTAGATGAGAGATGTAGTCTTTGCTCATTATTAGCCTGTGGCCAAACACAAATTACTCTTATCAAAGAAGAAGAGTAAAACAAATCCTGAGTCACATAAAAACGTCTTGGCATTTCTGGAAGTTCTGCACCTCAGGTATTCCATTCTACCAGGATAATACCTTAAGATGTGAACCCATAACTCTCGCTTTCCCTTGAATGAGAAAGATAAAGATCTCCACAGTGAATCCGTGGTTGATGTGTAGCTTTACATAACATGCCTTCTTTAAGGCATGTTTATGCCACAGGAAAGCATCCTAAGGCAAAGCAGTGTTCTTCCCTTGGGCCAAGAATGGAATAGTCAGCTGATAAATCAGTGTAATTTGTGTCTTTTCTTCTTTGGCCATAAATTAGGTATTTGTTTTCCTGTTTTTATGCCTAGAGATAGAGTATGCTTAAATATCTTAAAATGTATGGCTTGGCTAACAAGACTTAAAATTGAATATTAATTGGTAATTTACTTACATAATCATTCCACAGCCATAGGGGCACACAACACAGTTCCCAGAAACCCTCCACCCCCCAACAGACACATGCACTTAATTCTTTGAATGTCAAAATTCCTTATTTACCAAGGATAGAACTGAATGTTTTACAAGGTGAATAAAATTTCCAGGCATTTGAGATACTATCATTTAAAATCTTTTGTATAAACTTTATTATATCTTGGAAAACAACTACAGGCTTATAGTTTCTACACAGGAGGTAATTTTAGATAGTGGAATACAACTGTAAAATAGTACTCCAAATTGCAGGCTTCTAGACTTGCCTCTGCCTCTAACTTATTCTGTCCCTCAGGCAAATTAGATAAATTCTCTGGTGCCTGTTTCCTCATCTATAAAATCAAGGGGTGAGTTAGTTTCCTTTGTGGCCTCTCAGCTATGACACTACATGGATACATGGATATTTGTTGTCACCTTCAATCAACCACAATTTTCTTCAAGAATCCATCTCTTCATTTTTGGAAGTTGGTTTCACTTTGTAGGTCTTAAATTTATGTCTATACCTCATGGTCTCAGTATTCCCCAGTCCTTATTCTAGTTTGATAGTGTCAGCAAAGGGTCTATTTTTAGCAATTTCCCAAAAGAATTGAAAGAGAGTCTCATCTTTGCCTCATTACCTCTGAGAGCCTGTTCACTGAAGCCTGCTGTTTTTACACTGTGAGCCCAACTCCTGCCTGTAATTGTCACCAAGGTCAACACAGGTTCATCACCTCTGTCAAATGGGGGAAATCAAAATGAGTTTTCTCATGTTGAAAACTGACTTGGATTTGAGTCCCTAGGGCTTGAGGTTATTCAACACTCACTAAATAAGGAAATGCTACACTAAACAGCTTACAAAACACACACACACACACCCACACCCACACACACAAGGACTTAGTAGTTACACTTGCATTTCTACCTCTTTCAAATTAAATTTCTTAGTAAAAGGAAATCACTGCTGCCTCCAGATAAATAAAGGGTTTGATAGTACTTGTGCTTATATCAGAAGAGGCCAAGGAGGCGCTAATGTTCCTAAATACAGGCAGTCTTCTATGTTTATAATGCTGCAGGATTACTGTCCCAATTGGAAGCTCAAGTAGACAGCAAAGGTGGAAATAAGAATGAATTAAAAGCAGAGGACTCCTCTAATGGCTGTAGTGTTCATTTGTTCAATAGTCAAGATAAAGTACACCATACTTCCTTATGTACAGATTCTGTTAGACTACTGATCCATAAAAAAGCATGATACACTTTCAGAGCATGCACACATACTGACCCTGGGCACTTACCTAAGATCTTGGCAACCATGGGAGGACCCACCCTCCCTCTCGTCCCATCTTTTATGTTCTATCTCCGTGAGCCTCAAATTATTTCTGCTTTGGGCTTCTAGATTTGAACTGAAGATTATTCTTTAGCATATCTAACCTTGATTTTATCTTTTCTTAAAAGATGTTGCTTTTTGCTGGTGGGTAAAATCAGGACAAAGCTTTGAGTATTCCCAGCTGTCTCAGTAATGAACAGGCATTGCACTTTGTAATTTGAAGTTTTCAAATTGATGTTCTAGGTCAAAATGCAAATCCATGAGATTCTCTTTTACACAAAACTTCTGTTGCCTCTTATGGTAAAAATATTTATTTAAGATACCCTGTGTGATAAGGATCAGCCAGATACATGATAAATATTCTTTCTTTAATCTTCACATAAAGTAAATTATGAACCTGCTTTAAAGGTGATTCTTGGAAGATTATAAAGTGTAGGTTACTCAATCCATAAAGGAATATAACTATATTTCAAATTCATGTGTGCTTTAAACCTGGGCTCTTGCCATCAGCCTGGCTATGGCAATTCTAACTTGCTCATCTAACACCAATTAGCGAGTTAGGCCTTCTTTCCATGATATCACTAGTCACCTGCTCCACTGCTTGTTCAATATGCCAGTCAGCTATTACTGACTAGTTTCTGGACTCTTTTCACTAATGTCAACACACTGTGGTTCCTGCATTTGACCCTGCCTGTGTCTTTTGGGCCAGTATAATTGGCTGTTCCTAAAGACTGGGAATCACTTCACATTACTGGCATTTTGTGCTATCTCAGATAAGAACTCCTGCTAAGTCAGGACTTGTCCCCAAGCCCTGACGATGACCTAGCCTTCACTGGCTAGGTCATTGCTGAATCAAGGACTGCATAACTGAAAAGTGGGACAATTTATGCACTTGCCATACACCTTATCTCTTTATTTATTTTTATTTTTTAAACCTTTTGAAAAAAATTTTATCTCTATTTATTTAAGAATGTCAACTTACCAACTTCCACTTTTTTTTTTTTTTTTTTTTTTTTTTTTTGGTCATTGCCTTTGGGAAGCCAAGAAATTTTGCAGATTCGAATACAGCTGAATAACATCAACTAGAAATATCATTTTGTGGAAGAGAATTTATACATTTCACTCCTTTTTTTATCTGTGTTGAACTGCAAAAAGTGGAAAATTGAATCATATGCTACTACCCGGTCAACAAATGCGCCCATGCTAGCAATGCTTTATGATGGCTTTTCAGAGCTGTAGCAAGTCCAATCCATGATTAAATACAAATTTTAACCTTCTTGCTTCACAAGAAAATGAGATTTGTGCTGTGGACTTTTTTCTAAAATGTTGAACCCAGCAGAAAGTCTCATCTTGCCATCCAGTTTTCCTTTCTACTATTTCTATTTGCATTCCATTAACATAATGTTGAAAAATGGAAACGACCATTTTTTTTTTCATAACTGAGCACTGAGAGAAATGGAATATTCTGCACACTTTTTAACTGCCTATTACTTTAGGATAGGGGCGGTGTGGCGTATTAAATGATTACAAAATGATTTTTTCCTTGAGCTTACAGTCTTTCTGTATTCCCTATTTTTAGCCATACATATTATATGAGCATCAAAGCATTCTGAAATGTATATTATCATTATATGTAAACTCATATATCACTGAAAGTGTGCACAGGACATCTAATAAGTATCTCACCTCTTTTGAAAGTCTGCTGCTTAATAGGTCTTATCTAACATTCCATGTAGACATATTTCCTTGCCATACTTCACACTACATAGAGATTAATGCCCTAATCCAGCCCCAAACAAAATTCATTGATAGTGTTAAGAGATCCTGATATGAGAACAGACATTTTAGAAAAGTCATGTTTAAATAGTTAATGTAAGCTATAACATATCCAGCCTCTGAGGCTAAATAGTGGCTCTTTGAACATAAAAGCCCTTTACAAAATGGCATACTTGTATTGACTCAAAAGCTCCAGATATTCCAAATGGATATATTCAGGATTTATAAGGAATTTTCTTTCAGGATTACAATACTACTCAATGTGTTCCTATGGATTTTGATAGTGTGGTAAAGTGTAAATTGTGTTGTGTCAATGTATACACTTGCCCCCAAATACATATTCAAGTTGAATGTGTAAGAGAGTGTGTGTACAATGGGGTGCCTGGGTGGCTCAGGGGGGTTAAGTGTCTGACTTTGGCTCAGGTCATGATCTTGTGGTTGGTGAGTGTGAGTCCCACATCAGGTTCTCGGCTGTCAGCATGGAACCTGCTTCAGATCCTCTGCCCCCTGTCCTTCTCTCTGCCCCTCCCCTGCTCACGATCTTGCTCTTTCTCTCTCAAGAATAAATAAAAACATTTTTTAAAAATGAGTGTGTGTACATGGATTAGAATGCTGGTAGATATATGAATTAATTTATGTAAAGTGACCCAATGAATGTTCTCAATCTTCTTAAAAAGAAGGAAAAAAAAACCTGACAATGAATTTACCATGAACTCAGCTGCCAACCTTTGATCAGTGCATTGTTGCTTACTTGATTCAATCATGAATACATTTACTTGTTAAAATAGCCCTGCAGGGCTCTAGGTCTTTAACTTACAGTGGAGTAGTCTTGTCTGAGTGTGAAAAGAAAGTCAGCCACAGCTTCAGCAGCATGGCTGCATTTATATATATAATATATATATATATAAAGTACATATATAAAGTACATATATAAAGTATATGTCATATAATATATATTATTTATATATTATATAAAGTATATATAAAGTATATATAAAGTGTATATATATACATATATATACATATATATGTATATATATATATATATACACACACACATACTGTTGGTTTGCTTTCATTTTTGTTTCTTTCCTTTTAACAATATGGTGTATTATGGTGTATTAGGACAGACAGATACACTCAGAAGCCCCTTTTCCCCAGAAAACATGTAAGTGAAGCCCTATTAAATAGTTTGGGTGATACATCTGGTAATGACTGACAGCATCTTCCTAGAATGGACCTCTGCAGACACAGATGGATGGAATGGTGTGGTGTAAAGCCTGGGTCCCAGGAACAAGAGCTGGACAAAACACCCTAGTATTCACTTAAACTAGTCTGGAATGGAAAGATTTGGAGGGAAGAGTGTAATAAAAAGGCCTCTGACCAGAATATGAAACAAAATAATTGCAATAAAAAAGTAAAGGGTTTTCCAAAGTCAGTGTCAAAGCTGGAAATATGAAACAAGACAATGTCTTAGAACTAGGTAGAATCGGTCTCCCATCTTTTTTTCCTAGACTATCATCCCTTTTTGCTATATTACTCAGTCTTCTGTGTGAGAATCACAGAATGTAAACAAAAGCAACTGGTTTTGAGTGATATCCCATTCAGAAAAAGATAAGCCCTATTTACATAAAAGCCTTTGGAGCATTATTTTTCAGCAAGGCCTGTATGTTCTGTACTGTCCTGGGTAAACACCGACAAGGTCTGATTCTCCAACTTCCACTTGGTTAGTTCCCTATGGTTAATGAAATCTTTCTAAACAGAATGACCGTTTTTCTGCTTTCCTACTCCCAGTCTCTTTCCAGTCTGGTATCGTCTTCTAAGACACAAGAAAACAGGCTTTGAAATTTATTCCCTCATGCCCTCAAATACTGTAGTCTTAACAAAAGCCATTTATGAAACTAACATAGACCATTTCTTTGCATCATAGGCTGGGCTTTATCAGAAGCAGATCCTGGCTGAAAGATTCAGATGCTACTGACATGTATTAAGGAAATGTTCCCACATGGAACTAGAAAGGGGGAATAGAGGACCAGAATAGGAAGGAGAGAAGCCAAAGTTAAGATTTTAGGGAAGATGCAATGTGATCCCCAGTAGTGTTATGAAGAAGACATTACACCTGAATTCGCCCCACTTGAAGGTAAAGGAGATGGGCTTCTGCACTCCCCTGCAGTCTTTGGTTATGGGATATCCTGAATTGAGGTGAGGGTAGTAAAACTCGCAGATACTTCTGGATCTTTTCTTGATTATGTAGGTTTGTGTGCCTAAGAGCCAGCCTCAGAGGTCCCAAGTGTAAACTGTTAACAACAAAGCACACAGAAGCTGAATGATGGATTCAGAGGTGAGAAAATGGATTTCATGGATCTAATTGTGGTACCAACCAGGATCCAGTATCAGGTATATTGAATTTTCAGAAAATAAAATTATTTCTAGGTGACTGAGTGGTGGTGGTGGGGTATACCTTACCATAATCTTTTATGCAGTTATTATATTATAACTCATATTTTCCAGAGGGGGACCTGAGTTTTATAGTGGGTAGCCAGTTTCTGTAAGTCACTCAGCTTAGGTCAAGACCAACATGCTGGACTGAATTAAGAACCTGAAACCTTTCTTCCAGGTCCCTGTGCTACTCTCCATATATGATGCTTGACATCTACTGGACAGCTATGTAATTGCCATAGATATCGTTTAGAATCCTGAATGGCAGTGATGTCCATACAGTATAAGCAAGATTAATCACGTCCCAGTCCTATGATCATTTCCCACTGTCTTCAGTGGGAAATGACAGCCTGAAATGAAAGTGAGTGTCAAAGAGGGCAGTTGATTCTAAGAAAGCAGTTGTTTCTGAGAGTAGTGGATTCTGAATGCATATTGACCTTTCCCCCCCGCCTTTTTTTTTTACATAGTTTTAACATTTGGATCAAATTATACAATATTACACAGCATCTTTTTGATCTCAGAATATTCATTAATTGTACCCTGAAAGCTATTTTTACCAGCAAAAATAAGCACTTTAATTATATTAAACATTGATAGAGATGGACATTTGTGCAGAGAAGGTAGCTTTCGAGTGACACAAGATCAGAACACATCAATGTGGATAGTCAAAACTGTCTCTTGCATTATTGGAACAAGAGTGATTACTTCAATTAGGTTTTTAGCCTCATATCTGTCTGTGAGATACTTAGGATTCCTCTCATTCCAGATGCATGGATTCAGTCATTACAGTCAAGAGAAGGAAGGAGGCTTGGGGCCTATTTGGTCCAGCTGATCCCACAGTCCATGTAGGCAAACTGAGATTCAGAAAAGGGTACTAACTTTCCCACAGGCACAAAACAAGTGTGATGACATCAGAGGTTCTTGCAAAGAGTGACCTTTCCAACACTTACTCCTACTATGTAATGATAGGCTTTAAATGTTCCATTAGGACTCCTAAAACATCAAACCAATTTCAGGTTCATTATCCTCCAATCCATTCTCCGTATTATACTAAGTACTTATGCTGGTCCTTTGGTTTAAATACTTCAAAGGCTTTATTTGGATTTACTGTGGCTCTTCCATATAATGTGTCTATCTACCTCTCTTATCTCCCCTCCTAACATTACTTCCCTATTTCTCCACTCCGAATATATATCAAAATTTTAATGTTCTTCTTATTTCCAATCACAAACACTTTCTACTCCCTCTCTGGTTTTATCTAGCTAAGATAAATCTACTAGGCATAGAAATGCTTCTGTCCTTTGTTTTCACAACTCCTGTGTATATTTCTAACAGAGTGCCTATCACTGACTATTGTGATATTCTGTTGACATTGCTATCTCTCTCAGTAGGCTATATTTACTTCTGGAGCAGAACTGTTGTCTAATTCATCACTAGACCACAGTACCTGGTGTATATGAAGCATTTAGTAAATGTGCTAATTGTTGAAAATATGAAAATGATACTACACATACTGCTGACATACCATTGTTCTCTGGAGGGCCCAAAAGACCATGTGAAAGTAACTATGAAATGTAGAGGTTGTGAATAATAAGTTTGATTAATAATCCTCTGCCTCCTCTAATTCACTCTGTTTAATAGTTCCTCATCTTTTGGAGTCCAGTAATAGAAAATTCAGATTCAGAATCTCATTGTGATGCAGATAACACACACAAATATTCTCCCCAGTAGGCTGAAGGGTGATAAAGGCAGCAAAGTAACGTTAAATATCTTTGTATCCTGCTTTTTTCAGGATATTTTTGGTTATAAGCAACAGACGGTTATTTATAAAAGTTCTTGGCTCATCTGATTAGGAAATCTAGAGTTGGTTAAAGAAAGCCATTGCCATATGGAGCACCTTGAGTGGTATCTCTGATGCTTGTTCTCCCCTCTCAACTCCAATGTTCTTGGTTCATTTCATTGCTTAGATGGGATGTTTCCACATAGAGGAGAAGATCACTCTCAAGAAACCTATAGTCACCTACTCACTGTTTACGAGCTCCAGTAAAAAGATTCAATTTCCTTGTTATCTGTGGTGCAGTCTTCCCAGGGAAAATCCACCTGGCATGGCTTGGGATATACAAACTTGAGAGATTCCAAGAGTATGTACCTATCACTTGTTGTTTAAGAGGTAGAGAAAAGGCAGTTGCTTTAAGATCATAATGGTCGAGATGAAGAGAGTGTCTCTTTGAAAGGGATGAATGGTGGAGTTTCACCAAGCATCTCTAGTGACTGATAAACAAATGGCATGCATGTTTACATTAAGGCCAAAGGGAAGGAGAGAAAATGAGGCCAAGACTACTATTCTCTTACTGTTCAACTATTTAGGACCTTATCTTCAATTCATGCACGCCCTAATGTGCTGGACATTAGGATTAGAATGGTCCTAATTTCAGACGGAGTATCATGGGAGATAAGGAATATAAAATCAAAAGATGTTTTTATTCCAATTAAAAGTCCCCCATGTCCACAAATTCTTATATGAGTGTATTCCCCCCACATATACACGTGAACTAAAAAACACAGAGTATATTTCTGTATACAATTATAGTTTTACATAATGTCAAAGAGATTGTTTAGTTAAACACATACCACCTTGGTTAATATTCAAGATGCCTACTTGAGCCTATTATCATCCTTTTATTTAGCACATATGGGTATGTCATTTTATTATTTTTTTTAAGACAATGACGATGCCAATGAAGCTACCCACAGAAATACATTCAATGATTTCACACTAAAATGTAATCAATGTGTCAGATGGTGAAATCTTGGTTTGAAAGCAGGTGAATTAGAGGATATAAAATCCAGGGCCAGTTATTAAAATGAAACTTAGTCTCAATTCCACCTCTTACCAGTTATGTCACCATGAGAAGTCATTTTAACGCTTATTGATATAATTCTCCATCAGTAAGACTGCCTAACAGAGTTGCTATCAGAAAAGAACTGTACTGGTAAAAAGTGAAGAAAATTATAACATTGTATGTATAGATTAGCATTTTTTTTAAATTAATCTCAAGATTCTGAGTAAAGTTTTTAATTCATATTTTCTCCCACCTCTTATTTATGTCTTCCATGATTTGATGTTCCTAGTGTAGATTTAAAAATATCCTTTATCATGTTTGCCTTTGTGGAAATAAGTAAAATGTATTTAGAAAGAGAAAGAAACAGATGAGGAAAAAATACATAAAGGGGGTAACTCTTATGCATCGGGATACACAAACTTGCAAATACTCAACACCATCAGTATGATTTCCACTGAAAGCGGCTAGAGATATGACAAAGTCCTAATCATACTCACAGATCAATCTAATCACAAAATGCCTGTGCTAGAAGGTCCATTAGAAGCCTCTAACACAAGACTGGAGAAATCCACAATACATCTCTTATTGTTGTTCTCATGGCAGACATAGCTCATCTTTATATACTCTATTTACATATTCTCTTTCATAGTTAGTTTCTACTTCTCCATCCAGTACTTCAGGCACTATGACTCCTCCTTTAGAAAGCCAAACAAATAATACCAATCTGCTATGCCACACTGATCCACCCTGCATATGGTATAGTTGAAAATTCCAATACGTGGAGAATCAATTCGCTAGGGGCAAAGAACAAACTACCACAAAACAAAAGCAGAGTCAGAGTTAGAATATAGGTTTCCTGATTCCCAGTTATGAGTGAAAGGATTTAAAACAACGTCACAAACCCAAAACAAATGTTAGGAATAAAAAGTGCATGTGGTGACCTTCAGACATTGGTTCCTTTGGGCATCAGAAAAAAAATCCTAGCCAGCTGCTATATTAGCGTATTATAGATAGCAATGTCTGTGCTAGTTATGGAATGAAGAGCTAACAAAAGACAATGTATATACTGTAAACAAATCATGTAGGAAAGAAAAAAATGTGAAGCTACAATATGGCTTGGAGGAAAGCCATTTATTTATTTAATATAAGAGTTATATTTTTATTTAATATAAGAGTTAACAAGGGAGTTTCTCTAAGCTGAGGAATTTTCTGATAAATTGAAGATATGATTTAATTACAACACAGACTTTCTGAGAAGAAAAAAAAATGACCTTGATAATAGGTCCAACTCAATTTGGTACAGTAATAATGTTTTCTAACTTCTTTTTTGGAGCCTGTGTTATAGGCAGACACTAGGTAACATCCACATATCATGTATCAGCCTAACAATCATCCTAATTTAAAAATTTTATAAATTTTACAAATTACTAATTCTCAGATTGGGCAATTATATTTTTCACGTTCCCTTTCTTTTCCTTCCTTCCTTCCTTCCTTCCTTCCTTCCTTTCTTTTCTTTCTTTTGTCTTTCTTTCTTTCTTTTTCTCTCTTTTGGATGCATATTACACTAGATTAGTTTATAATGTTTTCAGTTATAGTGCATTTTATATACCTATCTATAAATTATTTAGCACTTATTTAGCACTTATTTAGATTCAAAACCCACCGAAATGAAAGAATGCATACAAGTGCATACCTCTTAGCTGTTTAAGACCAAATAAGAGATTACTGTTTGAAATTCTTTTTTATTTATTTATTTATTTATTTATTTATTTATTTATTTATTTACATTTATTTATTTTTGAGAGTCAGAGAGAGACAGAGCACAAGTTGGAGGAGGGTCAGAGAGAGAAGAAGACACAGAATCCGAAGCAGGCTCCAGGCTCTGAGCCATCAGCACAGACCCTGATGTGGGGCTTGAACTCACAAACCATGAGATCAGGACCTGAGCTGAAGTCAGACACTTAACTGATTGAGCCACCCAGGTGCCCCTGAAATTCTTTTTTAAAATTATGAAAATTTTGCTGTGTGAAATATAAGTATCTACATAAATGTAATACTGTAAAATCCTCATTCATACTAAATATATATCATACAAGGTATCTATTTTCTACATTATATGTAGTAATTACTGTATACACATTATTAGATGGTTAGCAACTTATAGAGTGCCTCCTCACAAAAATACATTCCTATAACTATTTAGAGTGTGCAGAAGAGGGGATGCATAGTTCAGAAGCATGGATGTCGCACAGCTCTACCCACCGTACTACATGTGAGAAACTCTCTTCTGTAAATTGGACCAATGATACCTGCACTGGGGAAGAGGGATGAATAGATGAAATGTGATAAAGTATATACAACTGTCTGATTCATAATGTGCAGTAGCTCTGTATGACCAGGGATTCTGATCATAGATGAGAGAACTGAAACCCACAGAAACTAAGAGAGGCTGAAGCAAAGGAGAAAGGGTATGGCTTTGCAGTGAGATAAAATGTAAGGTAAATACACAGAATGGGCACTATGTTTCCAGTTACTCCAGAATAAGGACTCAACAAAAATGGCAACCATTGGGGGCACCTGTGTGGCTCCATCAGTTAAGCAGGGGTAAGCATCCCACTCTTGATTTTGACTCAGATCATGATCTCACAGTTCGTGAGATCAAGCCCTGCATGGAGCTTTTTATTGACAACGCAGAGCCTGCCAGGGACTCTCTCTCTCTCTCTTGTTCTCCCTTTGCTCCTTCCATGCTTGTTCTCTCTCTCTCAAAATAAATAAATAAATATTTTTTAAAAAGGCAGCCACTATTATAACAAACGTCTCCCATGTCCACAAATAGGAAGCAGCAAATGCTCACCATTAGAACCTATTCCTGCCACCAAACAGCCTCCTGTCCAATGAGAGCTCCCACTATGCTGACCTAAACTATTAAATTTCCCTGCAACTCAAATTTATTCAAATTCCTTGAACTGATCTGTTTGTTTTGTCACAGGGCCTTTGCATATGTTGCATCCTTCATTTAACATGCATTCCTTGGCTCTACTCAACCATCACTAAATCAATTTTTACTCTATTTGTGGATCTAATCAGAAAAAATCACTTCCTCCAAGAAGTTTCATGGACTCTTCCTATGAGGCCAAATGATCCATTGCATACTTTTATAACTTCACATGTTTCCTTCAAGCACGTATCAACATTATAAATCTTATTTATTAAGGTTAACATATATTAAAGTAAGTCTTCCCACTAGTCTATAAGCTCCATGAGGACCAGGTCCCCAAACAGATGTGCTCATTTTTGTATCTCTAAGCATGCATCATAATGTCTAGCACAAATACACACTCAATAAACTGTTACTGAAAAAAAGAAAGGAAATATTCAGATTTGCACCTAGTATTCCCAACAAGGTAGGTGTTTCAGCAGTTCATGAGAATGAGTTTATTATTAATATATGCTCTTCTACAGCTTTGGAAGAGGAGAAGCCTTCTTTATCTTTTTTTTTCCCCTCATAATACAAACAAAGTTCTTCCTGGACAGTCAGAGAAAGTCAGGCATGAATACTACCTACATGAGAAACTAAGGTTTTGCTAAATTAGCTGGCTGACTAAAGGAATTTGTGAATGTATGTGTGGTTCTGAGGTCTGACTTGCAATATTTGTGGAAAGTTCATGCTCATTTACTTGGAAAACCTCTTAAGTCAATCTCAGTAGTACAGAGATAGATGTGGAGTAGGAATAGCAACAGAAATGAGACAGCCTCCACCTAATGTTCTGGGCAACTAAATAGATACAGATCTAGGACCTGAATACTAGAGTGTCAAAAAATTATACACACACAGACACAGTCTGAAAAAAGATCTTAATATTAAAATCTCTCTTGGGGCGCCTGGGTGGCGCAGTCGGTTAAGCGTCCGACTTCAGCCAGGTCACGATCTCGCGGTCCGGGAGTTCGAGCCCCGCGTCGGGCTCTGGGCTGATGGCTCAGAGCCTGGAGCCTGTTTCCGATTCTGTGTCTCCCTCTCTCTCTGCCCCTCCCCCGTTCAAGCTCTGTCTCTCTCTGTCCCAAAAATAAATAAACGTTGAAAAAAAAAAAATTTAAAAAAAAAAAATCTCTCTTTATGCGGGGGAGGGGGGAGAAGAGGAGAAAAGATGCGAAATCAAAGACGGCAGAGAGAATTCTAGAGTTCAGATAATTACTCCAACTCTCCTTCAGCTTGTTGACATATCTACTTAAATCCATCTTAGAATTGACATTGACAAGGCGTAGTGCTCTTTGAAAATAAAATGCTCCTAAATAGTTATATAACTGCTCAGTCCACAATTTTATCTGCACCATGCACTAATAGCTCTCTATAAATATTGCTAAATTATTTGCTAAATTGGAAGACACAGTTATGTTTTATCATCACTCCCTAAACTACTGGCAAAATAGTGGTGCTTTGAAAATATTTAACTGTCAGTTTTTATCAATTGATCAGCGGTAAGCAGTTTCTTAGATTAAATAAGATCAAATGGGATTTGTGGCTGTCAGATTTTCATTTGGCTTGTTCAATCATTATTTAAATTGCATTTCTGTATATATAGCAATATGTTAATTTGTTAGACAATGCATGCAGAAGTGATGTATGTTGCATTTTAAAAATTAGTTGAGTGAGGTGGTTCAATATTGTGCTGTCTAAAGTTAAGTATAAACTTTATAGTAAAATCTCCAAATGTTGTTAATGACAAATGGAATTCAACCTGATGGACCTGTGCTTCTATAAACATTTTGTACTTGCCTGTGCCTCCATAATATATTTTCTTAGTTCAATAAGCACATTCATTTGTAATAATGGAAATGATTTTATGTTACCTGCATCACCCAGTACTGCCCTACTAAAAAGAAGCATCTTCCCATTCTTTTTCTTTTAATGTTTACTTACTTATTTTGAGAGAGAGAGAGAGAGAGAGAGAGAGAGAGAGAATCCCACAGAGGCTCCAGGCTTGGTGCTGCATCCAACACAGGGCTGGAGCATCCTTCCATCCTTAGAGCCAAGTTTAAATGCCTTGGCCTCTTGTCCCTGCTAGTCAGCTGACTGGAAGGCCATGTGGCCTGCCTCTGAACTCTCACAGTGTGTTTCTCCCTCTCTTTTACATAGGGCAGTTTTTACCTTTGGAGACAATTATTTGGTTGGCAAACTTCTCCTTCTTACCAGAGCATATAGGAGTTGAGGACTGCATAGGTCTAGAATCCCAAGCTGTGGTTAAACAGCATGCATATACAGAGAGGTAATCTGAGGCTCTCTTCAGCTCTCTCCCAGCGTCATGTGGACAAAGATAATTTATACAATTACCCTTTAGATGTGCCAGGGCTCAGAGACAAGACCAATGCAACTGGTATTTAGACCACACTAATGCTGAAAAGTTATCCTCAATTCGGGATAGCATGGATTCTCTTCCCGAAAAGGTATTTTGGGGGCACCTGGGTAGCTCAGTAGTTTAAACCTCTGACTCTTGATTTCAGCTCAGGTCATGATCTCACAGTTTGTGAGTTCAAGTCCCGCATGAGGCTCTGAGCTGATGGTGCAGAGCCCGCTTGGGATTCTTTCTCCCTCCTCTCTCTGCCCATGCACTCTCTCTCCCTCTCTCATTCTCACTCTCTCTCATCCTCTCTCAAAATAAATAAACAAAAAAAAGGTATTTGGGGAGAGCTTGGTTGGCTCAGTCAGTTAAGCAGCTGACTCTGGCTCCAGTCATGGTCTCACTGTTAGTGGGTTGGAGCCACGCGCCAGGCCCTGTGCTGACAGCTCAGACCCCAGAGCCTGCTTCAGATTCTGTGTCTCCCTCTCTCTCTGCCCCTCCCCCACTCATACTCTGTCTCTTTCAATAATGAATAAATGCTAAAAATGTTTTTAAAAATGGTATGTAGCATTTATCATGGTTTTAGCAGACATTCTTTAGGATTTTCCACTTCCTAAAAGAGTGACAATAGAATATTCTTCCAGATGAAATATATCTTTAAAACCACAGTAAAAAAATTAAAAAAAAATTTAAAAAGCAGCAAAAACAGAGGTAATATATGCTACATAAAAGCTCTAGCTCATCGTTTAAAACAATCCAACACCAAGTAAACTTCAAATATGAGAATACAGGAGCATATTAATAAAATACTGTTTTTTAATAACATGTTGTGAAGTTAAAAAGCATATTAATGTACACAGTGGTTAAAAAAAAAAGACCACCACAATTCTGAGTATGTGTGAGTATGAATACTTACTAGCATAGAATACTTAAGGGCTCACATCAGCATGCTTAGGTTGGGTATTTACTAACCAGAGAAAGTTACAGATCTTCCCTGACTTATGACGAGTCTGTGTCTGGATAAACCCATCATAACATGAAAATGTCATAACCCAAAAATGTATTTAATACAGGTTATCCACCAAACATTATTTAGCCTAGCCTGCCTGAATTAAACATTTTCAGAACACTTATATGATTATCCTACAGTTGAGCAAAATCATCTAACACAAAGGCTATTTTATAATAAAAGGTTGAATATCTCAGGATTTAATTGAATACTGTACTGAAAGTGAAAAACAGAATGGTTGTAGGGGTACAGAATGGTTAGAAATACATCGGTTGTTGACCCTCATGATCACGTGGCTGCCAGGAAGCTGCAGGCAGCTGCTGGCCTCAGCATCATAAGACAGTATGAGGTGGCATACTGCTATATCAGGAAAAGATCAACATTCAAACTTTGAAGGACAGTTTCTACTTAACATGTATCACTTTCACACCATGATAAAGAAAAAAAAAATCATTAAGTTGGGAGGTACCTGGGTGGCTCAGTCGGTTGAGCATCTGACTCCTGCTCTAAGGTCTTGATCTTAGGGTTGGGAGTTCAAGTACCATGTTGGGCTCCATGCTGGGTGTGTGAAGATACCTAAAAAGAGCTGGAAGTTGAACCTTCATAAGTCAGGGACCATATATATCTACTAATTAGATATTGCTAACAAGGAAAAGTTATTTCATTTCTCTTTGTTTCATTTTTATTATTTTTAAAGTGGAAATACTAAAAACAGCTAGGTCTACAGACGGAATGAAATAATGCATAAAAGGTATTATGAAACAAAAATTTAGCCAGAAGAGTAAAAATTAGGTATTTGATTTCTCATATATAAAGACTAAAATATTATTTTATTAACTATGGCTGTCAATGGTTGTATTTCGGTGGCCAGTTTTAGCATTTCTCTTTACTTATTATTTTTCTTTCTGGCCTTTCTAACACTAATGAATAGGCATTATTTTTTTAACTGCAAAAAATGCCTATAAAATATATCCCTTTCAAACTTCTCTGATTCCACCTCCACTTAAGATTTCCATTGATTTCTACCAGGGATATGTGTGTACATGGAAAGTAGATGTTACTCACAATAATATAACACAAGGCTCTCTAATATACAACTCAAGCTCATGTGATAGTAGAGTGACCTACCAGCAAGTGACAGTTTAAATTTGAAAAGATCAAATATATTCAATCTGTGGGTATTATCTAATGGGCGCCAGATGCCACACTGAAGTGTGCAAACTGAATGTTTCTTAGGGAATCTACCAAGTAGCAGGCAGACAATATCTGTCTTCAGAGCAATCCTAGCTTCCTAAAGGGAAATATCTCAACGCATCTGACTTTCCCAGGGGTAGTGGATCATATTTTGTACCGCAACATCAACAACATTGTGTACTATAAATTTACTAAGCATATATTCAAGAAGTATTTGTTGAATGCTTGAGGAACAAATGTTGGGAGAAAATTATACAAATGTGCATTACTTCAAAGATTTAAAGGAGCATCATATCTGTAATGTTGACAGTGTTAGACTATTTTTAAAACATATCTTCCAAGATTTTTGGATGATCTAGTAAGCTATTTCCCTTATGGTCAAGTGCATGTACTAGAAGAAATATGGCCAAGGTTAAATAAGAAGTCTTCAGCTCTACAGTCCAGTGAGTATGATGCATCAGGCAAAGGCTGGTGCTGGGATTTCAGTGACCTTGGCCTTCTGATAACTAAGGCAAGCTAACATGAAACTTTCCCTGCAGGAATTAATGTGTAAAAATGAAATTGTCACAAAGTCCTTATGTGTACCTGGGTCTTTGAAATTCATACATATTAATCTGAAAGTATTAATTAATTGCTTTAAAATTTCTATTGAGTACTTAGAGCTCTACGTTCTATGAATGGTTAATTTCATGTGTCAACTTAGCAGGGCCATGAGGTGCACAAATATTTGGTTAAAAATTATTTCTAGATATGTCTGTGATGTTGTTTCTTGATGATATTAGCCTTTTAAAATTTCTCTGGTTATTTTATGATGAGATTAGCATTTGAATGGATAGACTATGCCAAGCAAATTGTTCTCTTTCATATAGATGGATTGCATCCAATCCATTGAAGGCCTGAAAGGAGTCAAAGGAGTAACAAAAAATGCTTTCTTTTGGCCTGTCTTGAATTGGGACATCAGTCTTCTCCCACCTTTGGACTCAAGCTCACACTGGAGTTTACACCATTGACTCTGTTGGTTTTTACGCCTTTGGACTAGAATGATACCATTGGCTCTCCTGGGTCTCCAATTTGCCAGCTAAGATCTTAAACATCTCAGACTCTGTAATTATGTCTGCCAATTCCTTATACTATATCTCTTGGTATTTGCAAGATGCTTTTCAAAACAGATCATATACTACTAACTATTATGGAGTAATCCTGAACTCTTTTCATATGTATTTATGGACTACAATTGTTTAACAACGGTCAACATTGCAAATAACACATGAGTAATGAGATACATTAAAATTGTTATTTTAACTGAATGAATAATCAAGAAAGTCCAAAGTCCTAAAGTTCATTTCAAGGTATATGTAACAATTTTAGTTATCTTTGTTCAGAAGAACAGCATATCTGGATTTGAAGTTTTCTGTTGTTTATAGATTATCTCCTCTATGGAATGCCAAGATATACATTCTGAGTCCAGCCGCTCAAAAACTGGTGTCCCGGAGATGCCTGTGTGGCTCAGTCAGTTAAGCATCCAACTCTTAATTTAAAGCTGAGGTCACGATCACAGGATGGTGAGACTGAGCCTGTGTCAGGCCCCATGGTGGGCATGGAGCCTGCTTGAGGTTCTCTCTCTCTCCCTCTGCTCTTTCCCTGCTCATGTGTGTGCACACACATGCTCACTCTCTTTAAAAAAAAAAAAAGAAAAGGGGCACCTGGGTGGCTCAGTCGGTTAAGCAGCCGACTTCACCTCAGGTCATGATCTCATGGTCTGTGAGTTCGAGCCCCGTGTCGGGCTCTGTGCTGACAGCTCAGAGCCTGGAGCCTGTTTCAGATTCTGTGTCTCCCTCTCTCTGACCCTCCCCCATTCATGCTCTGTCTCTCTCTGTCCCAAAAATAAATAAACGTTAAAAAAAATTTAAAAAAAAAAGTTTTATCCTGGTATCCTGGACTGCTTTTGAGCCTGAGGTATCTCTCATTTGTATAGTTATCTCCGGCACTTCCAAAAATATTGGACACCATGCATGCAGTCAGGAAATATTTCTTGAAGAAACAGACAAAGTCACTCTGTTATTAGATAAACATTGTTGAGACTGTGTGCTTGGAAACTTGTATAAGGTAACTCCACTTTCAATGGAATTTAAATAATATCCTGCACTACGTTTCATTTCTGGTTAAACCAATAGCCCTACTAGGCTGTTTTGTGTGCATGCCTATTGTAGTTCAATCATTTTATTCTTGATATAGAATCATATTTTTTTCTGGATTAAATTTTTTGCTACTAAAATGTTTTTTTTTAAATAACAACAACAACAACAACAACAAGTGAATTGCCTTCAGTGACTTAACTACTAATTATGTTATTAGGCATACTTACTAGGCACCTTTATTTTAGATGCCTTGGTCCATTTTAGGGGCTTAGAGGCAGGTAGTAATTGATAAAAGAAAAATCAGCTCTCATTTCTGTCACTTATAAAGATAATTATCATTGTGAGCATTCACAATATGCCAGACAATGTCTTAGAGATATTTAATATGAAACATCATAGCTTTACTGTTGAGCACTGAGACCATACAAGACAACTTGTGCTTATGTACAATATCTGAAATTCTCACCCCAAATCATTTTAATTCTTATTCTTTTGATGATTAAATAGAAAAAAATCATAGGGGTTACTATAATGCTAAGATCATAGGGCCAGAAGCTGTTAAAAATAAGCTTGGAATATACATCCTTTTGTTGTTAAAACCCAATTTCATTGCATCATATGCAATGAAACTTCTTGTTTTGGCATTTTCTCCACTTGGATACTTTCATGCCTTCAACAGGATAGTCTGTGCTTGAATTACTGGCAGTTTTCTCATTGGAAAGCTCACCAAGATGCTGCCTTACTTGCATGGCTTTGATGTTAAATCTTTCTTTCATACCCTCTTATTTTGTTTGCTAAGCAATTAACAGATTGATCTTCTAGAAAAAAATCAAAACACAAGAATATTTTTTTTAACTGCTGTGTGTTCCTCTTCCAAAGTTTTAAAGTAATTTCATCTCCATAGGCTGTTCAGGTCCATCTACTTAAATCTTTGTGTCAAAAGATTTAGAATATGCCTCAGAGGTTATACCCTTATATCTTTCTTCTGAAAAGAAAGACTGTGGCTTTGTTATTTCAAAGCAATATGCTTAATTATCTTGACCTCAGTTTCCTTTCTTGCATCAACCTCTCAGGCTATTTGAAAGGATATTAGGTAATTTACATGAATGTGTTTTGCATATGATAGTCACCTAAGAAATATCACTTTGCCCTTTTTCCTTCTTTGTAGGACAGTTAGTTAACTGTCTTTGGTAGGCCTTCCTTTGTGTGAATATTTGGTTTAAAGGTGCAAGAGTATCAATATTTGTATTACTATATGGCACAGAATATTGGCTAAAAAATATGCATTTAATTTTGGAGGCAATCCTTGATGACAAGTGTCACAGCCTTCATTTTAAGGAGAAGGAGACTGTCACACAGTTCAGAAGTAACAGAGCTCAGGTTCAAAAGCACATCTGTCTGGCTCCAAAGGATTTATTTAACACACAATATCACTCTATATGGAAGGTAGCCACAGTTTTTTAAGTGCCACACCATAATTAGCAAGTTTCTTATTTAATAAATCTTCTAGAACTATTTAAACTGAAAAGTTAGATTTTTTTCAACAAATTCTATTCAGAAAGTTACACACATTGCCAGTGAAGTAGCCAGTATCTAAGGGCTGAATAGACTTCCTTCTTATCCATTAAGAACCAATAGTTTCTCTCATTAATATCAGCTCTTTGTTTAAAAAGATACATAAAAGATACATGACCTTAACTACTTATATCAATTAATTTCAGTGAGAAATATTTGTTACTTTGCAAAATCCAGATCCACTTACAAAGGAGAACTACTCTAATTAAAAAAGACCACTTAGTGGAGTACTATGTGGAGAAAGAGAAAGAATGAATGAGAAAGAATGAAATGAGAAAGACTGAGATGAGAAAGAATGCGAAAGAATGAGAATGAGAAAGAATGAAATATGGCCCTTTTTTAGCAACGTGGATGGAACTGGAAAGTGTGATGCTAAGTGAAATAAGCCATACAGAGAAAGACAGATACCATATGTTTTCACCCTTATGTGGATCCTGAGAAACTTAACAGAAACCCATGGGGGAGGGGAAGGAAAAAAAAAGAGGTTAGAGTGGAAGAGAGCCAAAGCATAAGAGACTCTTAAAAACTGAGAACAAACTGAGGGTTGATGGGGGGTGGGAGGTAGAGGAGGGTGGGTGATGGGTATTGAGGAGGGCACCTTTTGGGATGAAGACTGGGTGTTGTATGGAAATCAATTTGACAATAAATTTCATATATTGAAAAAAAAGACCACTTAGGGGGTGCCTGGGTTGCTCAGTAGGTTAAGTGTCTGACTCTCAATTTTAGCTCAGGTCATGATCTCACAGTTTGTGGGTTCAAGACCCATGCTGGGTCCGTGCTGGTGGTGTGGGTACTGCCTGATGCCCTAAGCATGAAGCCTGCTTGGGATTCTCTCTCTTTCCCTCTCTCTTTCATTTCTCTCTCCCATTCATATTATCCCTCCCTCTCAAAATAAATTTTAAAAATCTTTAAAAAAAAAACCAGTATATACCAGATGCTCTACATATATTGTTTTACTTAATGCTGAAATATTCATTTCCTCATTCAATAAATATTCAAGTACCTTCCTCATTTCCAGTCACTGTTCTAGATCATAGGGATGCAATTTTTAGCAAAAACAGACCTGGATTTGCCTTCATGTCACTAAAAGTATAATAATAATAAAGACACTAATAAGATCTTTAGGCTGAAAACTATAGAATGCTTAGGAAAGAAATTGAAGAAGACACAAAGAAATGGAAAAACGTTCCATGCTCATGGATTGGAAGAACAAATATTGTTAAATGTCTATATGACCCGAAGCGATCTACACATTCATTCCAATCCCTACTAAAATAACACCAACATTCTTCACAGAGCTAGAACAAACAATTTGAAAAGCGGCAGGGAACCAAAAAAGACCCAGAAAACCCCAAAGACCCTGAATAATGTTGAAGAAGAAAACCAAAGCTGGAGGATCATAATTCCAGACTTCAAGCTGTATTACAAAGCTATAATTATCAAGACAGTATGGTACTGGCACAAACACAGACACATTGATCACATAGAGAACCAATGGAAAAAAGACAGTCTGGTTAGCAAATGGTGTTGAGAAAAATGGACAGTAACATTCAAAAGAACAAACCTGGACCACTTGCTTATACCATACACAAAAATAAACTCAACATAGATGAAAAACCTAAATATAAAACAGGAAAACATCAAAATCCTATAGGATACAACAGGCAAATACCTCTCTGATCTCAGCCACCTCAAATTCTTATTAGGCATGGCTCTCAAGGCAAGGGGAACAAAAGAAAAAAATGAACTATTGGGACCTCATCAAGATAAAAACTGTATAGTGAAAGAAACAAACAACAAAACTAAAAGGTGACTGATGGAATAGAAGAAGATATTTGTAAATGACATAATAGGTAAAGGGTTAGTATCCAAAATCCTATAAAGAATTTATCAAAGTCAACACCCAAAAAACAAATAATCCAGAGAAGAAATAGGCAGAAGACACAGACACCTTTCTGAAGAAGACATCCAGATAGCAAAGAGACAAATGAAAAGATGCTGAACATCACTCATCATCAGAGATATATAAATCAAAACCACAATGGGATACCACCTGACACCTGTCAGAATGACTAAAGGCATTAACAACTCAAGGCAACAACAGATGTTGCTGAGGTTGTGGAGAAAGTGGATCACTTTTGCACTGCTGGTGGGAATGCAAACTGGTGCAGCCACTGTGGGGAACAGTATGGAGGTTCCTCAGAAAATAAAAGTAGAACCACCCTATGACCCAGTAATTGCACTACTAGGTATTTATCCAAAGGACACAAAAATGCTTATTTGAAGGGGTGCGCGTGCACACACACACACAACATATATATATATTTCATATATATGACATATATATAATATTTATGTATTTTACTGTGATATATATGTACATATAATGTAATATGTATTTTAATATGTATTAATATGTATTTAATATGTATTATATATGTATTAATATGTATTAATATCAATATGTATTAATATATTAATGCATTAATATATATGCATTAACAAAATACATATTAATATGTATTTAATATGTATTAATATGTATTAATAATATATGATAATATAATATCAATATATTAATAATATTATATTAATAATTATTAATATCAATAATGTATTAATAATATTATATTAATAATATAATTATTAATAAAGTAATGCGTACTTTTACTGTGATATATATGTGTATATATATATAAAATGTAATATTACTTGGCAATCAAAAGGAATGAAATCTTGCCATTTTCAACAATATGAATAGAACTAGATGGTATTGAGCTAAGCGAAATAAGTCAGGGAAAGACAAATGTCATATAACTTCACTCAGATATGGAATTTAGGAACACAACATATTAACATAGGAGAAGTGAAAGAAAAATAAGATAAAAACAAAGAGGAAGATAAACCATAAGAGACTTTTTTAAATTAAAAAAAATTAAAAAAAAATAATGTAGAGAGAAAGGGAGAGAGAGAATCCCAAGTAGGCTCCACACTTAACATGGAGACCAATGTAGGGCTTGACCTCACAGTTTTGAGATCATGACCCAAGCTGAACTCAAGAGTCAGACAACCAGCTGAGCCACCAGGCACCCTGATCAGAGACACTTAAAATATAGAAAACAAACTGAGGGTTGTTGGAGGGGTGTTGGGTGGGGGGATGGGCTAAATGGGCAATGCACATTAAGGAGGGCACTTGTTAGGATGAGCACTGGCTGTAATATGTCAGTGATGAATCACTAAGTCCTACTATTGAAACTGTTATTACACTATGTTAACTTGGATTTACATTAAAAAAATAATAAAATAAAATATTTTTCTTTTAAAAACAAAAGATACTCCCCAATGTTTATAGCAGCACTATCAACAATAGCCAAAGTATGGAAAGAGTATAAATGTCTATCGGATCAAAGGATAAAGAAAATGTGGTGTACATATACAATGGATTATTACCCAGCAATCAAAAAGAATGAAATCTTGCCATTTGCAACTACGTGGATGGAACTGGAGGGTATTAGGCTAAGTGAAATTAGTCAGTAAGAGAAAGACAAAAATCATATGACTTCACTCATATGAGGACTTTAAGAGACAAAAGAGATGAACATAAGGGAAGGGAAATAAAAAAATAACATAAAAATGGGGGGGGACAAAACATAAGAGACTTTTACATACAGAGAATGAACAGAGGGTTACTGGAGGGGGTGTGGGAGGGGGGATGGGCTAAATGGGGGAGGGGCATTAAGGAATCTACTCCTCAAATCATTGCTGCACTGTATGCTAATTTGGATGTAAGTTACTATAAAATAAAAATAAAAAATAAAACAAGTTTAAAAAATTAGCAAATTTAATTAACTGAAGAACA
Source organism: Prionailurus viverrinus (assembly GCF_022837055.1). Classification (NCBI taxonomy): domain Eukaryota; kingdom Metazoa; phylum Chordata; class Mammalia; order Carnivora; family Felidae; genus Prionailurus; species Prionailurus viverrinus. The sequence continues at coordinate 22,964,471 of NC_062575.1, read as the reverse complement.
GAGGGAGAAAAAGGAAAAAATAAAACTTCCAGAGAGTGGGACAAGAATGGGAAAAGTCTGTGGTAAGAGGGAACAAGTTGAGCTAAACAGCAGGGAGAGGGTGGAGGGAACATTGAGGGTTGGTATGATGCAGGGAGAAAAAATCTGTTCTCTTGGATCAGAAAGGGCTTCTTTGTGGAAATGCCATTTAAATTGAGAAGTGGCATTTAATGATACCTTTTTCCTATTTTCCTTTTTAAAAAAATATATCTGTCGGAACACCACTGAAATCTTATTTCAACACACTGTGTGTAAGCAAACTGTGCAGTGAAAAAACCATAGGACTAATGTAATAAAAATGTGGATGTTCATAAACTCCTTAATAATACAGTGTTCCAAGTAAAATCCATGGGATTTATGTGACATTAGGTATTTTTAGAAAGCTCAGACCAACAAATGGAAAGACTTAGAAAAACAAAGAAAGAAAAAAAAAGCCTTAAAAATAAATTCCATAGGCTACCAAGGCTGTCTGCTGGATTTTTCACTGGTCAGGAATACATATATTCTAACGGCAAATGATGGGAAAGAAAATTTCCCATTCACCTAATGCATGTCCAATATGAACTTAATTACTTTCATCAGTACAGTAGAGGAAAACATTGAGCAGGAAGGGAAAACACCAATGTGCTTCAACCTGATACATCTATCCCCAAGCCTCTTTCTCTCTTGTGGAGTATTGTTTAAGTGGCTAGTTTTAATATATCATGTTGTGATATTTACATTGATATAGGTGAATCCAAACTATGAAGTGATACAAGTGGCATTTAACTTTCAAATTTTCAATTTGTTGGGACTGAGGATGTTTACAGGCTTTCTCCTCAAGTACTCTCTGTAGTTCAGGTTTGGCTCCTGGACAGGAAGTTGTTCTGTACTGATATGACAGAAAAAAGTATACGTGTGTAGTTGGGGAGTTAAATGGTCATCTGGTATATGAAGAATGGCATCCACAGTCTCTGGAACACGTCTTGGAATTGAAAAAAAGATGACTATCAAATCCTGAGTTCTAGCTTCTTTCTTTATAAATAAATGCTTTACACTATAAAGATAATAACCATAGAACTGCTGAGAAAGAGAGAAAACAAGTCACCCACACCTAATTAGTCATACCATCTAGTCACAACCAAAAGAAATAATAACAAGAGCAGCAACAGCAGCAATAATAATAACTGAAATTCATTGGGTACTACCATGGGCCTACTGTTTCAAGTAAATTATTTCTAATCATGATACTAACCTCCCATACTATAACCAATATCCTCCTTTTACACTTGAGGAAAACTGCTCAGAGGGATTAAATTACTTGTCAGATATATCACAGAGCCACTGAGGGCAGAAAACCAAGATTTAAAATAAGAAATACTTTGTTTAGGCTTTTACTGAGGCATGTGGCTTTTCAGTCATTTTCCCCAAATATGTACTTTTTATTTGCGCGTTTGTTCTATTCAGTTTTATTTCAAGCTTGTCATTGCATGACACATTAATTTTCACTCCCAATTTCTTAAATCATCTATTTTATTACCTATGTTATTACATGATTGCTATCATTATCAATATACGTTAAAAAACCCAAGTATATGTACTTTATTATGTCTAACCAATAATTTATATCTTGACCATTTTGCTTGTTTTCCTTTTGTTTCTATATCATAAAAAATGATACAATATTTTTATATAAAGCTTTTTCTGCATTTTGGATTATTTATTTCAGATGGCTTTCTAGACGAAAAAAAATGACTCACTCAAAGGTATTAGACTTGTTTTTTAAATATTTAAAATCTAAGGCCTAAATCATAAGAAATATGCATATGACAAAATTAATACTCATATTGATTAAGCTCTGTAGTTCCAGGTTTTCCCAATTCATCTACCAATTAGGCTATAGAAATTTACTTGACCAAAATAGATTTGCATTTTAAAAACTCAATAGTATTAATCTGTGCTGGGCCTATAAGGGTTATCCTGTTGAAGTCTTTAAAGTCAAAGGTACTCATCATTCATGAATCTAAGGAAATGACCTATGTATTAAGTAGTCTGTAAGAAAAGATATTCTATGTTCATTTGCATTTCCACTGACCCATTTCTTTCTGCTTAATAACATTTTAAATTACTCGAATTAATATGGGAGAAAAAAAATGAACTACTTAGCTGAAGTCAGTAAAATTATCAGATCTATTGCTATTACATGGTGTAAATAAATGCTTTGTCCTTAAGTATGTTTACCTTAAATAATAACTAATTTTAATACCTATTTAAAGTAGACAAATATAAAGCATATCAAACTACAAGCATTGTTTAATTTTAAATGTTTTTTCAAGAACAATAGACTGTATATGCAGAGGTATATGTACCTGTGTATGAATTCTCCCTTAAAAATGTTTTTTTATTTTAATTTTTTTTTCAACGTTTATTTATTTTTGGGACAGAGAGAGACAGAGCATGAACGGGGGAGGGACAGAGAGAAAGGGAGACACAGAATCCGAAGCAGGCTCCAGGCTCTGAGCCATCAGCCCAGAGCCCGACGCAGGGCTCGAACTCACGGACCGCGAGATCGTGACCTGGCTGAAGTCGGACGCTTAACCGACTGCACCACCCAGGTGCCCCTCCCTTAAAAATGTTTTTAATGTTTATTTATTTTTGAGAGAGAAGCAGAGCATGAGTGGGGGGAGAGGCTGAGAGAGAGAGGGAGACACAGAATCTGAAGCAGGCTCCAGGCTCTGAGCTGTAGGCACAGAGCCTGACACAGGGCTCGAACTCATGGACCCTGAGACCATGACCTGAGCCAAATTGGAGGCTTAACAGACTGAGTCACCCAGGCGTCCCTAAATTTTCCCTTTAGATCAGATTCTTGTCTTCTGAAGACAAATATGACTGTAATAATCTTCCAACTAACACCTATTTATTCATTCAGTGCAGCATCTATTCTGTCCTAGCTACTGTGTCATTTTCTGGGAACTACTAAGATAAAAAATAAACTTACAATAACAACGATTATATTTTTTTGTCAAATTTGTTATTTGTATGAGGCATTCAACTGCGTTATTCCAACCTTCATATCATCAACACAGTGCAATAATATGGCTACTCTTCTTCCAGGTGAAAAGAAATCAAACGGTCACCTGCCCGAGATAACATAGTAAGTGGGTAAATAAAGATAGTCAAGCTACAACTACATGGTTGCAAGTGACAGAAGTGTAAACTTAACCACGGGAGAAGTTCATAAACATATGTATGGGTGGGAGTATCTATAACAAGCCATCCCAAAACTTAGTGGCTTAAAACAGCAAACATTTATTATTGCTCAAAAGACTGGTGGCAGTGGTCAGAAAGGCCCTGAGGCCAAAAGACACCATTGCTGGTAGACACAAGTCAGAAAGGCTTGCACCAGATCAATAAATGCAGAATGGTTAGGGGAAAGTACAAGAAGCACATGTAATTCATAGGACTGATTACTCTTTTAATTGACTCATCCATTCAATACAGCAGATGGAGTGTCTTTTAGATGACTAGTAAAGGTTAAAAATAAAAACAAATGATCAAAAGAAAAACAAATTAGTGGTAGTATAAGATGAAAATTTGCTGTTAGGGATTCAAGAGAACAGCTGCATATGGCTTTGTAATTGAACACTGGATGTTTCTGAGGGCACAGAAGTCTTGGGTTCTCTAGCTCATTGTTAACACAGAGAGGAAATGGGCACCCTCATTCTTTGCCACTCCAGTAGAAAGTTTACCTTGAAGAGGATGCTTCTCAGGAAGCTCACAGATAACCAATGAAGAATGCTGGCTGCCTATCCACTTTAGAAACAATAACTGTGTATTTTCACTAGGTTACTTTGTCACTTCAAATGTTAATTTCCCCTGAGTTAATGCTTCAGTGTATCTCTCATCAATATTACTTTCTATCTTTTTAAAAGTAATCATATTGTAAAACTACTCAAAAGCTGTTAAAACAACCAGTAAAACATGTCAAAATAAATGCACGAGACCATTTTATTTTCTTGGCATTGTATAACCAATTAAGTAGTATATTAAGTAGTTCTGAAATAGTTATCACAGAAAAAATATAGAGGAGATATCTTCTGAAGGGTATTAGGCCTGGAGTCCAATTTGCTAAATCTTCTTTTCAGAGGGAAAAGTGGAAGCAATTGCAATGGACGCAGCATGGTGCAAAGTTTTGCAGAATTGTTCTTACTATTAAAGAAACAAGCCAACTAAATTGTTCTATTAAAACAAGAGGCCAGAAAGGTTGCATTCAATTTAGGACCTGGATTCTTAGGCATTTGGACCTATGGAAAAGGGAGTTTAAATTGCTTTTACTTGCCTTGTTTTATAGGTATGAGAAATTTTTCAAGGTTGCAATTGAAGTCAGAGGTAAAACCACAGAATTGCACTTTGCTTCACCAGGGATTCCCTTTTGGGTGATTTTAGGGTCTCAAATTTTGTTAAGAAATGAGGACAGTGATATTAGCTACTTGGTGCTTCATATGTAGTTGACAAATAACATATTCACTCTTCTGGGAAGAAGTGATGTGTTCAAAAGTCAAGAAAAGTATAGGTACTACGTTGTGTAGCAGACTTCTAGAATTTATTCATCCAGCTTAACAGAAACTATATCCATCGAACAACTCTTCATCTCCACCACAAAAACAAAGGGACACAAAGGAAACTTGGAAGGTGCTGGGTATGTCCATCCCCTTGATTGTGGCGATCCTATCACAAGTGACTGCATATAGCCAAACACATGAAATTTGTACCTATTAAATATATGCAGTTCTTTGTACATCAATTATGCTTGAATAAAGCTGTTTAAAAAGTCAAAAGATGGCACATATAGTATTGCAGGAAGAAAAAGTCACTCTTCATTGAGTATATCTACACATTCAAACAATGCCAAACAACCAAAAATACCAAGAGCCTACTAAGTGTTGTCTCATTGTGACTGATTATATAAATGAAGTAAAAACAGGTATTGTTCCTGCCTTTATCATTCAAAACATTTTCTCTAGAGTTAGAAAACTAAAAGTAAGCAAATTTGATCTGTTAGTATCATTCTGTTCTGATATTTTGTTAATCTTTTCTAAGAAACTGACATGAAAACTACTGCTCTTTCAATTTCCAAGTTAGACTCTGCCTCCTTCTTCTTCACTACACCATTAGAAGCAATCTCTGACTTATTTGAACTTGACATCTCCTTCATATTATTGGTATTTTACCAGTCTGTGTTTCTTTTCCAGATATATAATCTCCTAAGTGGCAGATAGCCATGCTTGATTTATGGATGGGATCCTTCCATGGGAGATAGCTTTATTTTGCTTTTGTTTTTTGTTTACACTCACAGTATCTTCTGCTTGAATTTAGGCTCCAAGACTTACCAATTGTATAAATCTCGTGCAATTACTTTTTTATAAGCCTCAGTTTTTCAATTCGTAAAATGGAGATTATAACTTTGTATGATCCATTTTTTTAAGTATAAAAGGAGATTATACGAAGAGTTATTTAAAAAGTATCTGGTACAGGCTATTCATTCAAAGAATATTAGACTTTTATATTAACTTGAGAACAGTAATTATCAAGCAGCACTGTATTATATATGGAATGATAATATTAATCATCATGAAGTATGTGGACCATATCTTAGACTATATTTTGGAATGATCATATGCTATTTATGGTATTTTTGATGCTTGGACTTAGAACTGACACTGATGAATCAATGTTCCATGATTAATGACTAAAGTAACATTTCTTTCTAGGCCCACAATCCTTATTTCCTCTTTCCATTGCACTGGAACTCCAAACATGCCATGATGTGTCAGTCCTGGAGCAAACACTATATCCTGATGCCTCCAAAATTTCCACTTAATGCTATTCTCCTAGTCTCTTCTGCCCTTCTTTCCCTCTCCCTTATTGAAGGTCATTTAAATCTCACCCTCCCTCTGTTCTCGCTCACTCTGAAGAAGGAAATGCTTCCAGTGAGCATTCTTAAATTCTTGCTTATTAATAGAGGGTGTTTTCACACTTACCCTACATTAGGGTATTATTTACATAACAGTATTCTATTAATCTTGAACTCACAGAGAAGAAAGAATGGCGTCTTACTGGCCCTGTTTCCCATATTGAGCCACACGGTGTATATATAAGGTGATCTACACTGCTCAATAAATTGAATGGATACCCAGTTCATAAAGGTGTCAGAACGTGTCTGAAAATGCATCCACTGTGACATTTACCAGCTGGCATCTATTAGCATTTAAGCAATGGATGAAAAGGAACTACCTCTGCTAGTATCACTGTTGGGTGGAATCTCTCAAGGATTGTGTACCTGCTTAGTGGTGGTACTGTTCTGCCTTCCTTGCACACATTACTGTACTACACGAACAGATGAATACCTGTCTGGTGCTTTCGAGCTCCAGTAGATTGTTTTTGATGACTAAACTAACATACCTTGGAAGACCTTTTTATTGAATTTCTCAGACAGAAGACTTGCCAAGGGGATTTTTGTATGAGATCCAAGGCTTTTTATTATAGTGGTGATTTCTCACATGGTCCGGCGAGAGAAGACCTTTTTAATTTTTGCTCTGTAGAAGCCACTACACAAGAAATTAGGGGATGGGAGGTTGAATAATTTCTGCTGACTTTTTTTTTTTTTGCAGAATATGTTGGGACATTCCGTGGTGTTTATTAAATGTCTATATGAGCTACATACCGTGCCATCCATTTGTAATTTCATTTTATCCTCATACCAACCAAAAAAGTAAATAATGTTATTACAGTTTTATAGAAGAACAAAGTGAACCAAGTAAGTTATTTGGATAACATGTGTCAGATCCCAAAATGATGCTTTTGAGTTATCTTTGAGATTTTCTAAAAAGATTTAGTGAAGGTTACTGGGAAAAAAATAAATACCATGGATGAGTCATCTCTTTAATGATTTTGTATACTAATGTACTTGTTTTCTTCTTCAGTGCATAGTCAATGCCCAATTTTAAGAATATATAAAATGCATTAATATATAAAGATGAAAATGATAGCGTAAACCTACCATGTAAAACTCACTAAAGATGGCCCTTATTTTGTATGGTTTCAAAAGGAATAAATTTCAGATACAATGGCTTATTAAATAACACATTAGTTTCCCAAAACACAGTTCAACTGTCAGTTACCATGGTATATTTCCTAAAAGCAATTGCAAAAAGTACAAACTTCCCTCTTAGTTCTTCTTTTCTTTTTGTAATGTTTTTATTACATTTTATTACATTTTATTTTTGAGAGAGAGTGCATGCACAAGTGGGGGAGGAGCAGAGGATCTGAAGCAGACTCCTCACTGACAGCAGAGAGTACTACATGGGGCTCAAACTCACAAACCTTGAGTGGGAGTCAGGCGCTTAACTGACTGAGCCACCCAGGTGCTCCCCCTCTCAGTTCTTGAGCCCACAAATCACTATATAAATAAATGTGCATCATGATCAATGATCAATCACATTACTTCTTTCAAAGTCTGTCCATGATTGGACCCTACACATCCATTTTCAATTCATGCATAGAAAGCAAAGCATGAACTTGTGTTGCCTCCCTGTCTCCCAGTGATGAACCCATGCAACATTTCACAAAACTGGATAATTGAAATAGAGTTACCCAACAAAGATGGAAGTGCAGAAAATAAGCAGAAAATGAAAACAGCAGAAAGGAAACTAGATATGATTAGAACACGTGAAAAGAGTGCCAGAGAGTATCATGTAAGGAAGTATGTAGTATATATATAATAGGACAGAAAGGGGCATCTAGGGGCTCAGTCATTTAAGCATCTGACTTTTGCTCAGGTCATGATCTCGTGGTCCATGAGTTCGAGCCTTGCAATGGGCTCTGTGCTGACAGCTTGGAGTCTGGAGACTGCTTTGATTCCGTGTCTCTTTCTCTCTCTGCCCCTCCCCTGCTTGCGCTCTCTCTCTCAAAAATACACAAACATTAAATAAATTAAAAAAAATAGGACAGAAACACTTAATATACTGTACAAAATAACTTGCAGGGTTTGAGTTGAATGTAACTGGAGTTAGAGAATAAATAGCTGACCTTGGGAACACTGGCATTGCCACCATTCAAGAGACTCTGGATGTGCAGCCTGAGAATGTAGTGAAGGTGAGGTTATTGACATAAATGAAGAAAGCTGTTGTAAAGGAAAAGATGAAGATGACCCAGAGGAAAGACACGGGCAAAAGCTTCACATTAAAGGAATCTTAAAGAAATTTCATGACATTGAAAACACAAAAGACAAAGTGTTAGAATAAGATCCAAACTAAGGTTTATAGTACACTCTGTACAATATGTTATACAACGAGAAACACGACATTCTGCACCTTGAAACACTACTGACAAGTTATTTTTACCAAGAAATCAAATATTTAAATGAATATATTTGTAATGCTTTAAGTATATTAAATAAATCTCATTTCTTATTATTTTATTTTTATTCCCCATACCTCTCTAACAGACCAGAAGAGTTTTTTTTTTAAGTTCTGACAAAATTTTTTTAAAGATTACAGAACGATCATAATTTTTCCAGTTGGTTTTTAAGATCATGTTGCAGTTTCTACTTACATGGACATGGTTATGGTTATGTGCTACTGTGCAAATTGAGGTGAGGGCTGCCTTACTAGTCTTTTAATATGTTTCTGTGTATGTACTTTTTTCTTCCCATGTAATATTTGTGAATCATTGCTGCTTAGGAAATTTAACCAAAGTCAAAAGTTGCAAGGAAGCTATACAATTTGAAGAATCTACTCTCATCAAAATACTTTGCCTCGAAGTTGTAAAGCATCTACCCAGTTCAAGAAATTGAATGTAGCAACTCCTTATAACATGGCAAGTAACTTACTCACTAAGAATAACTAAGCCTACCCTTTGTGAATCCACTAATAAATTCGTACTACATTTATCAGTCATTTCACTTTGTTTTCTACCTTATATTGCAATAATCATATTAAATATATTTACATCCTATGTTAAATGTAATTAAGAGATGAGTTTCAGTGGATCGATAGCTATAAAGTTATGTATTTTAGATACCTGATCACACATTTTAAAATTAATACATTGCCATATTTCCAAATTTGGTGCCCCTTGAGCAGCTTGCAAGTCTTTGGTTTTCAACATATCTAATGGATAAAAACGACACAGGGCTAATTTAAAATAATGTGGTCCATATAACTATTGAGCTCTTAATTTTATCCAAGAAGATTTAATTAGTGATGGCACAGTGTTTTAAGTTATGGCTATAGAATGCTGGCTTTGGTTTAAATGATCCAGATACAGGTCTCTCTGATGCTTAGGCTCTGCATCTAACCCAAAACTAAGCTGATTATAATATCATACAGCTATAATAGCTACATTTTTCCACTGTGAAAGTGTGGACCGTTTTAAATCTCCCTTGTTTTCTCTTGGTTCCAAACTAGAAGTAGACCTCTCACTTTTCTCAGGGCTATGTGACGTTTCCTGTACAAAGCCACCAAGCAATGATTGGCATAGTTCCTAAATAATTAACAACTCCATGAAAATTTCATGTAAAGTATATGTGATTACATAAACAAGTTATTCTGCTTGGCCCGCTAAATACTATTCCATGAGCCTTTATTTTCAAAACAATCATTCTTTAATGTAGGTAGAGTATTGGCTGTATGATATATTACATGGATAAAGCTCTTTTTTGTTAGAGCTTTAGGTGGCTCAGATTTTAGCAACTTTAAAGATGGCAGCAGGCAACATTTATCTTTAAATATGCGTTCATATTTTGGATTATTTTCTAAAAGTGATATTACTAAGTATAAAATGAAGAGCATTTTTAAAGATTTTTATGTATATTATAAAATATTCCCTGGTAGGACAGTCCTCATTTACTTAGATTTTGAAAAGTTTCTGAATGAATTTATACACATAGTATCTGAATCCTTCAGGTCATAACAGCATAAGAGTTACAAAAATGATGTAGCACAATGTTGTTTCTTCTTTCACCCTGCACATGGAATAAAAACATGGGTAGTGAAAGACATTCAATAAAGGGTTATTTAAAAAGTATAATGTTATTTTACTTATACTTTTGTACCAAAGGCAGAGATAAGATTTCCATGCGATATGATTAGTTACATGTTATGTCATTTTTAGTGTCAAATTCAAGAGAAAAAAATATAGTATTTTGTCTTTGTTTTTATTAATAAAGGCAATAAACCAAGGACTATTGGTAGATTAACTCTCTCTCATAGATTCCTCCATCTATCAATTGAAATGGCTTATCTGCTGTTCATTAATATATAATCTATATAGTTGCTAGGTCCAAAGAAATACCTATATATTAATAATTACTAATATCTATATATTACATCATTGATCCCTGATTTGAGTCTCAGGATCAATACAAAAAAGACACTGAAAACAAAATAAAAATATCTTATAATAGCAATTGGAATTTAAAATACCTTGTATGAACACTTTGAAAACAGGTTGTCTTGAAGCAAAGGTATTTTTTCCTAAGGTTTAATATATATTTGCTGACTATTTACTATGTATATCAAGCACAATTCTTTAAAATATTTTTTATCTTTTCAAAATTTTATGTACATTATAGTTAATTAACATACAGTATAACATTAGTTTTAGGAGTAGAATTCAGTGATTGATCACTTACATACAACACTTAGTGCTCAACATAACTAGTACCCTCCTTAATACTCATCACACATCTAGCTCATTCCTCTACCCAGCTCCCTCCATGAATCCTCAGTTTGTTCTTTAAGAGTCTCTTATGGCTTGTTTCCCTCTCTCTCTTTTCTACCCCCTCCCATAAGTTCATCTGTTTTGTTTCTTAAATTCCATATAAGAATGAAATTATGTGGGATTTGTCTTTCTCTGACCGACTTATTCTGCATAGCATCATACACTCTAGCTCCATCCACGTCACTGAAAAGGGCAAGATTTCATTCTTTTGATGACTGAATAAAATTTCATTGTGTGTGTGTGTGTGTGTGGGTGTGTGTGTGTGTGTGCGCGCACCACATCTTAAAAAACGGGAATCTTGCACAAATTTAAACAAACGTGATCTGAGACCTTCACTCACAAGGACATCCTGACTCAATATTATTATTAAAGCCCCTGAATTATCTGCAGATCTGTTTTTCCGCCTCTTTTAGTCCTTTTCTCAATGTTAAATAATTGCTAAGTATTGTGTATGAAAACTGGAATGGCTCTATAACAAGTCTCTTATTGGATAGAAGATAAATTTAAATACCTATTAGAGTTGAGTATCTAGCTCAATCAAAGTTGGGTGTCAGAACTATAAAGTCTAGTTTGGTTCATACCTACCCTTACTTGCCCTTAAATAGTTCAGTGTCACACCTGAGTATTGAGGGTATTTATTAGGACTCACCACCCTTAGTAGGCTCTGAGGTCAATTTATACCTCTCTCCAACACTAGGTCATTGCTGAAACCACTGCTTAGTTTTCAACCTCTACGTGATTACTTCCTTTCCATCTCCTAAGTTTCTTGATTTGTGTGGAATAAATATGAATTAGCAAAGCCTTCAGGGAAAAAGGCAAGAAGTGGGTCTATATGCCCTTAATAATCAGACTTTTTTGGGGGCACCTGGGTGGCTCAGTCGGTTAAGCATCCGACTTCAGCTCAGGTCATGATTTCACTGGTTGTGATTTCAAGCCCCGCATCAGCTCTGTGCTGACAGCTCAGAGCCTGGAGCCTGCTTCGGATTTGGATTCTGTGTCTCTCTCTCTTCCCCTCCCCTGCTCATGCTCTCTCTCTCTCTCTCTCTCTCTCTCTCTCTCTCTCTGTCTCTCAATAATAAACAAATGCTAAAAAAATTTAAAAAAATAATCAGACTTTTTTTTAATATAAAGGTCATAAAAGATAAAATGGAAAATTTAACCAGAAAATTGTAATTCATTTTAAAATGGGAACCATAAAACTGAAAAAGTGTAACAGTTGAAAATAAGATTCAGATAGATAGATTTCCCAAAATAGAGGACACAACAGGTTTTTTAAAATAGCTAACTTAAAGTTCTGGCAAAAGAATACATTCAGGTTAAATCACAAAGAGTAAAAGTGACAGAAAACACGGAAAACAGTATAAGAGATGAAAGCGTGATGGTTCAGGTACTAATACATGTAAATTGAATGAAAAAAGGCAGAAGGATAAAGATTTGTGAAAAAGCAGTATTTGAAAAAATAATACATTACACTTTTTCAAAACCATTTGTAGATAAATGCAAACAATCCATTTTAATAAATTTTCAGAAATCCAAGCATAGAGAAAAAAGTATAGGGACATAACTCTACTGAATATCAGCAACAAAAACACAAACAAAGAACAAATACAACAAAAAGCAAACAGTAACAAATATGGTAGATATTAATCCAATTATATCAATTATCAATTTGATGTCAATAAAATGAATGTGCCCATTGAAGACAAAAGATTGTCAGAGCAGATGAAAAAATAAGATCAAACCATATTTTGTCTATAAGAAAAATATACCATGCTAACCCTAATTAAAACAATTTAGGAATAGTTATATTAATCTCAGATGGAGCAGACTTCAAAGTAAGGAAATTTATTAGGGAAAAAAGAATGGCATTACACAATGATAAAGGGGTCAGTTCTCCAACACAACATAACAATGAGTAATAAGTATGTGCCTAACAATAAAATGTCAGCCTACATTAGGCAAACAAAGGTACTACTGCAAGGAGAAATAGATGAATTCACGAATATCACTTTCGACTTCATCACAGATGGCAGGACGGTCTATGTAGAAAATCTCAAAGAATAAAACAATAATAACATCTTCTGGAACTAAGAAGTAATTAGAGCAAAGTTTCAGGATGTAAAATTAGTAAACAAGCGCCAGAAATTTCCCTATATACTAGCAATGAACAAGTGGAATTTAAATTTGAAAACATTTGAATTTGAATTTGAATTTGAAAACATATTTTTATTAACACCCTCCAAAATGAAATATTTCAGTATAAATAAAAAATGTATAATATCTACAGGAAGAAAACTTATAAAACTCTAATGAATGAAATTAAAAACCTAAATAGATATTCTGTGTTCACAGATAGCAAGACTCAACATTGTGAAGATGTCAGTATTTTCCAACTTAATCTATAGATTCAATGCATCCTAAACAAAATCCCAGTGAGTTATTTTGTAGATATTGATAAACTGATTCTAAAGTTTATATTCTGAGGCAAAAAACCCAGAATAGTCAATACAATATTGAAAGAGAAGAACAAAGTTGGAAGATTGACACTAACCTAACTTCAAGGCTTACTATTAAGCTAGAGGAATCAAGACAATGTGATATTGGTGAAAGACTAGACAACTAGGTCAATGGAACAGAACAGAGAGCCGAGAACTAGACCCCCGTAAATACAATTTATTGATCAATGACAAAGGAGCAAAAATAATACCATGGAGCAAAGACAGACTTTTCAACAAGCTGTGTTGGAACAACAGGATATATATATGCAACAAAACTAATCTAAGCAGAGACCTTAAACCCTTTATAGAAATTAATTCAAAACATTATACATGTGAATTTAAAATGAAAACAATATACATAAGATCCTTAGATCATAGCAGAAGAGAAGATTTTCAATGACTTTCTGTGTGGTAATGCCTTTTCAAATATAATATCAAGGACATGAACTATGAAAGAGATAATAAACAAGACTTCAATAAATTACAAACTCTATTCTACAAAAGATGATGTCAAGAGAATGAGAATAGAAGCTATGGACTTGGATAAAACAGTTGCAAAAGATACTTTTGGTAAGGGATGTTATTCAAAATATACAAAGAACTCTTCCAAAATTCAACAATAAAAAAATACGTAACCAATTGAAAAGTGGGTCAAAGACCTTATCAGACACCTTACCAAAGAAGATATGCATATGACAAATAAACAGATAAAAAATGTTCTACATTATATGTTATAAGAAAAATGCAAATTAAAATAATGAAATACCCACACAGTTCTATTGCAATAGCCAAAATCTGAAACACTGACAACATCAAATGCTAGGAGGATGTGGAGTAATAGGAACTCTCATACATTTGCTCATGGGAATGCAAAATGGTGCAGACCCTTTGGAAAACAGTTTGGCCAGTATTATAAAACTAAACATATTCTCATGATATGATCCATTAATAACACCCCTTAATATGTACTCGAAGGAATTGAAAGCTTATGCCCACGTGAAAACCAACATATGTATGTTTATAGCAGCTTTATTCATAATTGCCAAAACTTGGAAACAAGCAACATGTCCTTCAGTAAATGAAGGGATGAATAAATTGTACAATGAAAGAGTATTCAGTACTAAAATGAAATGAGCTATCAAGCCAAGAAAAGACATGGAGGAATCATAAATGCATATTAGTAAGTGAAAGAAGCCAATCTGAAAAAGCTACATTCTATGGGATTCCAACTACATGACACTCTGGAAAAGGCAAAATTTTGGAGACAGTGAAAGGATAAGAGGATATAAGGAGTTGGGGGATAGAAAAAGAAGGTGAATAATTAGAACACAGATGATTTAGGGGCCGTAAAAATATTCTGTATGTTATTAAATGATGGATATCATTTACATATTACATACATTAGGGTAAACCAACAGAATGTCAATACCAAGACTGAATCCTAATTTTAAACTGTGGACTTTGGATGATAAGGATGTGTCTCTGGAGGTTCAACCCCGATAACAAATGCACCATTTATTGTTGATAAAGGGAGTGAAGGACTATGATGTACAGGGGAGTTTATGGAAAATCTCTGTACCTTTCTTTCACTTTAAGAAGATCTTCACCAGGACCTATAAGGTTAAAAATTGGTAGAAATAAAGGATAAAAATTAATTCAAAACAAAGGTTTCAATGAGGCTTAAATGTTCAAAATTCTTACATTTCCTGGTGAATGGTAAAAATACAAATTTATATTAGACCCTAGAGAGCCAACAATTCATAGTGTAATTTCCAGAAAATATAACATAAACTAGAGCAAAAGAATGCAAATTTAAGAAGCTGATAAGAATACTGAATAGGGGCGCCTGGGTGGCGCAGTCGGTTAAGCGTCCGACTTCAGCCAGGTCACGATCTCGCGGTCCGTGAGTTCGAGCCCCGCGTCAGGCTCTGGGCTGATGGCTCAGAGCCTGGAGCCTGTTTCCGATTCTGTGTCTCCCTCTCTCTCTGCCCCTCCCCCGTTCATGCTCTGTCTCTCTCTGTCCCAAAAATAAATAAACGTTGAAAAAAAAATTTAATAAAATAAAAAAAAAGAATACTGAATAGTGCAATATAGATTTAGTTAATTAAAAAGAATGGAACAAAAAATAGTTAAGGTGGGACTGAAAAAAAAGTATTAGAAAGATTTAAATCAAAACCTATCAGGGATGCCTGAGTGGCTCAGTCAGTTGAGTATCCAACTCTTGATTTTGGCTCAGGTCATGAATTTAGGGTTGTGGGATTAGAGTCCCGCATCAGGCTCCATGCCTTTCTCTTTCCCTCTGGCCCTCTCCCCACCTTGCTCTCTCTCTCTCTCTAAAATAATAATTTTTAAAAGTTATTTAAAAAGCCAATAGGATAAATGTAAATTAATAAATGCTCCAATTAAAAAAAAATAAAGGTTGTCAGAGAAATTTACTTCAAAAAAAATGACTACATGTTCCTCCCCAAAGTCATAATCTAAGTACAACATGAAGAAAGATTAACAGTAAAATGGTTGACTTCTGGTTTCTGGTTCAAGGTGTCCTGAGCTCAGAGGCCATCACTCCTATTGTCACAGCAAGGAAAAACTTGAACAAAATGAAAATCAACAATTCTTCTTAGACTCATAAGAATACTGAGGTCACATTATTAAAGACAAATTTAACATAGACCTGTTAGTTTATTTTATTTTCTAAAATGAGAATGTAGGATTTAATAATTTCTAATGACCCAGCTGAGCACTAAATACTGCATGTGTGTGTGTGTGTGTGTGTGTGCATGTATACACACACAGATATACATACACAGGTGCACATGTATATGTATATGTCAACACACACATTTGTGACAAATATAGTAGCTTCTAGAAGACAATCTGTTAAAATTTAAGTCATAAAAATAGAAAGAATAGTTTCCTAAAGTTCTATAAACATGAAGAAAACAAGAGCAATTTTATTTACAAAAAAAAAAATTTAACGTTTTATCTATTTTTAAGACAGGGAGAGAAAGAGCATGAACGGGGGAGGGTCAGAGAGAGAGGGAGACACAGAATCCAAAACAGGCTCTAGGCTCTGAGCTGTCAGCACAGAGCCCGACGCAGGGCTCGAACTCACGGACAGTGAGATCGTGACCTGAGCAGAAGTCGGACGCTTAACCGACTGAGCCACCCAGGCGCCCCAAGAGCAATTTTAAATAGCATCTGCCTTAAAGCTTCACTTCCCCTCACCAACATAAAATTTTTAAAAAAGGAAAATATACATACATTGACATAAGTTACCCCCCCCCCAAAAAAAAGGATCTCTGTGGGAAAGACTATTTACAGTGGCTGCTTTTGAATGCAGGGAGTCATAAAGCTATTTACTTTTCATTTTTCTTTTGTTCTTTTTAAAAGAGTTTTTAAGAAGCAATGATATTACTATATACACTTAACACCCATATGCACCCACAGTACTCAAAGTGGAGGAAAAACAATCTTTTCAGAATACCACAAAGCAGTTGAATATTAAAAGTAATTCATTTTTTTTCAAATATCCTTGCTTTTAACTAATGATTTCCTTTATTTTTAAAAATCTTTTTTTGGTGCAATGAATTTCAATTGTAGGTTGATGATCATTTCACTGAGTCAATTTTACTCTTCAGTAGAAGCTACCCCTGTGACTCAATGAGTAGCCACATCTTTTGAGAATGATTTTGTTCTGACTCCTTTTTGGTAAATAGAATGTATATTCTGACTTTTTTTTTCCTGTTACCATCTGGCCTTGGTGTAAGAAATCAATTCCACAGCAGCCACTGAACTTGGGTGCACTGAAAGGCATGTCCAAACTGTGCTTCCCTAAATATCTTTAGCACAACTGACCTTTTGTTCTTGCAGAAACAGGCTCAATTGGAACAAGAAGGAACCTGTCATGCCATTTTCCTGCTACAATATTCATTAGTTGGGGGCCACGATCTTGTGTGTCTCTACAGAAGATTCTTGTTAACAAGCCTCAAGTCAGCAATCTGCTCTTTCCCTGTGCCTCAGTAACATTTTTTTTCAGGATAACTAATTCTTAAATGAGCCTTTTTTCATGGCACAATCTCCTAACACTTTTGGACACTGTTCCCTTCAACAGTTACACTTTGATGACAAAAAAGACTATACTCTTGTCGCATAACATTTAAACACTCACAGGCCCACCTTCACTGCTGACTCTGCCTTCTGGGTGCAGCAATTAGCACAAAGTAGAAGCTTAGTCACTAGAAACTTCTGCAGCTCTGGCTTTGATGTGTTTGTACAGGAAAATTAGGTCAAGGTCTCTTGGATCCACATCTTCTTGGATAAAGATTTTTTTTTCTTTTTTTTTACCCTCACCAAATATTTGAAAAGTGGATTTAGGCTCTTCACAAATATGTAAAAGAGAATATCAAAGAATGAATTTCAGGTCTATACATACTTTAGTGAAAATAATATTTGCATTTGAGAATCATTATATATTTATATAATGGATTATATAATGCATATATATTTTACATTTATATATTTCTCTATATTACGTTTAAATAGGCTATTTTGAAGGAAGGAGGTAGGAACACATATGGTTTGAAGGAAGATGACTGATTAAGAATACATTTTAAGTTGTGAGGTTTTACAAAAGATTCAGCCCACTAAAGAAATAGTGACCAAAAGATCAAGATGTTGAATATATAAGCATGATACTATATTTCTGGAATACATTTGATGAAAAAAATTATAAAGTGATATACTTTCTCAAATTTGTGACACGGGAACTTGGGGTGTCTTAATGTGTCCTTTTAGGAAGTAGAGTTTATGTCATATGAGGTTAGGTTAGTTGAAGAAGCATAATGGGACTAGATTTTCTCTATTTCTGATATCCTTCCCTTTCCCCATGTCCACATGTTGTCTAGCTCTTAATTTAGAAAGCTGAGTGACAACAGAGAGGATAACGCCTTTGAAAGAATATTTTTATTATTTGTAATGCCCAAGAGATATGGGCATGCCATCCATTGCAGGACCATAGAACGAGCACCATGATCTAGTCAGGAGGCAGAACCAGGAACAAGAGGAAAGCCAAGGCCACACCCTATATTGATGTTCCTGCAGGAAAAGCAAGGCAGAACAGGGTAAATAGCTTAGCATTAGACAGTCTTAATAATGTAGGTGGGATCTGGGCTACATGGGTGGTCCCTAATTGTCTGGTACCTCATCCTGGGTTGATTTAGAGGAGAGGAAATATTGATTTGGTGTGTGACAGTTAGATAGAGGGGTCTTACGGTGTATATACTTTGGGTTGGTTTATTTATATACAAAAGGCATACTCCCCTCAGCCCTTTTCTTTCTCTAAGAATTGGCTAGTCCTGGAGGTCTCTGGGTGGCTCATTCAGTTAAGCATGAGCAACTTTGGCTCAGGTCATGATCTGTGGCTCATGGGTTAAGCCCTGCATCAGGCTCTGTATTGAAAGCTCAGAGCCTGGAGCCTGCTTCAGATTCTGTGTCTCCCTCTCTCTCTGCTCCTCTCCTTCTTGCACTCTGTCTCTCTCTCTCTCTCAAAAATAAATAAACATTGGGGCGCCTGGGTGGCACAGTCGGTTAAGCGTCCGACTTCAGCCAGGTCACGATCTCGCGGTCTGTGAGTTCGAGCCCCGCGTCGGGATCTGGGCTGATGGCTCAGAGCCTGGAGCCTGTTTCCGATTCTGTGTCTCCCTCTCTCTCTGCCCCTCCCCTGTTCATGCTCTGTCTCTCTCTATCCCAAAAATAAATAAACGTTGAAAAAAAAATTAAAAAAAAATAAATAAATAAACATTAAAAATTTAAAAAAAATAAATGCTGCTAACATAATTGATTTTTATTATAATCTAGAGTTTTCTGGTATCAGAAAGAGACACATTTGTTGTTGATGGAGAACCAATTATAGTTAATATGGAATAATTGACCATTTTGGTTTATCTTCCATGACAGAGCCACAAACCTTGAGAAATTTCTCAAGAAAGGGATACCCTAGTTGTTGAGGAAATGGCAGAAAAAAAGGAGGGGAGCAGGGGAAAGGACAAGAAAAACGGTCATCAGAGAGAAATGAGACTCGTAGACATCCATTATGAGTAGAGTTAATGCTCTTAAAAGTTATTCATGCTCTGTATCATCTTAAACCCCGAATGCTCATAATTAGCTGTAAGCAAAAGTTTTCAACCTGAAGATGTACCACCCATTGGTACCTTTCTTTTTTTTATTTTTTTTTAATTTTTTAAAAATAATTTTCATTTTATTTTCCATTTTATTTTTTAATTTACATCCAAATTAGTTAGCATATAGTGCAATTAATGATTTCAGAAGTAGATTCCTTAGTGCCCCTTACCCATTTAGCCCATCCCCTCTCCCACACCCCCTCCAGTAATCCTTTGTTTGTTTTCTGTATTTATGAGTCCCTTATGTTTTGTCCCCTCCCTGTTTTTATATTATTTTTGTTTCCCTTCCTTTATGTTCATCTGTTTGTCTCTTAAAGTCCTCATATGAGGGGCCCCTGGGTGGCCCAGTCGGTTAAGCGTCCGACTTCAGCCAGGTCACGATCTCGCGGCCCGTGAGTTCGAGCCCCGCGTCGGGCTCTGGGCTGATGGCTCGGAGCCTGGAACCTGTTTCCGATTCTGTGTCTCCCTCTCTCTCTGTCCCTCCCCCGTTCATGCTCTGTCTCTCTCTGTCCCAAAAATAAATAAACGTTGAAAAAAAATTTTTTTTAAAAAGTCCTCATATGAATGAAGTCATATGGTACCTTTCTATGTGTTTGGTGTTCCTGTAGAATTAAGGAAACAGGGACATCTTAAAAAAACAAAACAAAACAAACAAAAAAAACCCAATTAGATTGTCACATATAGCCATATACGATAGTAATAAGTCCTCATGGAAAAGTCATAAGAGGTATTCACTTTGCTGACTGAGTACTTTTAAAAAGAAGCAGTATTACTTTGGGAGAAGGAAAAGCTCTAATACCAACATCTTTAGGTGTTCTGGAATTACTCAAGCTTGAACTGAGACAGTCGATAGAACAACCTCTAAATTTCTACTTCTTTATCAGAGTTTTGACATTACTTCAGTACTTTTTATTTAATTTTTTTGTTTTTATTTTATTTTTGAGAAAGAGTGCAAGCAGGGGAGGGCCAGAGAGAGAGGGAGACACAGAATCTTAAGCAGGCTCTGAGCTGTCAGGAGCCATGAGATCATGACCTGAGCTGAAGTTGGATGCTTAACCGACTGAGCCACCCTGGCACCGCAGTAGCTTTTATGTATATGTATATATATGTGTGTGTATATACGAGTAAATATGTATATATATGTATATGCATGTACATATACACGTATATATATGTATATGTATGTACATATGTACATATACACATATATATGTATATGTATGTATATACATACATATACACATACACACACACACACACACACACACACACAGTATGAGAATTTTTTTACCTCTTAGGGACAAAAGAAGGCATAGCTAAAAACCTGTGGGCTTTTGTGTCAAGAAAGAATAATTACTGCTTAAAAGTGTCCTACGCTAAAGGAAAAACTGTGAAAATGTCATTGTTGAGAACTAAAAAAAAAAAAAAAATGCAAGATCTCTTTCTCTTAAGAAAATGTCTTTAATTCAGCCAGTCCTGTTAATTTCCAAAGACAGTTAAATTTCATCAGAATCAGTAGTGCCGAGCAGCTGGTTAAGGGCAAAGTTAAGTGACTTACTACCTATAAAGGTCTACTTTTATTACGTCTCAAGAAAGCAATATAATATTTCTAATTTAATAAAAACAAATCAGAATGTGTTCTTCTTCATTTATATAAGCCAGGTCCTTCTGGGGTTACAGCTCTTTAAATTAATCTGGTACTTGGGTTTATGTATTAGAAATAAAAATCCTAAAATGGAAGGTGGTGTGTGTGTGTGTGTGTGTGTGTGTGCGTGTGTGTATAAGATATATATAGGATATCTTACAGATATAAGGATATATAGGATAGCTCTTAAGGATATAAGAGCTATTAGCAATTGATGTAAATTTTTAGCTGAAAATACTTGGATTTTTTTCTAATGCCACATAATAACTATAATTTTACCTGATGGAAGGTAGTTTTGTGCTCACAAAATTTCAGCATAAAAGTGGAAACTAGACATGGGACAGAATCCAAAAACCAGCTACCTGCTGTTAAGGAAAAATTATACCTAGGAAGACATTTTATTCAACCTACCAATTACATGCAAAAGATTTGGGTCAGATACTTCCCATCTGAATTAAGTACCTGAATGTGACAGGCTGCATTCAGGCATAATATTATTCTTTAAAAAACAATAATAATAAAAATATCTTAAACTGCCATAGCTTAAAACTTAAGATAGCAATGTCCAGGAAAATGAAGCAAAAGGATGGCTTTCCCAAGTGTTATTTCTATTTTTCGATCCTTCGTCCTTCCACAAAATTATGTCCCAACCTTCACCTGTAAAGCATATAGAATTGAAGTGAAAGGGAAACAACATGGGATCATTTAGTCATTCATGTATCAAGGAGCACACATCGTGTTCTAGATATATAATAACGCATTATCTCACTTCCACAATTTTTTCAAGGTAGTCTTTTTTTTTAAATCGACCCCTCTTTTGAAGATAGGAGGAATTAAGTGTTTGAAGCACTAGTTCAAGGTCACAGTGTTGTGTGGAATAGCAAGGATTTAACAAAATTTTGTTAGGCTCCAGATTTCCACTAGTGCTGCTAATGAGTTTTCATAAGTTCTTCTTTTGAAAAGAAAAAGGTGAAAACAAAAAAGAAGTCAGAGAAAGAATATGAGAGTAGAATATAACCTTGTGACTTTGTCATCTAATTTTCAGCCCGCACAGAATCCCTCAGTAATTCTAAAACAATTATTCTGTACTTAACTATAGTTAATGCCTAACCTGAAACCATTCTACTTGTAATTATTTTTACTTTAGTCTCTTTGGTATTTCCTTAAAATAGCTGGGGGACTCTAAGCTACTGTTGACAGAATATTACATCTCAGTTTTCCTTCAAGCCTTAGACTTTATCATGGTCATTTTAAAAGAGATGTCACTGAGAAACGAAGTGGATACTTTTAATCTTTGTTTCTTATTCTCATCTGATGGCTGGCTTTATCAGCTGGCCTATATCCTGAGGGAATGGCCTGGTTAAGTACATCCCTGAGATATTTTATAACTTTGTCTACTCTTTGACTTCTCCATGCATTTGATGAAACATGGGCTTATAATCATGCCATCACCTCTATATGTTTTCCAGTAGAAGATAAAAATACTACACTTTAAAGGTGAGAGTCAGGAAGGGCGGTATACTGTGGATTTCCACTGCAGACAATGGAAGTTTTGAAGGGTGGGAGTCATCTTCCAATTCAGGATGTGCGGATGGATGTACACATTAATATCCTTAGTTTGTCATATGTAAAATGAGAATAATATAACCTACCTCATGGGATGGGTGGAGGATTGAATTAGTGAAGTAAAGGACTAAGAATAGTGCCTTTTACATGAGTGCTATGGAATTATTGAACATAATTGTAATTCAGGGTAAACGAAGGTCTGTGAATTCAGAGGTGTGTTGAGTATTAAAAAGGGGACAGGTAAGATTGGTTTCACCTTGTCATTTACAGAATCGTTGTTGAGAGGATAGGAGAGACTGGTTTTAATGATTCAAACTGAAAATGAATTAAGGAAAGCAAAATTTCAAGGATGGTGAACATTGGGAACAGGGAGTCAGTCTATGCTATTTTATGCATACATGGTTTTAAAACAAAAACAGCTGTGCCATCTCTGCTCTAATCCAATGTATCTGTATCAATTCTATGTTTCACAAATTCCACACCTCCACTGTGTAAAATTGTTCAATAATTTCCTATTTCTCTTAGAATAAAGATCAACATATTTAGTGTGGCCTGCAAGTCGCTATGCAACTGACTTAACTCCCCAGCCTCATGTCTTAACATTCTCTGGGTTTCTGTGCTTTATCCATTGCTCTCTGTTTTTGACAAACACCATGTGACCTTCCTCCATAGAGCCTTTGTGTCTGCTATTCACACTTTGAGGAAATCTTTTCTCCTTTTTGTCTAGTTACTTATTTTCATTATTCATATTTAAGATCTAATACTATCTCAAGAGGCAAGACTTCTCAGACACCTGAAATAAAGCTAAGGTCCTATGTGTTCTTATTAAACACTGACACTTTGTAGCAGTTACCATAATTAGAAATCATTGTTTGGGGTGACAATTTGAATAATAAGTTTCCCATTTAGTCTCTACGGTCCCTGAAGGCAAAAGACCCATAACTGTGTATCTGTGTTTGCTGAACATTATAATCTCATTATAGTGTTTTCCCATCATAGATGCCCCCAAAATAAATAACTATATATATGTAATATATAATATATATCATAGATATATAAAATATATATTCACTATTAAAATTTTATTTATTATTAAAAGTATATAATTAATTTCATTTCATTGATGAATGGATAAAGAAGATGCGGTATGCAAATTCAATGGAATACCAATCAGCGATAAAAAGAATGAAATTTTGCCATTAGCAACAACGTGGATGGAACTAGAGTGTATTATACTAAGCAAAATAAGTCAGAGAAAGACAAAATCATATGATTTCACTCATACGTGGAATTTAAGAAACACAACAGATAAAGGAAAGGAAAAAACGAAAAAGAACGAGAGGGAGGCAAACAATAAGGAACTCTTAAATACAGAGAACTGAGGGTTGCAGGAGGGAAGATGGGTGGGTGGATGGGCTAAATGGGTGATGAGCATTAAGGAGGGCATTTGTTGGGATGAGCACTGATTGTTAGATGTAAGTGATGAATCACTGGATTCTACACCTGAAACCAATACTACACTGTATGTTAACTAATTTCAATACAAATATTAAAATAAATATTTTATGACTAAAATTACATAATTATTAATTTTAAATTATTTTAAAAATCAAATTAATATCTATTCATATATTGTTAAATTATGTATTATTAAAATTAAAAACATTATATATAAGGTATATTATATATAATATATGTACATATATGAGTTTGTACAAATATATACCCATATATATATATATATATATGAGTTTATACAAATATATACCCATATATATATATATATATGAGTTTATACAAATATATACCCATATATATAAATATGTTGTATGTATATACACATCAACCTTGAAACATGCAGGATTTATTTTTTTTTTATTTTTTTTAACGTTTTTATTTATTTTTGAGACAGAGAGAGACAGAGCATGAACAGGGGAGGGTCAGAGAGAGAGGGAGACACAGAATCGGAAGCAGGCACCAGACTCTGAGCCATCAGCCCAGAGCCCGACGCGGGGCTCGAACTCACAGACCGCGAGATCGTGACCTGAGCTGAAGTCGGACGCTTAACCAACTGAGCCACCCAGGCGCCCCAGGATTTATTATTTTTAAAATATTAACTCATGGGGCACCTGGGTGGCTCAGTCAGTTGAGCATCTGACTTTGGCTCAGGTCATGATCTCGCGGTTCTTGAGTTTGAGCCTTGCATTGGGCTCTGTGCTGACAGCTCACAGCCTGGAGCCTGCTTCAGATTCTGTGTCTTTCCCTCTCTCTGCTCCTCCCTCGCTTGCTCTCTGTCTCTCTGTCTCTCTCTCTCTCTCAAAAATAAACAATAAAACAACAACAAATGTGGAGATTCCACTCATGGCTACCTCTGCAGTTTTGGATGCTGTACTTTCTCACCCTCAATTCTAGGTGCTCTCATTGGCACTGCAGCCCTGAAAGCACTCAACCAGGGAAATTCATCTAAAGGTGGTCATGACTTTGTTGTTGGCTTTTTCAAAATAACTAAATCCTGCCTCTTCATGGTATCTACTTTTGTCCAAAGATAAGCTTTAATATACAAATGAAATTACCAAGAGTGGAATAAATTAAATAAGGGGTTGAAATAATTTGTATGGCATCAGACTTTCCACTAAAAAAAAACAAATAAGTTATTAGAATAACTCTGTGTCATATCTCTAAGAGCTCTGGTTACTTAAATTTAGTACTGAAAAGTTGATTACACTTTATTCATGAAAGTTCAGTGAAGCTGTTTTGGGTGCTTAATACATATTCAAATACCTATTTCAAAATGGATTAACATTTTTAAAATAATAAATCCTACATGCTGAAAGGTTGACATGTATACACCCAAAGTTTGATATATGTGTGTGTGTGTGTATATGCATATATATTACCTATATATTATATATAACACATATGTAATTAATATATAAATATATATGTAATATATAAATATATTTAATATAAATATATAGGTAATATATATGCATATATATGTAAAATCCAGTGGATAAAACATCTTTTATAACAAAAAATGAATATCTAACAATAGATTGGATATACTCCTTCAATAGAAATTGTTACAATCACTCTCCCCAGAGCAAAGCATACTTAAGGCAAAATACTTTACAAGTGCAAACATTTAAAAAGTTTGTACTTGGGGCGCCTGGGTGGCGCAGTCGGTTAAGCGTCCGACTTCAGCCAGGTCACGATCTCGCGGTCCGGGAGTTCGAGCCCCACGTCGGGCTCTGGGCTGATGGCTCAGAGCCTGGAGCCTGTTTCCGATTCTGTGTCTCCCTCTCTCTCTGCCCCTCCCCTGTTCATGCTCTGTCTCTCTCTGTCCCAAAAATAAATAAATGTTGAAAAAAAAATTTTAAAAAAAATAAATAAAATAAAAAGTTTGTACTTGGGACTAATCACCTATGATCATTCTATTAAGTCCTCTTAATTTGACTATGACAAAGTCTTAAACTGCAATGTCCAACAAGGTAGCCACTACTCACATGTGACTATAAAGTGCTTGAATTGTGAGTAGTGTGCCTGAAAAGTTGCATTTCTCATTTTATTTTTATTTTAATTATTTTAAATTTGCATTTAAAGGTCAAGCAGGGTGACTTCTGGTTCCACTGAAACATTCATTGGAATACTGACATAACTTTATTGCTCTATCACAACTGCGTTTCACTTTATACAAAGCAACACATAAGATATTCCTCCATTTGGGTGTGCATATTAAATGGTTATGTGATTTCAAGTATTACCCCAAACATATTACTGATCTGGTTGGTGTCAACAGAATGATTCAGTTCAAATGCCTTTTTCTATGTATTAATCTACTATGCTGTAATATGTTTACTAGAATGCTTTCTGCAGACAGTATGAGCTACGAACACGCTAATGCAATTGTTGCTGGTAATTAAATTGAAATACTTATAATAAATAAAATATCTCTGGTACAAAATAAGTAAGTACGAACAAATTTCTACACTAAACACAAAAGCAAACAAATGATGCAGAGTTGAATGTAGATGCAGCAGAGTGGCTTCCATACATCAAGGAGAGTGAAGGGGAAAAAGGAAACTGGAAGTAGGTATGTTCAAAAATTTCATATTGGATGATGAATGTGATTATCTGTGGCAGAGAAAAAAGGAGGTTCCATTTGTTTATTGTATAAAAATATATTTTTAAAGAATAAGTATTACAAGATGTTTCTTTTTAATTAAGAAAAATAAAGAGGGGCATCTGGGTGGCTTAGCCGGTTGAGCGTCTGACTTCAGCTCAGGTCGTGATCTCACAGCTCATGAGTTCAAGCCCCATAGTGGACTCTGTCCTGACAGCTTGGAGCCTGGAGCCTGCTTCAGATTCTGTGTCTCCGTCTCTCTCTGTCCCTAACTCACTCACATTCTGTCTCTGTCTCTCTCAAAAATAAATAAACATTAAAAAAATAAACAAAAATAAATTTAAAAAAAAAAAAAGAATTGACGTTTTCTTCCAGTTTGGTATACTTCATGTTAAGGAGATTGGAAATTGCCACTATCTCCTGACAACAAGTAAATAGATGAACAGGCTAAAAAATCAAGAACTTTTCTCAGATCCATGAGAAAAATAAGGACACAGGCAAATCATTGCTCCCAAAATTGGAGAGATGGACAGGTGAATACAGGGAGTCATGGCTTACCCGAGCAGAGACACAAGAGCAGAAACCTCCACAGGAATCAGTGCAGGGGTAGAAAAACTTGAACTGTAATTGATAAATTGCTGGAGGCTCAATACAGACTGTCTGAGAGTTAAATATTCCAGGAGAACCTAGTCATAGCGGAACTCTCATATTTTTGTGAGTTTTATATGGTTTTATCAATCTGGTTCTCACAGTATCAGAGAGAAAAAAAAAACAACAAACAGGCTTCCAGAAAGGTAAAAGGAAAAGAAATTTTTAAATATGCCAGAACAACCTGTTTTTCTTAACAAGGGCTGCCCTCAAGAGAAAGCAATTAACCTGAGCCTAAGATGCTTGGGGAAATGGGGAATGCCCAACTCCATTTGCCACTAGAGTTCCAAATGGAAGGGAATAACGCAAAACCAGCCCACTCCAGCCCACTTTCTGCATCCTGACCCATCTCTGGAAGAAAAACTCCACCGAGAAACATTTGCAAAGTTTGCAGTCCAGAGGCATAGGCACACAAAAAGACTGAGACCTAATCATAAGATGACATAATGCTTATTTTTCCCCCATACCTGACCACTACACTATTACAGGCATATTGATGTCAGTTCCTTTTACCTATTATGTCATCTTCAGCTATGAAGAAAAAGTCACAAGGCATACCAAAAGGAAAAAAGTACAATTTCAAAGACAGGGCAAACATGAGAGAGATGTGGAATTATCAGACCAAGAATTTAAAACAACTATGATTAATACGCTAAGGGCTCTAGTGGATAAAGTAGAAAGAAAGCAAAAGCAGATGAACAATGTAAGCGGAGCTGGTAATCCTAAGAAAGAAACAAAAAGAAATACTGGGAACAGGGGGAAGTGCAATAAAAATGAATAAGACATTTGATGGGCCCATCAGTAGACTGGAACTGGCAGAGAAATGAATCTCTGAGCTTGAGAAAGACCACAAAAGAAACCCCCAAAATTGGAAAGCAAAAAGAACAAAGGTTGAAAAAAAAAAAAAACAACAGAAGATCCAAAGCCTGTGGAACAATTACAAAAGGTGTAGCATACACACAATGGTAATACAAGAGAAGAAAAAGAGAAAAGGACACTAAAAATATTTGAAACAAAATGACTGAGAATTTCCTCCAAATTAATGTCAGATACTAAACTACAGATCCAGAAATTTCAGAGAATACCAAGCATGATAAATGCCAAAAAATACTACACCTAGGCATACCATTTTCAAAATCCAGAATATCAAAGGTAAAGAAAAAA
Source organism: Prionailurus viverrinus (assembly GCF_022837055.1). Classification (NCBI taxonomy): domain Eukaryota; kingdom Metazoa; phylum Chordata; class Mammalia; order Carnivora; family Felidae; genus Prionailurus; species Prionailurus viverrinus. Next base: position 22,935,848 of record NC_062575.1, on the reverse strand, counting down.
TGTATTTTTAAATTTTTAACTTTATTTACGAGAGAGAGAGATAGAGAGAAAGAGAGAGAGAGAGAGACAGCATGAGAGGGGGAGGGGCAGAGAGAGAGGGAGACACAGAACCTGAAGGAGGCTCCAGGCTCTGAGCTGTCAGCACAGAGCCTGACGTGGGGCTTGAACTCACAAACCGGGAGATCATGACCTGAGCCAAAGTCAGATGCTTAACTGACTGGCCCAACCAGGCACCCCAAGAAAAAATATTTTTAAAAAAGCCAGGGAGGAAAAAAATGAAATGAAACAAAACAAAACACCTTATCTATAGAGGAACGAAGAATTGTATGCAACTTCTCACAAACCATGCAAGAAAAAAGAATGTAGAATAAAATATTCAAAGTGTTGACAGAAACTGACTCATGAGCCTCGAATTCTGTACTCTATACAATTATCCTTCCAAAGTGTAGGAGAAATACTCTCTCAGACGAACACCAAAGAAAGAAATTTGTTGCCAGTATATCTGCCTTACAAGAGACATTAAAGAATTTCTTTAAAAAATTTTTTTAATGTTTACTTATTTTTGAGAGAGAGAGACAGAGTGAGAGCAGGGAAGGGGCAGAGAGAGAGGGAGACACAGAATCTGAAGCAGGCTCCAAGATACTAGGTGTCAGCACAGAACCCAACATGTGGTTCAAACCAACGAACCACGATCATGACGTGAGCTGAAGGTGGACATTGAACCCACTGAGCCACCCAGTTTCCCCTAAAGAATTTCTTAAGGGAGAAGGAAACCAATAGATGCCAGAAGCTTCTTTATAAAGAAAGAAAGAACATAAAAGAAGAAATAAGTGAAAGTAATAAAATAAAAACTTCTATTTTTATCTTCAGAAATTGTTCTTATCCATAAAAGTTTGTTCAAAATACTAGAAGAAACAATGTTTGATTACATATTTTTTGCATGTATCCTGTGTGTGTGTGTGTGTGTATGTGTATGTGTGTTAGTCATACTACCCACAGAAGAGTATAGAGTTATTTTAGAGAGGACTTAAGTTAGTAATAAATGTATAATGCCAATTTCTACAGCAACCATTTAAAAAGCAAAATATAAGTGTAACTGATATGCTAAAGAAAGATTTAAAAATGAAATATAAAATGCTCATTTAAAACCACAAAATTCAGGGGTGCCTGGGTGGCTCAGATGGGTAAGCATCAGACTTCAGCTCAGGTCATGATTAGCAGTTTGTGGGTTCAGCCCCATGTTGCGCTCTATGCTGACAGCTCAGAGCCTGGAGCCTGCTTCAGATTTTGTTTCCCTCTCTCTCTCTGCCTCATCCCCACTTGTGTTCTGTCTCTTTCTCTCTCTCTCTCTAAAATCAATAAACATTAAAAAATTTAAAAACCCCACAAAATGCATAAAAAGAGTAGAAGATACAGATAGTAATAAAGAAAGAGGGCAACAAAAAGACAGAAACAAATATAGTGATTATCAACCCAACTATATTGATCATTTTGAATGTCAATAAAATAAAACACCAATTAACAGATGGAGATGGTCAGATTGGGTCAGAAAATAAGACCCAACTATGCTGCCTATAAGAAACATGCTTTAAATAAAGACACATATAAATTGAAAGTAAATGGATGGGCTTAGAATATAATATGCTAACCCAAATCAAAAGAAACCAAGAATAGTTATATTAAATTTAGTCTGAGCAGACCTCAAAGCAAGGAAAATTAATAGGGATATATAAGGGTATTACATCATGACAAAGGGACCAATTTTCAAAAAAAAAAAAAAGAAGAAGAAGAATCCTTAATATTTAAACGGCTAACAAGAGAATGTCACTCTACATGAAGGAAAAACTGACCAAATGGTAAAGAGAAATAGATTACCCCATCACTACAGCTGGAGTCTTCAACATCACTCTGTCAGAAATGGACAGATGCACCAAGCAAAAACATGGTAAGGAGAGAATTGATCTCAATAACACCATTAATCAGATATATAATGGATACCTACGCTACTTTATCCAACAGCAGAATATACATTTTTGTAAAACTATATGCAATTTTCACCAAGATAGAACATATTCTGGGCTATAAAACACATCTTAACAAATGTTTAAAAATACAAGTGATACTGAGGCGCCTGGGTGGCTCAGTCGGTTGAGCAGCCAACTTTGTCTCAGGTCATGATCTCACGGTTTGTGAGTTCGAGCCCCACATCGGGCTCTGTGCTCACAGCACAGAGCCTGGAGCCTGCTTCAGATTCTATCTCCTTCTCTCTCTACCCCTCCCCTGCTCATGCTTTCTCTCTCTCTCTCAAAAGTAAATAAACATTAAAAAAAAAATTAAAAAAATAAAAATAATAAAAATACAAGTGATACCACATCTGCTTTCAGACCACAATGGAAATAAACTAGAAATCAATAACCAATAAATAACCAATAATCAATAAACCAATAATCAATAGTAAAAAAGTTGTAAAATACCTGGAGATTAAGCAATCCACTTCTAAATAACACATGTCTCAAAGAATAAATCTCATAAACTTAAAAAATATTTGAACTAAATAAAAATGAAAACACATCAAAATTTGTGGGAAGCAGTAAAAGCATTGGTTATAGGAAATTTTTAGCACTGAATATATATAGTAGAAAATAAGCAAGATCTAAAGTCAATCATCTAAGTTTACACTTTAGGAAACCAGAAAAATAAGAATAAAAGAAATAATAAAAATTAGAGTAAAAATTAATAATATGGAAAACAGGAAATCAATAATCAACAAAAGCAAATGCTGTTGCTGAAAAGATCAATAAAATTGATTAGCTTTTAGCTAGGCTAACTATGAAAATAGAGAAAAGACACAAATTACTAGTATCAGAAATGAAAAGGCAGCACTACAAGATACCATGGAAATTAAGGATGACAAAGGAATATTGTGAATGACTCTGTGCCCACGTATTTCATAACCTAGGTGATGAAATTTGTGAAAAGACACACTATGCCAAAACTAACACAAGAAGAAATATGTGATATGAAGAGACATATAACTATTAAATAAAATGAATCAGTTATGAATAATCTTCCAAAACAGAAACATTAGGCTCAGATGCATCCACTGCTGAATTCCAACAAACTTTTAAGGAAGAAATTATAACAGTTTGCCACAATATCTTTGAAGGAACAGAAGCATAGAATCATAACATATTTTATGAGGCCAAGATTACCGATATCAAAACCATAACAATATTACAAGACAATTAGAGATAAATATTACTCATTGAACATAAATGCAAAAGGCTCAAAAATATTAGCAAAATGAGTCTAATAATGTATAAAATAATTACATGCCATGACTAAGTGGAATTTATTCCAGGTGTGTAAGACTGGCTCAACAAGAAAACAATGTAATCATTACATCAAAGGGCTAAAGAAGAAAACTCACACAATCATATCAATAGAAGAAAGAAAAGAAATTGAAAAAATCCAACATCTATTCACAATAAAAACTCTCCGTATAATAGAAACAAGGAGAAATTTCTCCATTTGATAAATAATAACTACAAAAAGTGCTAAAGCTAACATCACACTTAATGGTGATAAACTAGAACCTTTTCCATGAGGATCAGAAACAAGGCAAGAATGTCCTCTCTCACCACTCCTTTTCAACATTGTACTTGAAATCCCAGCCAACGTAATAAGAAAAGGAAATATATTTTATACAGACTGGACAGGAGAAAAATTTTAAAATACTGTCTTTGTTCACAAAACAACAGTTTATATAGAGAATAAGAAAGAATTGACAAAAATACTTCTAGAACTAACAAATAATTATAGTAAGGTTTCAGGATACAAAGTTAGTAGACAAATGCCAATAATTTTCCTCTATACAAGCCATGAACAAGTAAATTTGAAATTAAAAAGAAAACACTATCAATTAAGCACTCAAAATATGACATACTTAGGTACAAATCTATTACATACTTAGGTACAATAATAAAATAAAAATCTTAGCTTTTTAAAAAAAGTTTCTGTGAAAATGAATGTTGTTCCAACTATATCAAGAAAAAAAAATACAAAGCAGAATTATTCTAATTTAAATTAGAAAACTGAAGTTTCCTTTATTAAAGTTTCATTCCACTGTATAGTACTTATTGATAATATATGTGCTCAGTTTTCTGAAAGAGACTTTATGAAGAGCTTCACAGATACAATTGTTCATGTGTTTCAGCATATATATTCAATGAAAACAAATAATTTAATGGTCTCATGTTCTTTACTGATCCTCATTGGTTTAAATGTTAAAGATACAAAGATTTACCACACTGTTAATTCAAATTCAATAATTTCTTTTTTTAATTATATTTATTTTTATTTTTATGTTTTCACTTTTTTAAATATGAAATTTATTGTCAAATTGGTTTCCATACAACACCCAGTGCTCCCCCCAACAGGTGCCCTCCTCAATACCCATCACCCACCCTCTCCTCCCACCACCCCCCCCCCCCCCCCCCCGCCATCAACCCTGTTTGTTTTCAGTTTTTAAGAGTATCTTATGGTTTGGCTCCCTCCCTCTCTAACCTTTTTTTTTTTTTCCCTTCCCCTCCCCCATGGTCTTCTGTTAAGTTTCTCAGGATCCACATCAGAGTGAAAACATATGGTACCTGTCTTTCTCTGTATGACTTATTTCACTTAGCATCACACTCTCCAGTTCCATCCATGTTGCTACAAAAGGCCATATTTCATTCTTTCTCATTGCCACATAGTATTCCATTGTGTATATAAACCACAATTTCTATCCATTCATCAGTTGATGGACATTTAGGCTCTTTCCATAATTTGGCTCTTGTTGAAAGCTATAAACATTGGGGTACAAGTGTGTCCCTATGCATCAGCACTCCTGTATCCCTTGGGTAAATTCCTAGCAGTGCTATTGTTAGGTCATAAGGTAGATCTATTTTTAATTTTTTGAGGAACCTCCACACTGTGTTCCAGAGTGGCTGCACTGGTTTGCATTCCCACCAATAGTGCAAGAGGGTTCCCTTTTCTCCACATCCTCGCCAGCATCTATAGTCTCCTTTGTTCATTTTAGCCACTCTGACTGGCGTGAGGTGGTATCGCAGTGTGGTTTTGATTTGTATTTCCCTGATGAGGAGTGACGTTGAGCATCTTTTCATGGGCCTGTTGGCCATCTGAATGTCTTCTTTAGGGAAGTGTCTATTCATGTTTTCTGCCCATTTCATCACTGGATTGTTTTTCGGGTGTGGAGTTTGGTGAGCTCTTTATAGAGCCCTTGGATACTAGGAGTTTGTCCGATATGTCATTTGCAAATATCTTTTCCCATTACGTTGGTTGCCTTTTAGTTTTGTTGATTGTTTCCTTTGCTGTGCAGAAGCTTTTTATCTTCATGAGGTCCCAATAGTTCATTTTTGCTTTTAATTCCCTTGCCTTTGGGGATGTTTCAAGTAAGAAATTGCTGTGGCTGAGCTCAGAGAGGTGTTTTCCTGCTTTCTCCTCTAGGGTTTTGATGATTTCCTGTCTCACATTCAGGTCCTTTATCCATTTTGAGTTTATTTTTGTGAATGGCATAAGAAAGTGGTCTAGTTTCATCCTTCTGCATGTTGATGTCCAGTTCTCCCAGTACCATTTGTTAAAGAGACTGTCTTTTTCCATTAGATATTCTTTCCTTCTTTGTCAAAGATTAGTTGGCCATACTTTTGTGGGTCTAGTTCTGGGGTTTCTATTCTATTCCATTGATCTATGTGTCTGTTTTTGTGACAATACCATGCTGTCATGATGATTACACCTTTGTAGTAAGACTAAAGTCTGGGATTGGGATGCCTCCCACTTTGGTCTTCTTCTATAAATGTCTATGTGCCGAATACAGGAGCCCCCAAATATATAAAACAATTACTCACAAACATAAGCAACCTTAATGATAAGAATGTGGTAACTGCAGGGGACTTTAATACTCTACTTACAACAATGGATACATCATCTAGACACAGGATCAATAAAGAAACAAGGGCCCTGAAGGATACATTGTATAAGATGGACTTGACAGATATATTTAGAACTCTGCTTCCCAAAGCAACAGAATATACTTTCTTCTTGAGTGCACACGGAATATTCTCCAATATAGATCACATGTCACAAAACAGCCCTTCATAGATATAAAAGAATTGAGATCATACCATGCACACTTTCAGACCATAATGCTATGAAGCTTGAAATCACCCACAGGAAAAAGTCTGGAAAACCTCCAAAAGCATGGAGGTTAAAGAACACCCTACTAAAGAATGAATGTGTCAACCAGGCAATTAGAAAAGAAATTTAAAAATATATGGAAACAAACAAAAATGAAAATACAACAATCAAAAGGCTTTGGGATGCAGTGAAGGGAGTCCTGAGAGGAAAATACGTTGCAATACAGGCCTATCTCAGGAAACTAGAAAAATCCCAAATACAAAATCTAACAGCCCACCTAAAGGAAATAGAAGCAGAACAGCAAAGACACCCCAAACCCAGCAGAAGAAGAGTAACAATAAAGATCAGAGTGGAAATAAACAATATAGAATCTAAAAAAAACTGTAGAGCACATCAATGAAACCAAGAGTTAGTTTTTTGAAAAAATAAACAAAATTGATATACCTCTAGCCAGGCTTCTCAAAAAGAAAAGGGAGATGACCCAATTAGATAAAATCATGAATTAAAATGGAATTATTACAACCAATCCCTCAGACATACAAGCAATTATCAGGGAATACTATGAAAAATTATATGCCAACAAACTGGACAACCTGGAAGAAATGGACAAATTCCTAAGCACCCACACACTTCCAAAACTCAAACAGGAAGAAATAGAAAACTTGAACAGACCCATAACCAGCGAAGAAATTGAATCAGTTATCAAAAATCTCCCAAAAAATAAGAGTCCAGGACCAGATGGCTTCCCTGGGGAATTCTACTAGACATTTAAAGCACAGATAATACCTATCCTTGTCAAGCTGTTCCAAAAAATAGAAAGGGAAGGAAAACTTCCAGACTCATTCTATGAAGCCAGCATTCCTTTGATTCCTAAACCAGACAAAGACCCAGCCAAAAAAGAAAACTACAGGACAATATCCCTGATGAATATCAATGTAAAAATTATCAACAAGATACTAGCAAATCGAATTCAACAGCATATAAAAAGAATTACACACGGGGCGCCTGGGTGGCGCAGTCGGTTAAGCGTCCGACTTCAGCCAGGTCATGATCTCGCGGTCCGTGAGTTCGAGCCCCGCGTCGGGCTCTGGGCTGATGGCTCAGAGCCTGGAGCCTGTTTCCGATACTGTGTCTCCCTCTCTCTCTGCCCCTCCCCCGTTCATGCTCTGTCTCTCTCTGTCCCAAAAATAAAAATAAACGTTGAAAAAAAAATTAAAAAAAAAAAAAGAATTACACACAATGATCAAGTGGGATTCATTCCTGGGCTGCAGAGATGGTTCAACTTTCGCAAGTCAATCAATGTGATACATCACATTAGTAAAAGAAAAGATAAGAACCATATGATCCTGTCAATTGATGCAGAAAAAGCATTTGACAAAATTCAGCATCCTTTCTTAATAAAAACCCTCGAGAAAGTCAGGATAGAAGGAACATACTTAAACATCATAAAACCCATTTATTAAAAGCCCACAGCTAATATCATCCTCAATGGGGAAAAACTGAAGAGCTTTTTCCCTGAGATCAGGAACACGACAGGAATGTCCACTCTCACCTCTGTTGTTTAACATAGTGTTGGAAGTGCTAGCATCAGCAATCAGAGAACAAAAGGAAAGCGAAGGCATCAAAATTGCAGATTGCAATTGCACTGTTTGCAGATGACATGATACCATACATGGAAAACTCGACAGACTCCACCAAAAGTCTGCTAGAACTGATACATGAATTCAGCAAGTCGCAGGACACAAAAGCAATGTACAGAAATCAGTTGCATTATTATACACTAATAATGAAGCAACAGAAAGACAAAGAAACTGATCCCATTCACAACTGCACCAAGAAGCATAAAATACCTAGGAATGAACCTAATCAAAAAGGTAAAAGATCTGTATGCTGAAAACTATAGAAAGCTTATGAAGGAAATTGAAGAAGACATAAAGAAATGGAAAAACATTCCGTGCTCATGTATTGGAAGAATAAATATTGTTAAAACGTCAATACTACCCAAAGCTATCTACACATTCAATGCAATCCTAATCAAAATTGCACCAGCATTCTTCTCAAAGCTAGAACAAGCAAACCTAAAATTTGTATGGAACCACAAAATACCCCAAATAGCCAATACTTTCTTTAAATAAAGGAATGTTTGCTAAATATCCAATAATCAAATATAAAAGTTGCAGAATGAATTATGAATTATGTTATCTCATCAATATTAAACTACATATGAAAGAACTAAATTAGAAGATCCACAAGGTGGGGGGGGGTAGTTAATCTGTGACAGCTACACAGGTAAGGGAATTAATGTTGAAATTGTAAGTGTTCATATAATAAATCATTCACTATGTTTTATGACATTTTCTAAAATAAGTCAATATGCAGAAGATTTTAATTATAAACGATAGCGCCATGCAAACTGGTCATACAACACACACAAAAAATGAAGAAAACTTTTTGATATTGATAAATTTAGTGTTTTAATTTTAGAAAACACCCCTTTGAATTTGATGTTTAAAATAATGAGTTGAGTCAAGTGCTAGTCAATTTAGTTAACGTGGACAGGTAGTTTTAAAATTAATATGGTTTTGCTTCAAAGTAAAATCGATCCTTCTAAAAATGATGAACCAGTTTTGTCAATGTTTATATGAGTATTAAAAGAAAATTATTTTGGAGAACTCAATTCAGATATTGGAAAACTATTAAGTATGGTTGGAACACTGGAGCGTGTGAATTTACCTTATCAACTGTGAATGTTATGAAATCTAAATATAGATGAAGTGTTTTCAATGAAAATTTAGCATCTTGAGATGTGCACAATTTTAAAACACATACTGCATATTCAAGAACTAAAAGGAACAAAAATATTTTGTATACTTTTACATATTGATTGCATAATTCAAATAATTATTGGATATTTTGGGCTAGATGCAGTATATTGTTATAATTAGTTGCATATGTTTCTTTTTACCTCTTTATGTGGCTACTAATTTTTTTAATTACTTACACATCTTGCATTATTATTTTTATTGCTCAGCTACTATCTAGACACTATTCAAAACATCTGACTAAAATATGACAATTCATACCTAAATCATTATTTGGCAATTTACACATTAAAATAATTTGTTCATGTATAAATATTAGTTTCATTTTAGATCAAATTTATCTACAATTCCACCAAGATTACCAGATTGCAAATTCCATTTTGCAATTTTATTTTTTTTTCCTTTTTAAAATATTGATCCTGATTATTTAACCCTTCGCTTCATCTGTTACAACTGGGCGTGGGGGAAGACATTTAAAAATATAAAGGGGATGCAGTAGATGTAGAATTTGTGTATACATATATAAAATTGACAACAAGTGGCTCAAGTGACACACATCTTGTTCACTTCTTCTAACATCACAGCTAGCTGAAGCCATTCAGTGTATCTTTAAATAACCAAAGTGAATTAGGTATGTGATTATTTCTTTGTATGATAATGGACTTTGAAACTGGGTAGATCTTCCCTTTTTGGGTTCAGTTTGAGAATCATTTTCTTTTCACAAGAACAGGAGATTTGATTCTCATCATCACCATCATTCAACTTTTATTAAAGAATTATCAAGTTATTTCTATGTGTTGGGCTTAGTGCAAGTACTTTAAAGGAATTTTCTCATTGAATTTTTACAACTCTAGGAAATAAGCTCTCTTATTACTCTCATGATACAGATAAGAAAACAGGTTGGAAAATGTTGAGTCATTTGTATAATAACCAAGAAGCTGAGAATATCAGTGGTGGTATATGTCGACTTACTAAAGGAAAAAAGTGCCCATAGATGGTACTATCTGTAATTTTTCATCCACACTCTTAGCACTAATGTTTGCTATTTAAGATAACTATGCCAAATTTTTTTCACCTGCCACCTAGCAAAAGATACCAAAAATGAAAATATGTTACAAAAAGAATTATCCATCTGTGACTTTAATCTTATATGGAGTAATAAGGCAAATGCCTTTAAGGGAGGTGGAGCTGAATTCTGCCACTTTGCTCTTCACCGGATCCGAGGAAAATATAGTACATTTTGCTGTGTTACGCTTCTGAGCTCCCTGCCTTAGCTGGAATATTTCTTCATTGCTAGCAAACATCAATGGATCAGAGATGGCAATTAAGTCAGCATTCATTTGCCATTCTTGACCCAATATGACAGGTCCATCAAAAAATTCTGGGACCATTTAGAAGAAAGAAAAGAATAATGTAAAAGTAGTAAAGCAGTAGGAAAAGTCAACACGTATCTTGCAAGGCAAGAGACCACTGCATGGTTTCATGACACTCTTTTTTCTTCTTAGAACCTTGACAGATGAAAAAAGACATGACAGGGCAAGAGTCAATAGCCCAATGCACTACAGAGTCTAAAATACTGAGGTATCCTAGCAACACAAAGGATTTCTCTTCAGTTTTGGTGAGAGGGTGTTAAAGGCTAAAGCCACGGCATATATGTTGCTTGCCCCCTGGCCCATATGCACTCTGTCTACAATTATGAGAAATGGCTGTCCTGAGAGTAAAATTCAACTGCCTTTGTCCTTCTCCAGGGAAGTCAACAGTAGAAAGGCTACTTCAATACCTCTCATATACTGTGAATGTGTGTGCATATGTGTGTGCTTTATGCCAATGCCATTTATGTTTTTGGATTATTATATTTGCTGTTTCTTCTGCCTGAAATCCATTCTCCCTATGATCTTTACAGACCTCAGATTAAATGTCACAGCAAAGCTAATCATGATCTCCACAACACAAAATGTCTTACTTGTCTTGCTTACTGATAAATTGCCCTGTGGCTAGCCCAGTGCCTGATATATTATAAGCCCTCAATTATTTAAAAATATATTAATGACTACATTAAAGTAGGACACTTGTATGGATGGTATTTTTTCAGATTCCAAAGCTCTTGTAATATATGCAAAATTATTTAAAAAGCCTTAGGAGATTAATACTTTATTGTCCTTAATTTTCAGTTGAGGAAATGAAGCCTCAATTTAGAAGATGATGAGTCTAAAGTAATTTAGTAGGCAGGTAGGAACACAAAACTTCTGATTCTGTGTATGCTTGACAGTCTTTCTACTACAACACAGAAGTAGGAATCAGAATTTTGTTTGGGCCCACTCTGTAGATATGGATTAAGAAGAGCTGGAAATTGTATGATCTCCATCCATGATTTGGTACTTGTTCTCAATTGTGATATTCTCTTTTTCCCATGAACCCTGAAACCCTAAAATATTAAATACCTGTAGTTCCAAAATGTACCCTATGTGTTCTATGCTTTTATAGTTTTACATACATTATGGCCTCCTTCCAGAATGTCCTTCCTCCCTTTGCCTGTCATTCAGTACTATCTCAAGATATCTTTCTCTAGATACACTTCCTGAGTCCTTCAGGAAGAATCAATAACTACCCTTCCCCATGTATCTCTGTCTGCAGTGCCAGATACCTATTCTTACCACAGGATTTTCATGATTTATTTTGTCCATTTACCTACCTGATCAAAACAAAATGCATGCTCTAGATATTTGTGAACACACAGTAACTAGCATTTCATGTTAAAAGGTTGACCTTGGGAGCAGGGCAAAAGCCCAAAAAGTGATTATGATTTGTGGAAGTTCTTTTTTCTTTTCAGTATGTAGAAAACCAGAATAATTCTCAGCAATTGAAGGGAGAAATCTAAGACATCCTCACTGAGTAACCAAAAAAAAAAAAAAAAAAAAAAAAAAAAGGTGGATGCAGCAAAATAGAGAAATTATATAGGATATAAAGTAGTAATTAACCTCTTCATATGTGTGCCCAACAGCAATCTTCTAAAAGGGTCAGGCAATTTGCAATGAAGATGAAGTTTAGGACATAAAAGGAAGAAAGACTGATCTCAGGAAAGCTCTATTTCACAAACACTTTTGGGCATTTTCAATCAACACAGGTTGTTAACGTACGCATTATTAATTTTTCTTTTTTATAAAAATAGAAATGCTTTTTAAAAAGCAGTCTTAAAAAACAGAAGAAAATGCAGCCATGTCTTATTTTAAGCAAGGTTATACTAGGAGTCTTATTTATTTAATTACTGCTTGAAAATATATTCTGGAAATGTATAACAAAACTCTAGAGAGAAGGGTGTGAGAGACTCAATGGCAGGGAAGATATTTTGAGTTCATCTGAATTCTTATCACAGACAGAATGAAAAAGAGACAGACATAAAATCATACTAGGTTGAATGATATATCAAGCAACTCTGGGTCAAAACACTAAACAATACTTACAACTCATACAAACAACCTGATTCTGTAAATTTCTTTCTAAATTGAAGAGTAGATTCCTGCAGGCTTTGAAAGGGAATTCTTTTCTAAATTACTGGGTAATTTTCTCCACTCCAATTGAGCTATATAATCAGACATGGTCAAAACATTGTACTAGGAAGCATAACAGAAAATGAATTCAACAAAACCATGACTTCATGGACCCACAGCTGCAGAAAGGGGTCAGAAATTGAAATGGTAAATGTATGACCTGGACTTTAGCTGGTTTTTAGTTGAAAAAAATTCATTGTTGTATTGTATTCATGGAACTTTCAAATTATTGTGAGTAACTGAAAATACATTTTAAATTATATATTTTGCCATATTAGACCCTTAGAAATCTGGACCCATAGTGAGATGTGCTCCACATGCTCTTTATTTCTCACCCCTAATACTAATTAGAATGAAATGAGGCCCATGAAACTGAGCAAATTACTATAGCCAAAGTGTCCTTCATAGTAAAAAATTAAATCTTGCTTCCCACCCATGCTTAAAACAGAACTAACAGTTCCCTGAAGATATATTTTGCTTGATGTCAGCTGTCTTAAAAAAATTAAAGTACACAACCTCCACTCCCACCCAAAAAATAACAACTGGTTTTCATAAGAGTGTGTATTTCAATGCAAGCTAAGTATATAAACAATTTTTGTTTTTGTTAAAAATGTTCATTTGTTCCCAATTCTGCTGTCTATGACACTGGTTACCTCTACTGTTTTGGCCTCCAGAAATGAGAGAAAATTCCAAATTATGCCCCTGTACAATCGCTTGGCCTGATATCCACATATTCTTGGCCTTGAAAAAGGATGGAATAGCCAGATTAATGGCTAAGTAAATTTTTTAAATGTTCTTCATGAAAGAAATACCTCTACCCCATCCCTTCTTTGAGGAGGGTAATACACTTAGTATCACAGGGTATCAAGTTGTTGACAAGGCCTCAGGTTACTGGAATACAGCTGGCAAGTACCATTACAAGGGACAATTTTCTTTCATTCATTCATTCATTCATTCATTCACTCACTATTTTTTGAGCACCAACTGTGAGCCACACAATATTCTAAGCCCTGATAGTGCAAAGGTGAACAAAACAGAGAAGTCCTCTGAAGACCTGCATCTATTGTCTGGGAAACAAACCATGAAGACTTAAGTACATTGTCTCCATGCGAAGGTTTTCTTTTTGTTGTTGTTTTTTACATTTCGGTTTCATTCATTCATTCAAGTAATCTCTACACCCAATGTGGACTCAAACTCACACTGCATGCTCTTCTGACTGAGCCACCCAGGCACCCTGATATTTTATTTGTAAAATTTTCTTTATAACACTTATTAGAGATTGGTATATTATGATAAAGTAGTTATAGCAGACTTCCTTGGAATGTAAGCTTTGTGCTAACAACCACAAGATGAGACAAGAGCTGGCCATATGAGGAGTGGCAGAGAGTGGAGGTGGAGAGGGTAGGGGTGAATTATTTCAGAAAGATCACTATTAAAGAAGATATTTCTTCACAGAAAATTCTTATATGTCAAATGCCAAAACATTCATGAATTTTACAGATATATTTACATTGATTTTGTTTTAATTTCTTTATTATGCATACTACCTTACCTCTTGGACCATACACATAGTATTGTGTTGGCTTTCTCTTGCTTACACATTTTCCTACCTTTATTTTTGGCTATATATACTACTCTTATTAGGTTTAAGTTCAAATATCATGCACTCTGGAAGGTTTCTATGACTCCTGAGTATAAGGATATATGAGTCTTCTTTTTATTCTATTGACCTCATTTTTATATTTAAACTGTAGATAAATATATCACCATTTCAAATAAGTAAGTAAGAAATATTAGTACTCCTACAGTCACTGCAGCACTATTCACAATTATCAAGATGTGTAAACAACTTAAATGTCTATTGACAAATGAATGGATAAAGACAATATGATATAAATATGCAATGGAATATTATTCAGCCTTTAAAAAGTAGGGTATTCTATAATATGCGACAACATGGATAAATCTTGAACATTAAGCTAAGTGAAATAACCCAGTCACAGCAAGACAAAGAGTGCATGATTCCACATAAATGAGATATCCAAAATAACTGTATTTATGAAATCAAAGAGTGGAATGGCAGTTTGCAGAGTATGGAGGTAAGAGGAAATAAGGAGTTACTAATCAATTGGCATAAGATTTCAGTTAATCAAGATGAATAAGTTTTAGAGATCTATTATACAACACTGCACCTATAGTTAATAATACTGTATTGTACACTTAAAATTTTTGTTATAAAGATAGATATCATGTTGTGTTCTTATAATAATAATGATGATTATGATTATTATTATTCACAATAATGCAAATCAAAGATAACTAGTTCCAGGAAAAGTTAATTCCAGGAGCAGAGAGAAATCATCGCATGCGTTTACACAAAATAATCTTGTAGAAAATGGTTCACAGTGAAGGACAGAATAAGACATTTATTGAGAAATCTCAAGAGAAGATATAACAGCAGATCCTTCTTCTCTGTTTCTTGGAATCTGACAACACTGGACAACCCTACTGGTGATTAGAATGTGGTGATCGGCATGAGAACAAGAGTAGTTATGGCAGACTGTATGGTGACTAGGCACTGTAGTAATGATATGTCTAGGGGTGGAATTCTAGTAAAGGAACTATAGGTAGGCAAGGGGCTTCCTGATATCCTCCTGCCTACAATGGAATTACTTTGCTGGACTGGTTCACTGCTCTTTAACATGGTGAGTTAGGTATAAGAATTGAACAAACAAACAAACAAATGTGGCTTCATGAAAAACTTTGAAATATTCCATCCACCCTGACTACCATAGCCACCAATCCAGAATAGCACTGTTAGATCTGTACATAGAAAACCTTACGTGGTCTTCTAAACATACCTACAAATTAAGTGTGATTACCATTCCCAAGTCTACATGAGAGGCAGAAAGCAGAAAGAGGTTTGAGAACTTGCCCAAAGTCATGAAAGCAATTAATGGTAAAGCTGGGATAAAAAACACAGGCACTGAGTTTAAACTCTTAAACATATTCCAAAGCTGAATCAAGAAATAAATAAATTATTGAATATTTAGGAATGATAAAACATGCATCAATGAGGCTATTAACCTATGTGGATTAAGATATTCTGAAAGAGACATGTGTATAGGCAAATGGTTCTCACTGGGAGCAATTTCATCAATTTTCCCAGGGGATATTTCACAAAGTCTGGATATATCTTTGTTTTTTGAATCTGTGGTCAGAGGCATGCTACTGGTACTGAGTGAGAGAGAGGTCAGGGAGCCTACTAAACATCGTGCAGTGCCTAGGATAGTACCTCACAACAAATACTTGTTGGACCTAGCAGGTCAATAATACTGCTGAAGAACCTGGTTGTAGATCTTATATGAATCATCTCAATTTTTCTGAATCTCAAATTTGTCATTTGCTAAAAGGGAGAGTCATATCTATGTAGGAGTCATGACAACCAAAAGCAAGATAGATTGTGACATCCATAAGAATGCCTGACGTGTGGTAAAGAGCTTTAACATTTTAGGCTTATTGGGCAAATTATATGTTCGTTGTGTTTTATTTTATATATTGTTTTAGAAAAATCACTCTGATAGAAATGAGGGGAATGAATAGATGGATTGGTGAATTTCAGAGGGGAAATTCAGAGGTGAATTTCAGAGGGGGAATTACAAAGATAATATAATAAACTAGGCAAGAAATAATGCACCTTTGGACCTGGGAGGGTGGTACTAGAGGGATACTCAGACCCATCTAGCACAAGTGACTCATTGCAGTGATTAGAACATGAGGTCGTTTTTTTCATTTGTTTAGTTTTTGTTGTTTGTTTGCTCTTAGTTTAGTTTTTTTTTGTTGTTGTTCTTGTTTGTTTCTTTACTTTTGCCACTTCATCTCTATGAACCTGAGGATAATGTGAATTTAATCTTTTCTTTCCAACAGTGATGCCTCATTTCTTATATCTAAAAAACAGTTTAGTCTATGAAATGAATTCTATGTTCACAAATCAGACTGTCTTCAGGTAAACTGTGTGTGCATGCACATACACGTGCATACACACACACATACATACACAACAAATCCAATTTGGAGCTGTGAATTATTATTTGAAAGGTGTAGGTTTCACATGAGAAATTTCATCATCTGAAATTGCCTTGTCGTTGAGGATAATAAGAATTAAATTCAGCTACTGAAAGGAACAAAGACAAATATTGAAAGATGGGAGACTTTTCTAATCCACTGCAGAACTGTAGAGTCTTCTATGAGATTAGACTGAGGCACCATTTGCAGAAATCTCTAACTGTTTCAGTTTATTAAAAGATTAACAGCAAATCTATTTGGGTAATATGTGGTTTGCAAGACAAGAAATTTCTCCAAAATCAATGCTTTTGCTTTTTTATTTCCTCTCAACTCACCAAGAGGTAATCAACGTGGGAGTAGCTCTGATCATACTAAGAGAACATTCTGATCTTCATTAGTGCAGGGTCGATGCAGGAAATTTTATTTCACATCAAATCTAGAGACAGTTCCCCTAAAATTAAAACCCTCTTCTGTTTCAATACATCAAGCCTCAGGGTTTCATAATCCCCATAATTAATACACTACTGTGCACACAACTTTCAAAATAGGGCTTTGGAAGGTGGAAATGGAGGCTGCATGTTTGAAAATCAATAAACTGAGATATTTATCTTCCTTTTTACTTTTCATTTTTTTCACTTCCTTTTGTGGGATTAGAGAGGGGTGATATGTGAGATGATGGTAAGGAAATGTCAGAAAAAAAAGACTACTTTTCCTTAGCCTTTAACTAAGGTTTAATGTTATCTTCTTTATATGCAGGAAATGAAATGCAAATTGTTTCCCAGTGATTTTGTTTTGGCTTATTAATGCATTGGTGAATCTATTCTTTTATTTAGTCAATAAAATGTTACTTGAGCATATATGCTAGTCATTATGTTGGGCATATAATGTCAAACTAACACAGGATCCATTTCCTCCAGGAACTCAGGGTCTTAAAAGGAAGCAGGCATAGAAATACAAAAACACAAGAAAAATTGTGTGAGAAGTGCCATGATTAACATAAATACATGAGGCTATAGTAGCAATGAGGAAGAATTGAGCCTGTCCCTTTCAGAGTGCTACTGAGAAAGATTTAGGAAAGCAATGAGCAGTTTTGAAATGGGTGTGCTCAAAAAGCAAGAGCAGTCCAACCCTTCCCAACCCTCACCCCCACCCCTGCCAAAAAAAGCAACCCAAGAGCAATCCAGTAATTGGGTAACTTACTTAGTAAAGTTACCCAATCACATATGTCAATAAAGTTACCCAATGTGTGTGTGTGTATAGATAGATAGATAGATAGATAGATATAGATATAGATATAGATATAGACATAGACATAGACATTAATACATAGATATAGATAGATAGATAGATAGATAGATATATAGATATAGATATATAGATATATATAGATATATATATATATATATATATATAGAGAGAGAGAGAGAGAGAGAGAGAGAGAGAGAGAGAGAGAGAAGGTGGGAGAATTTAACTGTGACTAGCCATTTTTGTTATGTTCCTAGAGTGTACAGAATTTCATTTCAAGAAACTGTAAGTTGGTTAATCAAAAAACAAGGATGCTTACTTATTTTTGTGTTTGCACGCAATTCTTGTTCTCTCTCCTTTTTGTGGTGATTTCGGAGCGAACTTCTCTCTCCCTCGTTCCATCATGGTTATATAGTGGCCTGTTTGAGTACTGTTCATATTCTGTAAAAGTTCTTTATGTTCATTAGGGAACACTGCTGACCTATCAACTGCTGTCTGTCATAACCAACTGCCAACTATCAGGACCATTTTTCAAAATGTATTATCCCAGCACACTACATGTCATTGAATTACTTCTATACAAATATATTTATATTCTGCCTATCTTATTTTTTTTTACCATATACAATACTATAGTGAATATCTACAAAAATATCTTACAAAGATGTAATTTCTCAGAATTAGGGATATAAATGTTAAGATTATTAGATACTGTCAAATTCCTATTCAACATTCCAGAACCAATCACTGTGCGGAAGTTCATGTCAATTTATATTTGTCCAATATATATATATTTGTCCAATATATATGGCACACGTGTGTGTATGTGTGTGTAATTATCCATAAACATGTATACATGTGTATATATATTTCTATATACCCATATATGCATGGGTATGTATACTGTATTGAAAAGCTTAATTACCTTGGTCAAGGTTATACAGCTGATAATGAATGAGAGGGTTAGCTTCTCATTGTCACCCCTATGAATAAGTCCTCGTTCATATATTGATTTTAACACTGTAATTTTTCTGTTCTGTGAAATGCTTCTTCCTTTATCCAAATTTCCTTTGATTATTTGTCTCCATACTAATTTTTAAATAGTTCTTATATTTTATGGAAGAAAACAGTTATTAGCAGCTAGTGTCTCCATTTAGTATGCTATCAGCTGAAGCTGATTTATATTATTTTCTCATGGAGATTTTTTGTGAAGGCACATGGATAAACAAGGCACAAAGTCTGGAGGAAAAAAAAGCATAAATTTAAAAATACTGTTAAGGGAAAACCTGATATCACTTACTTAGATAGATAGATAGATAGATAGATAGATACTCTATTGAGTCCTAAGGTTTAATTTAGTTTTCTACTTTGTACTTTCATAAAGCTTACCAGATAAAATTTACTCCATGACATTGTGCTGAACTTTTGCCCATGATCATCTACATATTTCTTTCAACACTTCCCTGATTTATCTACTATACTAGAAATTATCTCTCTAGCTTTAAAAACAAGGTGTTCTGTATCTTTACATGAGATGAAAAGTTACAGTTTATTTTGTATTTTTCAGTGTTTCACGTGTGGAGTAGATGCTGAAAAAAACAGAATAGATGAGAATAGTTGAAATGTTAATGTCCTTTACTGGCAAATCCTTTGACTACTATTTCCTTTGGAAATCACTTCACAGTGGACAGAAATAATTTTCCATATATCTGTTTCATTTAGAGGCAGCTGAACTTAGACTTCAGAGCAAAGCCATTCTGGTCTTAAAAGCTAACTCTCTCATTATCAGCTGCATAACCTTGACCAAGATAATTAAGCTTTTCAATATTCAGTTTCCTCAGATACAAGAAATGGGGAGTTGTTATGGTACACTCCCAGTAAAGTGTTTATATGGAAATGCAAGGAGGCCTTGAGTGCATTACTTGTCATCCCAGGATATAACAGATGCATCCGATATCTGCGACTGTTCTGATTAAGGCTAACCATGTACACTTCCTTTAAAAGTATTTTTTTTTCCTGGTTCTTACTATAAGAGATCATAACTCAGGAAAACTGGATGAGGGGGGCACCTTACAGTCTATTTTAAAAATACTGCCTTTGGAATCTACTGTTTAACTATTTGAACAAAATTATCTGCTTTTTTGAGAAATTGCATTTTAAGAAATATAAATCTACTTTCTGATTAATATACTTCTTAGTGTAACTGATACCCAGTTTTCTTTTATTTTTTGTTAATAAAATTCTGATATTATTCAGACACCCTTCACCCAGAAAATGTGAACTAACTCATCTTTAATTTAGAATTTATAAACTTCTAAATAAATCATGGAAAATCCTCTTCTCTTTGATAGTATGGCCCATTGTTGCCCAAAGAGATATAAGATAAGACCTAATGTGGGATTATAGTAAAAATTTTCATTTCTCTCTCTCTCTCTTTTTTTAATGTTTATTTATTTATTTTTGAGACAGAGAGAGAGAAAGAGTGTGAGCAGGCAAGGGGCAGAGAGAGAGGGAGACACAGAACCCAAAGCAAGCTCCAAGCTCTGAGCTGTCAGCACAGAGCCCGACACTGGGCTCAAAGTCACAAACCATGAAATCGTGACCTGAGCCGAAGTCCGAGGCTCAACCAACTAACCCACCCAGGAGCCCCCAAAATTTTCATTTCTCTTAAAAATAGACTAAAATGAAGATCATGCTTCCACTTTTGGTTACTGAAATGCTGAATGTGATTTATAAAACCATTGCAATCAAGTATTTCCTGTAGAGACAGTTAACGAGAAAAGAAAGTTCAGATATTGAGGACAGAAAAAATGGATATTCGAAAATCTATGAGGTAACTCACCTATAAGCCAGGCTTCTGTTCTTTTGAGTAATTATTATGTGAGTTAATGCTTTTTTTTTATTTTGATACCTCTTGATTTGCAATCAAAACCATTTCAATGGTTTATAAAATAAATGTGCCATAATAATCAGCACTTTCAATCATTCACCCACCCAGTAAAAAATTATTGCCTGTCAGCTATATACCAGGTGTTAGCTAAGAAAATGTTAGGTCAAGATCTTATATGATGACATACAAGAAGGAGAATGTATTCTCTTCCAACTCTCAGAAGAACATGGTTCTACCGATGACTACATTCAGCATTTTCTCAGAAGAAAATCATTCTACCAATAACTACACTTACAATTTCCTCAGAGGATAGAGCATCACAATTGTGACAGGTAAGGTGAGGCTCCAGATGTGACATGGAATTGTAGTATCACAAGGTGGATATTCTTATTCATTTTATGATATGTAGGTCTAATTTCTTAAACAGTGTAAACATATGTTTCAGCTCACAGGACACTTGGAATAGTGATTGTCTAATTCTATTTATATTTTATATTTATATCTGAGAAGTTCTATTTATTAGATCATTACAGAATTAACTAAATTAAATGTGTTTTTTTTATTTGGTTGTTTGCTTTATGTGAAATATAGAAATGAGAATGAGAAAAAATGTCTCTGGAAATGAGGAAATTTAAATGCAATAGTATAGTCTGGAGAAGGGAAAAGAAAGAAAGTTACTCTCTTTGAGTGCTTATCATACATCAGGCAATTAACTTATTTAAATCCTCAAAATAAGCATGCATTTTTATCTCCATTTTATATATGAGAAAACTGAGATAGAAGAAAAAGAAATGACAGCCCTTCAGCATGAAAACGTGAATTCACATATGTCAATACTTAAAATCAAAGCTGCCTCCTTTCACATCAGGTTGACTTAAAATTCCCTTCACTTGGAAGGTGGGATATTGTCATTTCACGGGCTACCTTGAAACTTTTCTTGGCACTCTGAGGAAACAAATAAGAAAAATTATTTCTTAAGTAAGTGAAATCTCAATGGGAAAAATTCAAGAAAAATTCACAAATTAAATCCTCGAAAGATCAGGAAGGCATGTGAAATGCATGAAGGTACACAAAACAGTGAGGCAGGGATCTTGGTTAACTGGAGAACACGTGTAGCAGCCAATTACTGCATTAGAGAAATGAGAGTTCACTGTTGCCAGATGTTAACTTTTTTCAGAGAAGCCAGAAATTTGGGTTTCTGTATGATATCAATGGACAAGAAATTCAAATTTACAGAAATGTAAGGCCAAAAAAGCTACTGAATTCTGAGAGACATATTTAGAAAGATGCATATCATACAGCCAAGAATTTATGACAAGTATAATTACTATACACCAGCAATTCCTAGCTAAGCTATTTACAAAGCATTTAGACAATATTTCCAAAAACTTCATTGATTGCCAAATTATACTATGCAAACTATTTGTGACCTAATTACTGTCACTGCTTACAATTAAATTGACTATCTAGTATCTTGTAAAAGGGAGGCAAGACTAAAATTCCTTTCAAATGTAAAGTTTTCTATCCCTATTCATAGAAATTAATGAGGTAATACTAGTTATTTATTAGATACAAAAAAATATTCCTAGCTCTGCTCATGATCGAAAGTAAATCAATATTGTATCTGTTGATAAGTATTAATTTCTTGATTTTTCACATTTTATTTGGAATTATTTAAAAAAATTTTTTTTTCAACTTTTATTTATTTTTGGGACAGAGAGAGACAGAGCATGAACGGGGGAGGGGCAGAGAGAGAGGGAGACACAGAATCGGAAACAGGCTCCAGGCTCTGAGCCATCAGCCCAGAGCCTGACGCGGGGCTCGAACTCCCAGACCGCGAGATTGTGACCTGGCTGAAGTCGGACGCTTAACCGACTGCACCACCCAGGCGCCCCTGGAATTATTTTTAAATAATTTCATACTTAAACATACATGTTGCAAAAATAATACAAAGAACTTGAGTATACTTTTCCCTAGTCTCTCTTTCCCTTCCTCTATCTCCTACTCCCTTCTTCCTTCTCCCTCTTACTATACACACCCCCAAATATTCATACATAATTTTTTTCAAATCATTTGAAAATGCATTACATGCATTGCGTTCCTTCATACTTAAGGAATTTAGAATGAATCTCCTAATAATAAGGATGTTTGTTACACCACCATAGGATTATCAAAATCAGGAAATTAATACTGATAGAGTAGTATCATCCAATCTACAGGCCTTATTCAAATTTTGATGAATGTCCAGCTAGCTATTGCCTTCGGTGCAAAGGACAAAAAAAAAAAATCTGTCCTGTTATCAAATTCAAGGTCACAATATGCATTTAAATGTCATATCCTTTATGGTCTCAATCTAAAAATTTTTCTTTGTCTTTGTCATTCATGATCTAGATATTTTTGAAGAATGCAAATATTTAGTTTAAAATTCTCTTTCAGTATGTTTTTTTTTTATATTTTCAAGTTTCTTAACATTAATACATAGCTGACCTTTAAGCGATGCAGGGGTTAGGGGCACCTGCCCCCATACAATTAAAATCAATGTATAACTTTGGACTTCCTCAAAACTTAACTACTAATAGCCTAGTGTTGACTGGAGGCTTAACTGATATCAACATACACAGTCAATTAAAACATATTTTGCATGTTATATGTATTATATACTGTATTATTAAAGTAAGCTACAGAAAAGTAAACATTATTAAGAAAATCGTGAGGAGAAAATATAGTTACAGTACTGTAAGGATATTAATCGAAAACCTTCTACATGTAAGTGGATCCGTGCAGTTCAAACCCGTGTTATTCAAGAGTCAACTATAGTTGAATGCATTAATATTTTTTTTCCTATGGTTAAAGCTTCTTATTTAAGTACACCTTTCTTATCTCAAGGGCATAAAGATATTCTCTTACGTTTTGTTTAGAAGTGTTCTTTATTTTTTAATCTTTCAAATTTAGATTAATAATTTTTTCAAATTATGTTTTTGTTTTTGGTATATTATAAAAGTCATTATTTTCTTATGCATGTACATGCATGTGATAATATATGTAGATAAAAAGGCTATATAGGAGTGTGGGTACATATTAGATATACATACATATATATATACATATATATATGAATATTTAGATAGTAGGTAAACATGGAATTATATATACATATTTGATATGACACCATTTATTGAAAAGAGCATAGTCAAAAATGTTTATCAAGGGCTTGTCAAGGATTATATAAGGAATATGCCAATCTCATTTATATTTTCAAATTTAAGAATATGAAATCATGAATATTATCAAATTCATTAACCTCAAACCTGAGTGATGAGCTCTATTTATGGTCTTCTCCCCCTTTAAAAATTTTGGTAAACTGTAGTAGTAGTTTTAGTAGCAGTCCATATTATTACTCTTTCCAGCAACTAGCCAAAACTAAATAACTTTGGATCTCATATAACCTCTATTTCACTCTTTTCCATTTAATCTTGCTCTTACCTTTAGTATTTTTTTTCTTATACATGCTTTGAAATTATTTTGCTATTCTTTCATTTTTTTTTCTTATGGTGAGTTCATTAGTTTTGTTTTTTTCTTTCATTCTTATAATATACATGAAAGGCTTTAAAATTTCCCATAATTATTGTTTTCAGTAAAACTTACTTTTTTGATATGTTTTATTCTCTTTTAGATCAAAATATGAACTATTTTTACTCATTTGCTATTTTCACCCATGGGTTATTAAGCAATGAATTTCTAAATGACCAACAAAAAGCAATGTGAGCTTTATTTTTATATTTGAATTTTGACTGAATTGCACTATTGGCAGAAGACACACTTTGAACTTTTGGGGAAATGGTTTATGACCAAATACATGGTCAATTTTTTGTAAATGTTTTGTGAGTGCTTCAAGAGAATGGTGAGTTTTGTGGTACTGAATGTAATGCTCTATAGATCTCAACATGTTGAAATCATGCTATTTGATTATTTTATATTATTTGTAATATTTTCATATTGATTTTTCAAATATTCAGTTAAAATATAACCATTAGAATTTGCATTTTTCTTCTGGTACCTCTGTCCATTCTTATTTATACAGTTTAAGGCCATATTACCAAATAGAAAATGGTAATTAAAATTTGTGATTTTTACTTCATTATCAAGTAATGGCCACCTTTATCTCTGATTTTTGCATTAACTTCCATTTTTCCGTTACTAATATAGATATATGAGTTTAAATTTGGTTAGTTTTGGTATATATCTTTCATTTGTTTGTAAGTCTCATATTGTTGCTTGCTTGCCACTGCCCTATAACAACTTTGGGGTATTCCTAGAAACTTTGTTTGGTACAACTTTTTCTAGAGAAGCTTTCCATTTGCTCCTGCTGAACACCTAGGAGAACCTAGGGTCCCTTCTGCTTGGTACTGCCTCCAACCTTGTTCCAAGTGTAAAGGTCCCAAGATCATAAAGGCTATGAATACTCAGGATAGAGAAAAATACTATGCCCAAAGCAGGAGAAGTGGCAATGAGAGATAGGGCTTTCTCTCATGGTGAGAACATAGCCTTATAAGACGCCAGATTCTTATGGGATGGTCCTCCCATTAGACTTTCCTTTGTTCAAACCCTGAGTCCTAACATCTGACTCTTGCTCAGAGGGTTTTAGAACCAAAAACAAGAACAAACAACAACCAAACGGCAACAACCACAAAAAATTATTTGTGATGTATATTTTAGGTTATATGGGCTTCGGTGCTTTTATATTTATCATGACATCCTGATTATAGGGTTTCTTCCCAGAATTGGTCCAGACATTCTGCAATACTTTTTCAGATTTTTAGACATTTGTTTGTTTTAACTCAGTATTTAATAGCTGTTGTTTCCAGAGCCAGTGTTGTTCTGACTCAACCTAGTCTGCCACTACTGCTATGATAAACTGAAGTCCTTCCATATATATTTTCTATTCCATGTTTTCTTCACTCACTCATGTAAAAATTGAGACGTTATATGATGCTAGCTCATCAACTCCAATATCTTCCTTCATGTTTACAGCCCCCAAATAGTTTTACTAAAGGAGGTGTGAATGATATAAGGAGTAGAACTATTGACTTACTATAGAAAAAGCCCACAGAGGATTCATAAGTGAATTAGAATTCTTATTTTAAATTTGGGAGAAATTATTTCTACTTCCTGATACCTATACATATTCACATTATCACGAAGTTTGGCAATCAAATCCCTCTTTCTGATATCTAAACCAATACTGTTTTCCCCCCAGCCAGCCGCTAAACCTGGAAAGTAACTCTAGAATGTCCATCTACACTGTTTTTATGATGAAATAAATCAATACGTAGCAAAATGTGTGGCTCATGCTAGACTTTTAATGTATGTTTGTTGGGTGAATCAAAATGTCAAATTTTACTTGAAAATTACTTTGCCTATGTCAGATAAAATTTTATGATCAGGTAGTTAAACTGTTGTTTGATGTTTATAATGCATTTAAGACAATGGATATACCAACAAAAAAACCCAGTTAAGATTTGTGCAAATATACATTTATATCTCTCTCTAGGCATATGTATTATGCATATATCCGTGTATGTGTGCATGTGCATTCCACAATGTAAATCTTTGGCAATGTTTCATTATGTTTTTACATGACTTCTTAAAGACACGAATTAACATTGAATGTAATGTCTCTAAAAGTGAAAATTGAATTCTCTCTGGGGAATACGTTTATCCTTTATATTGATTCTAAGCTTTTATTTATTTATTTTTTAATACATGAAATTTATTGTCAAATTAGTTTCCATACAACACCCAGTGCTCATCCCAACAGGTGCCTTCCTCGATACCCATCACCCACCCTCCCCTTCCTGCCACCCCCCATAAACTCTCAGTTTGTTCTCAGTTTATTTTATTTTATTTTATTTTATTTTATTTTATTTTATTTTAATTTTATTTTTTATTATATGAAATTTATTGTCAAATTAGTTTCCATACAACACCCAGTGCTCATCCCAAAAGATGCCCTCTTCAATGCCCATCACCTACCCTACCCTCCCTCCCACCCCCCATCAACCCTTAGTTTGTTCTCAGTTTTTAAGAGTCTCTTATGCTTTGGCTCTCTCCCACTCTAACCTCTTTTTTTTTCTTCCCCTCCCCCATGGGTTTCTGTTAAGTTTCTCAGGATCCACATAAGAGTGAAAATATATGGTATCAGTCTTTCTCTGTATGGCTTATTTCACTTAGCATCACACTCTCCAGTTCCATCCACGTTGCTACAAAAGGCCATATTTCATTTTTTCTCATTGCCACGTAATATTCCATTGTGTATATAAACCACAATTTCTTTATCCATTCATCAGTTGATGGACATTTAGGCTCTTTCCACAATCTGGCTATTGTTGAGAGTGCTGCTATAAACATTGGGGTCCAAGTGCCCCTATGCATCAGCCCTCCTGTATCCCTTGGGTAAATTCCTAGCAGTGCTACTGCTGGGTCATAGGGTAGGTCTATTTTTAATTTTTTGAGGAACCTCCACACTGTTTTCCAGAGTGGCTGCACCAGTTTGCATTCCCACCAACAGTGCAAGAGGGTTCCCTTTTCTCCACACCCTCGCCAGCATCTATAGTCTCCCGATTTGTTCATTTTGGCCACTCTGACTGGCGTGAGGTGATACCTGAGTGTGGTTTTGATTTGTATTTCCCTGATGAGGAGCAATGTTGAGCATCTTTTCATGTGCCTGTTGGCCCTCTGGATGTCTTCTTTAGAGAAGTGTCTATTCATGTTTTCTGCCCATTTCTTCACTGGGTTATTTGTTTTTCGGGTGTGGAGTTTGGTGAGCTCTTTATAGATTTTGGATACTAGCCCTTAGTCCGATATGTAATTTGCAAATATCTTTTCCCATTACGTTGGTTGTCTTTTAGTTTTGTTGATTGTTTCCTTTGCTGTGCAGAAGCTTTTTATCTTCATGAGGTCCCAATAGTTCATTTTTCCTTTTAATTCCCTTGCCTTTGGGGATGTTTCAAGTAAGAAATTGCTACGAATGCTCAGCTTTTAAAAGAGAATGTTAATGTCATTTTGGAATGCGCCAACGTATGTGTGTGTGTGTGTGTGTGTTTGCGTGTGTGTGTGTGTGTGTGTGTGTATGTACATGTTAATACATGTCAAAATGACAGATGAATTAAGTAACAAATCATTGTCTTAGGCATGGTTAAAAAAAAAGAGGTTGCTCTGCTGGGTGTTTCCCATGTGTTCTTCCATATTTACTTTCCTCCCACTGTCCTCTGCCCTGGGAGGCTGGAAAATAGACTGTACTCAAAGTCTCCCTTGATACGTTGATTTGGTTTCGTTTTCAAGGAGTTGAGGTACTGGTAGGAGTGGACAAGGGAAGACAGTAAATGTACAGTTTGTCCAGGTTGTGTCCCTCAACCAAAGGTAACTTTTATTAGATTTTCCTCCATTTATACTAATTTGAGTTGTCTATTTGCTTCCTGTTGCTACCCTGAGTGATGTAGGTTGTTGAGCATGGAAGCAGGGGAAGGAGTTGCTGGCGATCTGAAAGCCATAGAAACTAGCCTACATCATTTAGTTAGTACTTGGTACAAATATATATATATATATTACTAAGCACAAAGTACTTTATGACAAAAATATGTACTATATGACAAAAAATATTACTGTCAAAATAATTCAAATAACTCTGGGCCACTGATTCCCCATAATTAATATTAAAATGAAGATTCTGTCCTCTAACAAGGAGTCAGCCAAACAAGCTTTGAAAATTATTTCTGCCCATTTATCAGTACCATTAGAGCAACATTGTAAAATATAAATGGTTTAAATTAAAATTTCAGTATAGAGTTCAGTTCTTATATATTGCTGCTGCTTAATTCAACTTATTTAAATAACAGCAACAACACTTCACACATTTCTCCCACCCCTGACTCCCTGGCTCTAGCAACCACTAATCAGTCCTCTGTACCTATAATCTTGGTTTTATTTTGTATTGTCAGTTGCCACATATAAGTTAGATCATATGGTATTTGTCTTTCTCTGTCTGACTTATTTCACTTAACATAATGTTCCTGAGGTCCATCCATGCTGTTGCAAATGTCAAGATTTTACTGTTTTTTATGGCTAAATTATATATACATATACATATATATATATATATATATATATATACACACACACACACACACACACACACACATATACATACACACATATATATACACACAAATATATATACACACATATATATATACACATAAATATATATATATACACAACACATACAAACATAGATATTATATATATATACACACATATGTGTACACTATATATTATATATATATATATATATACCATTCCATTGTGTGTCCAATTATTTATCAACAGGTACTTAGATTGTTTCCAGATGTTGGCTACTATAAACAATGAATGAATATGGGCGTGCATATATCATTTTGAGTTAGTGTTTTCATTATGTTAAGAAAGTTTTAAAAGGCAAAGGTCTTACAATGCTCACCTGTATAAAGAATTCCTTTCAGTCCACACAGTATCCAAGCTTATTTGTTTTTACTCTTTCAAGGGAAATTTTGTAAAACAAAATTAATTTTAGAAAACTGTCTCCAAGATCCAGAGACTACTATAAATCAAGACCATACATTCGTCACAAAACCTAACTCAAATTTACATATATACCAGAGAGACTTAGTGGATTCACATAACTAAAATTTCTAGAAGCTTCGGGAAAGGTGAGAGCCTACTCATTCAGTCATCAAGATTTGTCTTGCTCCATCTCTCGGCTCTGCTTTCCTCTGCCATTGCTTTACTCACAGGGAAGCTTTTCCTCTGAAGACACAAGACTATTTCCTACCTCTTAGAAAGAGGATTTATTCTTCCTACCTACCACTGCTGCATAGAAGAAAGCACTACTTTCCAAACAGTACAACTGATAGTTCTGAGGTAGACTATCATTGGCCAGACCTGGACTATCTTTCCATTCTTGAGCCCCAGCCAGGTTTATCTTAGGCTCTAATTAAAAAAAAAAAAAGGGGGGGGGGGGGAGAGAACTCTTACTTTGTCCACATGTAACAAATTCTATAACCAGGGGCGCCTGGGTGGCTCAGTCAGTTAAGCGTCTGACTTCAGCTCAGGTCACAATCTCGCGGTCCGTGAGTTCGAGCCCCATGTCGGGCTCTGGGCTGATGGCTCAGAGCCTGGAGCCTGCTTCCGATTCTGTGTCTCCCTCTCTCTCTGCCCCTCCCCGTTCATGCTCTGTCTCTCTCTGTCTCAAAAATAAATAAATATTAATTTTTTTTAATTCTATAACCAAAAGATGCTAAACTGGCAATTAAAAACAAAATAAAAGCAAAGCATGCCCACCATAAGGCATTCTTTGTTGACAAATAATTCCTATTAGACATATCTCTATGAGATGTTTGGCTATTAGGTTGTCTTATTCTACTCCATTAATTCCATTTTGAGTCACTGAATTACAACTATAACACCGTGGGGCCAGATTCCTTGTTAGTTCTTCTGAGCAAGGTTATCAATTAAGTTTCCTAAAACTGTATAGAAGTATTAAGAGGTTCCTGAGGCATACAATAAAGAAAACACAACTGATGCATTTTACTTTCAAATCCAAGTTCTGTTCATGCTCCTTAAACCTGTAGTGAACCAGTAGCATCACTAAGTCAGCAGGCTTGGAACTTCTAGTTTCAGCTTCAACATGTAAAGACCTTGACAGTCATTACTCCCATCCCTAACACCAGAGAAAAATGAACAAATTGGAAATCAATTACTTTTTTTAGTAACATTCTGACATCTGGGGCACCCAGATGGCTCTTTCTGTTCAGTGTCTGACCCCTGATTTTGGCTCAGGTCATGATCTCACAGTTCCTGAGCTCCAGCCCTGCATCAGGCTCTGCACTGACAGTGTGGATCCCTCTTGGGATTCTCTCTCTCTCCTTCTTTCTCTGTCCGTCCCCCATTTGTGTTGTCTCTCTCTCTCTCTCAAAATAAATAAATAAACTTTATTTAAAAAAAACATTCTGAATTCTGGAAAGACAGGTGAATTCAAGGAATCACAATAGAGATCAGGCTACTTAGGGTGAATGCCACTAGAACCATAAACCAAAAGAATATCTAAAAGGTAATGTTGACTAATTGTTAGATGCTGAGTGTAGACTTGGATGACAGTGAGGCACTTTTGGGGGAGGCAGTCTGAGGGAGTCTCCTAAGTTTTCCTGGGATTTACCTTCAGAAGCCATACCAGGTTCCCATGGCAAGGAGTCAAGGAGACTAAACACTGTCAAATATTCCTGGAGCATTCTGTATAAAAAAGGGCTACTTTTTAGGGAAAAGGCTTTACCAGAGCCTAATCTCCGAATCATTACATTCTACAGGAATGGGAGAAGGACCGTCCTACCATTACAGTCTACAGTAACTTTCCTGTCAACAATGATGGACAAAAATAAGAACTACTTGTGAAGGCCACCGTCTAGAGGTGCAGGTCTACTAAAGACTGAGATTTAATCATGATATAAATATTTATGAAATAAATGTAACATTTATAAGGAATGCAAAAAAAGCCACAACAATTTAGAATAACCAACAAAATACTGAAAAAAGGAGGAAGAGGAAGAGGGGAAGAAAGTTGCAGGATTCACATATTATCCTTTTTCAAGATTTACTATGAAACTATAGTAATTTAGACAAGGTAGTATTGGTGAAACAATAGGTGCATATATCAGTGTAAAAGAATAGAGACCCCAAAAATATACCCATATGTGTAATGTCTGATGAAGGAGCAAAGTCCACTCAACAGAAAATTTATAGTCACTTCAAGAAATGGTGATGGAGTAACAGTACATCCACATGCAAAAAGTAGAAGCTAACATAGACTGCATACCTTTCACAAAAATGAAATAAAAATGGACCATATATCTAAATAAAAATGGATAACTGGAAACCATTCAGAAGGAAACACAGAAGAGAATTTTGAGGACCTTAGGTTCGGTAATAAGATTTGTACACAGCAGCAAAAGCATAACGTATGAGAGCAAAAATCAATATAATGGACTTTATTATCACAAATTCTGCCGTGTGAAAGACACTGTTAAAAAAAGGAAAGAAGTAATAGACTGGGACAAATTATTTGCAAAATCATATCTGACAAAGGGCGCATATCCACAATGTACACATAACCCTTAATAATGAACAATAAGGGGGGGAAATGGGCAAAATACATGAACAGATACCTCATGAAAGAATATATCCATATAGAAAACAAGCAATGTTTTTCAATAGGGAACTGCCAGTTCAAACAAGGTATCACTTCACATCTAACAGAATGCCTGAAATCCCCCCCTCACCCTGCCAAACTGACAATATCTACTAATGCACAGGAGGAGAAGCAATACTAACTTGCATTCATTTGCTGTTGAGATTGCAAAATGGTAAAGCTACCTGAAAAATAGTTTGAAAATTTCTTATAAAGCAAAATAGGGTCTTAAGAACCAGCAGGCATGATTTTCATCCAATTAATTTGAAAATTTATGTACACATAAAAACCCATACAAAAAATGTGAATGAAGCCAGTCTAAAAAAGACTTCATCCTTATGCTCTCAACTGCATTCCAGGAAACTGAAAGAATAGTAAAATAACAACAACAACAGCAGCAGCAGCAGCAGCAGCAGCAGCAGCCACAATCAGTGGTTCCTATGCACTTGTGAAGAGTGGGTGGGATAATATAGATGAGGCACAAAGAATTTTTTGTGTAAAGCTCTTCTATATGATACCTTAAGGGTGGTTTCATAACACTGTGCTTTTGTTAAAACCCACAGAATTTAGAACAGAGAATGAAAATTAACGTATATGAATAAAAAAATCATTTAGAATGTCATGGGATCCTTGCATGGAATAGAGAATATGACAAAACAGCCTGACTATATCACAAATATATGACTATATCACAAATATATGAAACAGCCTCAATGAAGGATGTGGGGTTAAAGGATGCTGACCTAAGTAACTCTGGAAATGAGTGGAGTCTTCAGTCTAAAAGCAAAAGAAAGTGAACATAAGCAGTGTACTGTAGTTCCCACAAGGGCATAGGTTAACAATCATGATACTGCCTTACATGTATACTGAAAATGAACAAGTATGTAAACAAATGCCCAATGGTGGGAGCCAGATTCCTCACTGTGGGACAGGGAGGCTAATGACAAACAAAGAGAAGAGGCTAGAATGATCCTTGTGTTAATGGATTTGAGTTGGAAAGATCAGTATGAAGTCAGATCTAGCTAAAGACACTGGTTTAGTATACAGAGATATATCTTCATGCTTTATCAGCTGACAGCATGTGGAAGTATTTTTAAATTTTATTTACTTATTTTGAGTGAGAGAGAGCAAGTGGGAACAGGGGATGGGCAGGGAGAGAGGGACAGAGAGAATCCCAAGGGGAGCTTGAACCCATAAACCCATGAGATGATGACCTGAGCCAAAATCAAGAGTTGGATGCTCAAATGACTGAGCCACCCAGGCATTCCTAGAAGTATTAATACTGGAGCACCAATGATCACACCTACCACCCAGAACTAGGTTTCAAACACCATTCTCCAATATAAGAAACAAAGACTCCTTGGAGGAAGTACTGATTCTGAGACATGAAAGAAATCATACAAGATGAGCTTCAAACAACTTCTTGTAGTAAGAAAAAGAACATGCTGAAATAAACTTAGAAACAAAAAGGCCCTCAATGATGACAGTATTTCAAAGGGAAACAGGAGTCAAATGAAAGAGTCCCCAATGGCCAGAGCTAGAATAATTTAAAAAATAAAATAAAAGAGGACTGGATTATAACCCAAAGTATAAAATAAAAATCAATTAATCCATACTTATATAAATAAATCACTGATTCAATAAATAAATTGGAGAGAGGAGACAAATATCCTACACAGAAGAATATCAAATAATTTATAGATACTCTACCCTCAAGGATGTGGAAATAACTCCCCATTCCCTTAAATGTTGGCTATAGATAGCCCCTTCTTTCCAAATAGTACAGTATGAAAAAGCAGAGGAAAAGAGACCCTACCTACCATACTACCTCAGCCAGGTGATCAAGGTTAACACCAGTGGTAATAAGTCATGTTTATATGTGACCTTGATGTACAATTAAAATGGTATTTACCTTTGGAAATTCCTCTCCAAAACCCACAGTCCCAGTTTAATCATGAATAAAATATGAAACAAATCCCAATTGAAGGGAATTCTATAAAACACTTGACCAGTACTCTCCAAAACTCAAGGTCATCAAAAATAAGGAAAATATGAGAAATTGTCACAACCAAGATGAGCCTAATGTTGCCTTATGAGCAAATGTAATATGATATTCTGATGGGATCTTAGAACAGAAAAAATAATAAATAAATGAAAGAGAAAAAATTAAGAATAAAGTGTTGACTTTAGTTTACCTATCAGTATTGATTCATTAATTGTGCTGTAGTAATGTAAGATACTGATAATCAGAGAAACTGGGTTTAGGGTTGTAGATTCTCTCTGTATTTCCTTGGCAATTTTTCAATAACTGTAACACTTTTATGAAATTAAAAAGTTTACTTCAAAATGTTAGTAGATAAGTACTGAAATCATTATGATACATGGTGTGCAACTAATCATACATTCTCTAAGTTGTGATGATATGAGGCAAACTATCTTGACCACTGTTATGAAACCAGCAGCCAGTTCTTTGAAAAAAATTTAAGAAAATTGATAAAACTCTAGCCAGACTTATGAAAAAGAAAAGAGAAAGAATCCAAATTAAAAAAAATCACAAATTAGAGAGAAGAAATTACAATAAACACCATAGAAATACAATTATAAGAGAATATTATGAAAAACTATATGTTAACAAAATGGACAACCTGAAAGAAATGTATAAATTCCTACAAATGTATAAACTACCAAAACTGAAACAGAAGTAAATAGAAAAATTGACTAATAACCAATAACCAGCACACAAAAAAAAAATCACTTAGTAAACAAAAAACTCCCAACAAAAGTCCAGGTCCAAATGGCATCACAGGCAAATTCTACCAAACATTTAAAGATGAGTTAATAGCTTTTCTTCTCAAACTCTTCCAAAAAATAGAAAAAGAAGGAAAACTTCAAACTCATTCTATGAGGACAGCATTACCCTGATACCAAAACCAGATAGAGACTCCACTAAAATAGAGAACGATAGGACAATATCCCTGATGAATGTAAAAATCCCTGGATGTACATCCATCCCTGATGGATATAAAAATTCTCAATAAAATACCAGCAAACAACACATTAAAATCCAACAACACATTAAAGCAATCATTTCCCACAATGAAGTGGGATTTATTCTTGGGTTGCAAGGATGGTTCAATATTGACAAATCAATCAACATGACATGCCACATTAATAAAAGACAGGATAAGAATCATATGATTATTTCAATAGAAGCAAAAAGCATTCAAAAATTACAACATCCATTCATGATTAAAAAAACCTATGCCAATAGGCTTAGAGGCAACATACATCAAAATAATAAAGATCATATATGAAAAACTCAGAATTAATACCATGCTTAAATGGGGAAAAAAGTGAGAGCTTTTCCTCTTTGGTCAGGAACAAGACTGGGATGATCACTCTCAGCACTGTTATTTGGAATTCCTGGGCCAAGGCAGTCAGACAATGACAAAAACAAAAACATAAAAGTCATTCAAATTGGCAAGGTTCACTATCTGCTGATGACATGATATTCTATATAGAAAACTCCACCAAAAACTGCTAGAACTGATAAGCAAATTCAGTAAAGTCGCAGGATACAAAATCAATGTGTAGATGTCTGTTCCATTTCTATACGCCAATAATGAAGCAGCAGAAACAGAAATTAAGGAATCAATCCCATTTATAAGTGCACACACACAAAAAAACAACCTAGGAATAAACCTAACCAATAAGGTGAAATACCTGTACTCTGAAAACTATAAAACACTGATGAGAGAAATTGAAGATGATGTAAAGAAATGGAAATCCATTCCATGCACATGGATTGGAAAAACAAATTTTGTTAAAATGTCTATACTACCCAAAGGAATCCACCCATTTAATGCAATCCCTATCAAAATACCAAGAGCATTTTCTTCAGACCTAAAACAAACAATCCTAAAATTTGTATGGAACCACAAGAGAAACTCAATAGTCAAAGCAAACTTGAAAAAAGCAAAGCAAAGCAAAGCAAAGGCATCTCAATTCCAGACTTCAAGTTATATCACAAAGCTGTAGTGACCAAACCAGTATGTCACTGGGACAAAAACAGACACATAGATCAATAGAATAGAAAACCCCAAAATGAACCCACAACTGTGTGGCACACAAAGCAGGAAAGAATATCCAATGGGGAAAAAGACACTCTTTTCAACAAATGGTGGCATTAACACTGGATGGCAACATGTAAAAAAAATGAAACTGCACGACTTGATTACACCATGCACAAAAATAAACGAGACTGGGGCGCCTGGGTGGCGCAGTCGGTTAAGCGTCCGACTTCAGCCAGGTCACGATCTCGTGGTCCGGGAGTTCGAGCCCCGCGTCAGGCTCTGGGCTGATGGCTCAGAGCCTGGAGCCTGTTTCCGATTCTGTGTCTCCCTCTCTCTCTGCCCTTCCCCCGTTCATGCTCTGTCTCTCCCTGTCCCAAAAATAAATAAACGTTGAAAAAAAAATTAAAAAAAAATAAATAAACGAGACAGATTAAAGATCTAAATGTGATGGGTCTCTGGGTGGCTCAGTTGGTTAAGCGTCCAACTTCAGCTCAGGCATGATCTCATGGTTCATGAGTTCAAGCCCTGTGTCAGTTCAGCACAGCAAGCCCTGTGCTGACAGTTCAGAGCATGGAGGCTGCTTTGGATTCTGTGTCTCCCTCTCTCTCTCTGCCCCTTCTCCACTCCCATTCTGTCTCTTTCTCAAATATAAACATTATAAAAATAAAAAAAAAATTAAGACCTAAATGTGAGACTTTAAACCATGAAAATTCTAGAGAACACAGACAGTAACCTCTTTGACATCAGCCATAGCAACTTCTTTCTAGATACATCTCTTAAGGCAAGTTAAACAAAACAAAAACGAACTCTCGGGACTCCCTCAACATAAAAAGCTGCTGCACAGTGAAGAAAAAAAAAAAAAAACGAGAAGACAATGTATGGAAAGGGAGAAGACATTTGCAAATGATGTATCTTACAAAGGACTAGTATCTAAAATATATAAAGAACTTGTAAAACCCCACACCCAAAAAATGAAAAACCCATTTAAAAAATGGGCAGAAGACATGAATAGACATTTCTCTAAAGAAGACATACAGATGGCCAACACAGACATGAAAAGATGTTCCACATCACTCATCATCAGGGGAAACTCAAATCAAAACTATAATGAGACACCACCTCACACCTGTCAGAATGGCTAAAATCAACAACTCAAGAAACTACAGATGCTGGCAAGGATGTGGAGAAAAGGGCACCTCTTGCACTATTGGTAGGAATGCAAACTGGTGCAGCCCCTGTGGAAAAACAATATGGCAGTTCCTCAAAAATGTAAAAATACAAGCACTCTATGATCCAGCATTTGCACTGCTAGGTATTTACCCAAAGAATAACAAAAAAACTAATTCAAAGGAATACAGTTACCCTTATGTTTATAGCAGCATTATCCATCATATCCAAACTGTGGAAACAGCCCATGTGTCCATCAATTGATGAAGGGCTAAAGATGTGAGATATATCTATATCTATATCTATATCTATATCTATATCTATATCTATATCTATCTATAGATATATATACACACACATACATATACACGCACATACATACCTGCACATACACACACACACGCACACAGGCAATGTAATATTTCTCAACCATAAAAAAGAATGAAATCTTGTTATTTACAATGGCATGGATGGAGCTAGAGAGCATTATGCTAAGTGAAATAAGTCAGTCAGAGAAAGACAAATATCATATGATTTCACACATATGTAGAATTTAAGAAAAAAACAAATGAGCAAAGGTGGGGGGAGGGGGGATGCAAACCAAAGACTCTTAACTATAGGGAACACACTGATGGCTACGGTGTGGAGGTGGGGGAGGGGGTGCAATAGATGATAGGGATTAAGAAGTGCGTGAGTGCATTTGTGATGAGCAGCGGGTGTTCTATGTAAGTTTTGAATCATTATATTGCATGCCTAAAACTAATATTACGCTGCATATTAGCTAATTGGAATTTAAATAATAACTTAAACAATATATAAACAAAAATGACAATTTCTGTCATCTCGTAAGTAGGGGATAATCCTGGAGTTCTGAAATGTTACTTTTGGAAACCAACCCATATCTTCAGCAACTACACCTGCTGGTTTCACATTCTCTCACTCCTAAACCAACTAATCTCACATCACAATAGTCATTTCATCAAATAAAGAGAATTTAAGTATTTTTTTAATAATCACATTCCCTCAATTCTCATGTTCATAATTTTACCAGTAAGTTATCTTTATTTTTCGCCATATTCTCTTTTTAACCATCCCAAATTTCTTCATTCTTAGTTGATTTCCATTTCTGTGGCCAAATGCATTTATTCTATAGCTTTATTTTGCCTTTCATTATTTACATTTAACTGTTTCCTTATTATTACTTTCTTTTTACCATAGTCTAAATATTAAACCTCTCATAAATTCATTCATTTTGCTGTTTGCATTTGGATTTGCATGCAGTAGTTTCTAAAACCTACATCCTTGAGTCTTGACCAGCTTTCCACACCCCACATCTGACTTTAAACTGCCTTCCATACTGAATTTCCAGCAAGCACTTAACATCTAACATACACTAGTCATTGAGACAGCGTTCTTTCCATTTCAAAAATTAACCTGGAACAGAAATGAAAATTTCAGAAAACACTTCCTGACATCACAGAAACTGGAAAGAATATTAAGTCTTTGATAATAGAACTTAAAAGGAGGGGCACCTGTGCAGCTCAGTCGGTTAACCTTCCGACTCAGTATCAGCTCAGGTCCTGACCTTGTGTCTGTGGGATGGAGCCCCACATCCAGCTCCTCACAGGATGTGGAGGCTGCTTGGGATTCTCTCTCTCCCTCTCTCCTTCTGCACCTACCCCCCCCCCAACTCGCTCTCTCTTGCATGCATGCTCTCTCTCACTCAAAATAAATAAACATTAAAAAATAACTTAAAAGCAGATGCAAACATAGGCAACGGCACAGCGACAGAGGAGCAGTGAGATGACAGAATTAAAAAAAAAAAAAGAAAACTTTCAAAACAAAGACACTAAAATAACATTAGAAACAGTCAAGCAGTGTAAATAGAGCTCAAAGTGGGGAGGAAACACAGAAAAAGGACCAAGAACAAGGGCTAAACCCTCTTGTTATTTCCAAATTCAACCATACCAGCTCACTTTTTCTTTTTTCCATTCCAGAAACACCATTTCTCATAAACTTACAGATGCATTTTATTTTCACAGAGCTTGCTTTCCTGTCCCCAGTGAGCTTCCACCCACCTCAAATCTCAGATCAAATATCATATCCTTAGAGAAATTTCCCCTTACAACCCTGTATAAGTTTCATCCAGATGTTTTAGACTTCATACTCTTCTAATACCATGCACGCACCATATAGATAGATGGATAGACACATACATACATACATGCATACATACATACATACATACACACACACACAGAATTGGGGTTGGTGGTAGTGGTCATGATTTTTGTTGCCATTGAGATTGTGCATAAATTTATTCTATTATTTGATTAAAATCTACTCCCCACTACAAGGTTATTTATACTTACTGGAAAACTTGCAGATTACAGTATTCCAGGAACAAAGTGGCTGTTCTTTAAATGCATACTTTATCAGAAACTTAAGATGGTAATAATATACATTATGGATCTACTAAAAGGTCCTATTGTGTATGTTTTTAAAATTTATTTGAATCTGAAATGCATTCTGTATTCTTCTGGTTACACGGCCAGCTTCATATATTTTCTACCTTCCCTGATGCACACACATGTATGTGCTTGTGTGTGGGTGTATTGTCCACTAATCTCAAACACAAGTGATGATTTAAAGTAAAAAAACGAGCTCTGGGCTGATGGCTCAGAGCCTGGAGCCTGTTTCCGATTCTGTGTCTCCCTCTTTCTCTGCCCCTCCCCTGTTCATGCTCTGTCTCTCTCTGTCCCAAAAATAAAAATAAAAAAAAAAAAAAAAAAACGTTGAAAAAAAAAAAAAATTTAAAATGGGGCGCCTGGGTGGCGCAGTCGGTTAAGCGTCCGACTTCAGCCAGGTCACGATCTCGCGGTCTGTGAGTTCGAGCCCCGCGTCGGGCTCTGGGCTGATGGCTCAGAGCCTGGAGCCTGTTTCCGATTCTGTGTCTCCCTCTTTCTCTGCCCCTCCCCTGTTCATGCTCTGTCTCTCTCTGTCCCAAAAATAAAAATAAAAAAAAAAAAAAAAAAAAAACGTTGAAAAAAAAATAAAGTAAAAAAACGATTGAAGTCCAACAGTAAGTATAAGAGACATGATGTTAATTCATATGTCATGCGTGTGGACAGCAAATTCATCTGTCATCATCATGATTAACTTTATCATCATCACAAGAAAATAATGTGATATAAACTATCCTACACTTATTAAGTTCTTACATTGAATTAAGCTCTGTTCTGAGCACTGTGAATACAAGATTTATGAGCCTAATACCAACTTTCTAATTGCCTTCAGGTCACACTTGGTTAAAACTCACAATTATAGATGCACTTAAGAGGCTACACCATATACAAGACAGCATTTGAACCCAGGTCAGGCAAAGGCCCTGTGGTCTCCTGATCGGTGCTACTTTCCTAAACTACTTTCTCTTGCATTAAAAAAAAAAAGGTAAGAGAGGCTGACTCGAGACATTTGTGTGGATTACATGCGATATACTAAAATAGCTATTCCACAGTTTGAAACATAGTAGGGGTTCAACAGACAATGATTAGGAACAAATTAACACACTTGTTAAATATTTACAAAAATGTATCAATCGACCTCAGCAGGTTGGAAGCCCCATGAAGACTAGAATAGGTGGTATTTCCACCATCAGATGAAATGGCAATACTGGAGATAAAATTGATAGAGGCAGTAGATGTACAAACCAATTAATTGTTCAACAAACATTCACCAAGCACTATGTGTTAGGCAATCTTTTAGGCTCTGGGGAAATCAAGATTTATCTATACCTCTTAAAGAGAAAGACTGCTACAGAGCTCAGAAACAATGTGGTTAAGGGTGAAGAGGCCAGAGATAGATGGTATATTGGCTACACAAACTTAGGTTTTTATAATAAAGCTGCCAAGCTATAATTTAAAACATCATTTTTAAAAAAAATATCTTATCATGTAATTGTTTTTCAAGAGAACAGTTATGTAAACAACCTTTTTTCAAATGAACTTCCATGTATTTAGTAGATAGTCTATCTGACTATTACACTTAGCCTTGTCAGGTAAATGGATGGTATTCCATTCTTGCCTCATTTGCTTTCCTCAACAGTTATTCAATGAAAATAAATAATTCACCTACATTGTCACAGACTGAAATTCAGGATCTTTGCTCACTCCAGACATGAACAGCATAATTACCTGTTAATTGTTCTGTGATTACATTTACCTTTAACTGTCACAACTTTAACAGGTACCCTAATTGCAGCTCAAATAATAGCTTTCCTCCATCATGTTACCTTCGGTTTCACTGCAATGCAGAAAAAGGTATTTAATTTCTTTGAAACATGATCATCTCATTCTGGACATTAAAAAATCTTTAAAAAGAACCAGTTATAAATGAGGAAAGCTCCTTCTATTTGCACTTGTCCAAAAGGCAAATTTATCAGAAGGCACAAGTAATGTGCTAATGTAAAAAGACGCTCTTAAAAGGACACATCTAATTGTAAACTTGTTTTGATCTTTTCTTTGTATAAAGCCTGACTGGTGACTGAAATCTTTTTAGAGTAATGGTAATTGGGACAGCATGGATCACTGACAAGCACAACTAATATTGTTTATAACTGGCAATACAAGATGCCTTCTTAATGAGATGACTTTTAGCCAGAGGGAGAAGGATTTAGTTAACCAAATGGAGGAAACAGAAACTGGCAAGTGTTTCCTTAGACTATTTTCTGTGGCTTTCTCTCTTTTTGTCTCTGTCTTTTTAATTTTAATAAAAATAGTTTGCAGGTGTTTTATGCTGGTGGTTAGCCTATTTATAAGCTGTGACTTTCCTTTGGTCCTATGCCTTGCTCAGTTGAGGTCAGTGGACCTGCTTCTCCCAGTCACAGATTATTCTGAATGGGAAAAAGAATACATTCGAAGCTATCCTCACCGGTAGTGAGTGAGTGGATATAAAACAGCTTTTGGCACCCTTAGCCCTCGTGTCTTGGGGAGGAAGCTGAGTTAACTAGCCTTTTGGAAAGATCTCAGCTTTTTTAAACAGAAGGTGGGTGGGAGATTGGTCCATTTTGAAACCAGTGTGTTAAAGAAGCAGTGGTAACACCTCAGGCAAAGCTTCCGTGGTGGTAGCTGATATTAGCAATGAATGCTTGAGAAATGTGAATAAAGGACTACAATTTGGGACTGCATGATTATTTTGTTGCCTTTCTTTTTCAGGAGATGAAACTTCCAGTGATGCCAACGAAATGGTGTGAGCCTGTGTGTATAATATTATGTGCATATATGCTATAATTTATATTAAAACGTTATTTTTATTTATTTTCCATATTATCTATATTTATTTATTTTATTTATATTAATTTATTGCAGAAGGTAATAGGGCAATGGGTAGCATAGAGGCTACGTGCAGGGAC
Organism: Prionailurus viverrinus; assembly: GCF_022837055.1. NCBI lineage: Eukaryota > Metazoa > Chordata > Mammalia > Carnivora > Felidae > Prionailurus > Prionailurus viverrinus. The sequence continues at coordinate 22,893,161 of NC_062575.1, read as the reverse complement.
TTTGGAGTCAAACAGCTGCAAGTTAAAATGATCGTAACCAACTACTTTAACCTTTTGAAATTCAATTTTGGAAAATGTAACACGCAGAAAATTGAAGCACTAATGCGTTGTGCTTTAGTAAGGACTGAATGAAGTGATGTACTTAAAGTACTTAGAATAGTGTCTGGCACATAGAAACACCATTATTATGGTATTACAATATTATCATTAAACTGTGTCATGCTCTCATCATCTAGGGTCAAGAATATTTTTCTCTAAGATCTGAATCCTATCTTTGGCACATTTAAATCTTTTGCTAAGATGTGAATATATTTTATTACACTGTATATAATATGCATGTACACATGGGGGGAGTTATGTGTGCATGTTATTTATCTAAAATGTTAAACTGCTGTATCTGACCTGGTATTTCTTTTTTCCACAAGTATTTATAGTCCATGTATCCTTTAAACAATGATTTTTGTTTCTCTGTCTTACTGACAGATGTATCAATTTCTAAACTTTATTTGTCAAAAATATTAGTATTGGTGAACCCACACATTGCAGCTTTGTAACCTCTTATATATAAGTGAGGCGATATTTTCTGAAATTCTAGTTCACCTACCTCTTGCATCAAGTACTTGGTTAATATACAATTTATATATCTAAAATTTACCCAATGTATGTGTACATACACATAGTAAATTTATGTTCAATAAATTTATACATGGCCACCATCTAGTTTTACATTTCCATCACCCAAAAAAGCTAGTCATGTTGGGGCACCTTAGTGGCTCAGTCAGTTAAGAGTTGGCCTCTTGATTTTGGCTCAGGTTATGATCTCCTGGTTGTGAGATTGAGCCCTGCATCAGGCTCCGTGCTGAGTGTAAGGCCTGCTTGGGATTCTCTCTCTGCCTCTCCCCTGCGCATGCTCGCTCTAACAAAATAAATAAACTGTAAAAAAAAAAAAAAGTTATTCACATTAATCCCCACTCCCACTAAACCCCAAACTACTGATATGCTTTCTGTCTTTATAGGTTTCCCTCTTCTTAAATTGCATATAAATAGAATCATAGAGTACACAGCTTTTTTTGTAGCTGATTTCTTTTGCTTTATCATGGTTTTTTTTTAGCTTTATCCACCTTGTATACATCTATAGTTTGTTCTTTTAAATGCCAAGTAGTACTCCATTAAATGGATATGCCTATTTTATTGATCCATTTAAATATTAATGGATATTTGGATTGATTTTGTGTTGAAATTACTATAAATAATGGTGCTATAAACATTTGCTCCTTTACCTTTTTTATGTGAATGAATCTTTGGATTCTAACAAATTTAGCTCCTATCCTCACAGAAACATAAATGTGTACCTTGCCAGAAAAACAGATTCAGTTTTAAGATTCACAGGCTCCTTGAACCTGAATGTCACCTACAGTTCCCTGGGTCTTAAATTAAAAGCTCATTCCCAAGAATCCTACTATTTTAAGATTCACACATTCTTATTTCCTTATATACAATTATAAGTATACTATGTTTTAGAGAAAATGAAGCAATTGGCCTCAAAAAAACTAAAAGCTAAAGTCATTTATCAACCTAATCATGATTAACAAAATACACACAAGCAGAGTGGCCTGGGGACAAGAAAGAGCTGTGACCTGCTGTGACATCTGCTATGATGGCAATGTACAAACAGACAAGATACAAGCAATCTATACCCCAGGAAGTACATAATGTAGTAAAACAGCAAGATGTTTCAATATGATGACTGGACATCAAGTCCCGAATCGTGGAAAAAGAGGGATAAGAAGTGATACGCATCATCAACAATCATCACTATTTGAGTACATGTCCATGCTGTATGCAAACACTTGTGGAGTTAACAATGAGTATCAAGTGTTGTACTTGCCCACAGGAACTTGGAGTTCAGTGGTCCGCAGAGAAATACTCTTCTTATTGAACTTTTAAAAATAGTGCCAATGTCAACATACTGGAGCCATTTTAAACGCACTCCCTGTAAGATTTATGAAGCTGAGTTGCTTTTAGAAATATGACATAATTATGTGGATACGGTGCCTAACACAGATTAGGCATTTAATTCATTATAGCTGTTAGGACTTGTCCCATTCCATTATGATCCTGATATAACAGCTGGGGAATGTGATGTATAACTAAGTAACTGCAAATAATTGATTAATGTTGCAGTGGAGGCATAAACAATGTGCTTTCCAAGCACAAAGGAGGAAACAGGTGTCATAATCTGGCTCGGTAGGAGAGGGATCCAGATGAAGCACTGAAAGAAGAGAAAATCACGAACTGGGTTTTGAAAGATGAGAAGCTGACAGAGTAGATTAGAAATAAAGATTAAACAGAGTATTTGAGACAGAGGAAAAACATGTAATAAGACATGAACACATGGAAGTATGTGGAATATTCAAGGACCAGGGAGTTTTTCAAACGTGGCTAATTTGAATGGGTGTAACAAAACAAGTAGGGTGGGGTTCATGCCACCTCAGGGTTTTTGCAGCCTAGGAAAGCAGGCGGAGGGGACAATCCAGTGCAGCTGATTCCTGGCTATGCTCTACATTACTGTTTTACAGGGAGATGTTACTGTGGCCTGCATTTGCCTGCTATTTCATGCTGCAGAAAACTTTTCATTTAGAATCGTCTCATTTGTTCCTTAATACTACCTAGACGTAGAGGTGGCTTAGCCATCTTTGGACTCATTTTTAATCAGGAAACTTTGCCAGAGAGGTTAACTGATTTTCCTAAATCTCAGAGGCAGGTAGTTGTCTGATTTAAAGTTAGGACTACTAGCTGTAAATGTAATGGTGCTTTTCAATTGCCCTTAATCTTTGAAGTCGGACTAAGTATTAATATGGAAGAAATGAAGATTTCCAATAATGGTGCTGGTGGCGATGATGATGTTGATTCCCATGGTGTTTTTTGTTTGTTTTGATTTTGTTGTATTTTGTGTTGTTTTGTTTTGTTTTGTTTCCTGGGTGATTTATTGTACTACTCTATATTTCAGGTTAAACAAATGACTCTTTGGTTTGAAATCAGAATAAATCTCGTGCCAGGCACTTCACTAACCAATGAGAATCAGAAGATGAGGAATCTTGAGCCTTCTTTCAGAAACTTGGAAGATGTCTCAGAATGGACATACTATATAATAACATTATTATGCAAACTGAGTACATTTCTTGTTATACAACATTTACTCCAAATTCAAATTGTTTGTCCATATAAAGGGATCACAGAAAATTAAAATGACCATTTAAAATCAATCCTCTCTCTTCCCCACACTCTACATTAACCTAAAGAGCAATAAAATACAGCACACCCTCCTTTGCTAGAAAACTACTCTGCAGCACCCCGAGGTGTGCATCACAAGTGGTTGAGTAGTAATTACACGTGGAGATGTGTCCGTTGTAGACGCTGGGTTCCCACTGCATAGACAGTCTAATTACCAGAAATGGACAATGTTGCCTGATAGGCTGTTCCCTGTAAATACTGCTTCTGCCCACCTTTTTTCTTTCCCCAGATTGTATTATGTTGTACTGCATTTGTCAAACTGGAAGAAGATGGGGGAAACTGACAAAGAGAACTTATGCTGTTGTTTTATTTTCTGAAGGAAATAAGTCATTATAACATGAATGAGTAAATAGGAAAATATAATAAAATACTTTATAAACTAAAAAAAGGTATTTCAAATTGAACCATCTACTTTTACTACTACTCTAAGTGATAGCAGAACTTAGAAGAAGGAAAGGATTCTAAATATCTTTAGGGCTCTTAGGAGTAGTCTATTTTATATTTTACCCAATCTTCAGCTGAAGACAGGTAATATGAGAGGATGAAAATACCTTTTAGGCATTGCTTAAAATACTGACAAGGACTTGCTTAACAATTCCACTATCTAACTTCCATTTAGCTCTTTTTTTGGGCCCAGCATTGTGCTAAAGTTTTCAAACAGTGAATAATAAAGAGTTTTCTATTGTCGAGGTTTTCATCATGGCAGGTGGTATGGAGAGATAAAGGAATAAATGGGTAATTGCCCTGAAGTGTGTGAAAGTCTATGGTAGAGTTAACTTGCTACCAAGACCATAGCCCTACAGGGTATTTAGGGCAACTTCACATAAACGGAGAAAGTTCGAACCTATAAGAACTGCAATTAAAACTCTAAAAATATGAACTAAGAAAAAAGGAATTTCTAGACAGTAAATCAACAAATAATGGAAATGGCTTTTCCTAGGTTAAGGTAAATGGCTGGAGTAAAACATCTTCAATAGGTGGGATGTGAGGAGTACTAAAGAGGAGGCTACCAAAGGAGATTTTTATATAACTTTGTGAATTGGGATTTGTAGCTGTCATTTACCATGTTTTTCTTAAGTTCCTTCTCTACTAGTTAGAAATAGATTTGAAATTAAAATTGACATGGTCCATGGCCTACTGGCAGGTAAGAAACTGTCTAGTGGAGGACGCAGAAAATTCAAAATAAGCACAGAAATGAATATGTAATTAATACAACTTTATAAGTATTGAGAAGATGAGTCTAAAGGTGCTATACAAGAATTTTTTAGTCTTGGGGCACCTTTAGTCTTGGGGTGGCTCAGTCGGTTAAGCATCTGACTTTGGCTCAGGTGATGATCTCATGGTTTGTGAGTTCGAGCCCTGTGTCAGGCTCTGTGCTGACAGCTCAGAGCCTGGAGCCTGGTTTGGATTCTGTGTCTCCTCTCTCTGCCCCTTCCCCACTCATGCTCTGTCTCTGCCTCAGAAATAAATAAACATTAAAAAATTTTTTTAAATAAATAAATAAATAAATAAATAATAAGGAGGCACCTGAGTGGCTCAGTCAGTTAAGCATCCAACTTCAGCTCAGGTCATGAACTGGTGGTTTGTGAGTTTGAGCCCCGCGTCAGGCTCTGTGCTAACAGCTCAGAGCCTGGAGCCTGCTTCAGATTCTGTGTCTCCCTCTCTCTCTGCTCCTCCCCCACTCAGGTTCTGTCTCTCTCTCTCAAAAATAAGTAAAACATTTTTTTTAAAATTAAAACAAAAATTAAAAAAAAAGAATTTTAGTCTTTGGCTCTTAGAGAGTCAATGCATTATAAGCACAAAGAGTAATGATCAAATATTCTTCAAGATTAGAGTTTTTTTGTTTGTTTTGTTTTGTTTGCTTATCACAGATGATGAAGTGGAGTCCTCAAAACTGGACTTGGTTCAAGCCATCTTCACCTTAGCAGGTCTTTTACTATCAGCAGCAGAGGGATAAAGAGACCCAGACAATTTTAGTAGAACTCTCAGAAGGAAATGCAATCGACTGTACATAAAGGAGAGGTGAGAAGAAGGGATTTACTGAGCTTATGTCAATACTGACTGAAGAAAAATGCATCCATGCCTCTCCTGCAGAGTCCAAGAGAAGATCAGGGAATGTTGAAAGCAACTCAACCCATTTTTTTCCTTCTCAGAGGGGAGATACAAAAGTGTATTGTATTGTAACCTTGGATATCTGATATATTTCAGAAAACTGAGTTCTATTTTTAAACATAGACTAGAAACCTCTCAATAAAGTTAGCATTTTCCCCCAATTTAATATTTCCCCACTTGGGTGATAAGTGAGTTATTCACAGTGCTTCTGAAAACACACTCTTCATTCATTTGTGTAACAAATCATTCAGTGAGCAACTACAATATATCAAGCACAGTAGTAAGGACTTAGTAATAAGAGTCAAAAAGAAAAGGAGTTCCTATCTTTACCTGGTACATATGGTCTAGTAGAGAAACCAGACATTAAACATGTTATGACAACGTGCATATGAATTATAGTAAGACAGGATTTTAGGTACTGCATGATCTCCCAATATCAGGAGAAAAAAATGTAACAAAACTTGAAGTGTCTACAACATTAAAAATACGGTGGGGGTGCTGTCATGCAAATGGGTCAAAATAGCATCCAACATTCAAATGTCTTCCATATGGGAAGAAAAAAAAACTCTTTTGATGATCATAGGAAGCAGAATACAAAAAAAAAAGTTAAAGGGTATCAGATTCCTATCAATATACAATATAATTTTCTAATAATCAAAACATTATGCTAATGGAAAAGTATTCCTTGTCACTGGAAGCATTCATGCTCACGCTGGAAGAATTCCTAGAGATGGGTTCTGGGTGTGCATACTCAAATGCATAGGGATAAACTCAGGTGAAAAAAATAATTAAGCAAGATGGACCAACTGAAGAGAATGCACATCCTATAATGTGTTCATTTTTATATTGTATCAATTCTGGACTTAGAAGTTGTTTACGCTCAAAGAACAAGTTTAGTCAGGGTGCCACAAGACTTCAGCCTGGTGAACTGGCAGCAAGTTTGTGACCCTTGTAAGGTTATGTGAAATGTGAAAAGTCAACTTATTTTATTTTTTTTTTAATATGAAATTTATGGTCAAATTGGTTTCCATAAAACAGCCAGTGCTCATCCCAACAGGTGCCTTCCTCAATGCCCATCACCCACCCTCCCCTCCCTCCCACCCCCCATCAACCCTCAGTTTGTTCTCAGTTTTTAAGAGTCTCTTATGGTTTGGCTCCCTCCCTCTCTAACTTTTTTTTTCCTTCCCCTCCCCCATGGTCTTCTGTTAAGTTTCTCAGGATCCACCTACGAGTGAAAACATATGGTATCTGTGTGAAAAGTCAACTTAAATAGAGGATCTGAAGTCATTCATTATTCTTCCTTCACATCCTGATATCTAATAGTTTTGCTATTCTCTGATAAAATTCCATCATCCTGAGAAATGCATTGCTAAGCACACTTTCCCCAAAACCTTCAAATTATACCCTGCCTGAAACCACTGGTGCAAATGAAAGGGCCAAGAATACTCACTAGCCAGGATACCTCAAGTGTTTGAGATCATAGCTAAATTTTGGTTTCATCATCTGCAATTTGGGAAAATTTGTTTTAGCAGAGAAAAAAAAAGTCAAAGTCCTACAAGTTAACTGTCTTGTTGAATGAGCCAGAACTCTTGTCTGGGCACAAGGAGGTATGGGGGAAATACAGCATTTTGTCCTTATATTCCAGTTAACCCCTGAACTGCCACTTCTCCCTTGCTCCTATTGTCAGATACTACCCTAGGGACTTCCCCACGTCTCCCCAATGCTTATGTATATAATTTCCAAGGGACGAGATAGGAACTTACAGGACCTCAACCCCTACGTGGCTGGTTCACAAAGGATCACCTGATACAAATTAGGTCATTCATAATATTCTGACTCCCAGGGACCACTGTGCTGTAGCTGGGCCAATAACTTCCTTCCCTAGGCTGACTGGATAAGGGGGAAAAGGCGAAGTTGTACTTCTGAGAATTGTCAAGGGCAATGTTTTCCATATTAAAAAAGAAAAAAAAAGTCATGTAGAGAAAGTAAGGTATATAAAACTGACCCACAGAGAGGAGGAAAAACACAAAAATGAAAGCTCTGAAAATGCCAAGATCCCCATAACAGTTGTCCCAGTGGCTGAGTCTACCCCTTCTAACATGGGTTGGTGGTTTCACGAGATTATTTCAGTATCCTCTCCATGAACTTTCTTTCTTCATGTAAAGTTCCTACTTATTACCTATTTTACAAAGTCCTAATAAACATATCAATATGATCTTACTCAGAAATTGTAAGTCTAAAACATGTATTGGTAAATAAAACAAACAAAAAAGGACATGGGTCCCTCTTTCTTCTTCTTCTTCTTCTTTTAATGGAAAACTCAAACCAAAAAGAAAATAGAAGTATGTTCATTAACTAAGTGACACGTACAATTAGCAAATTTTATTAGAAGCATTCTACTAAGTGATACATTTGGTCAGTCCTCATTCTAGCTCCTGTGAAGCCACTGGCTGCCCTTGAGTCATGTACTAGAATGACTCCTTAGAAGCTGGAGGACTAAAGTCTGTGCTTCTCTAAGGTCACCACCTACATGCACCGAGTCCTTAGACGGATACCGAAGAGATGGGGAAAATGTAATTAAAAAGCAATCCAGGACCTCTTGTCCTTACATTCCTTGCACCATGTGGGCAATTGCCACTTAGTAGTATCTGGGCAGATGTTATTGGAACAGATGGCAAACTCAGGGGAAATGTGGTGTCCTGCAGAGAGCAAGGACTTCACAGACAGAGAGACCAAGGTTCAGATCTTGACTTTGCCACTCTCTCTTGAGCCAATGATTTAGTTTCTTTGACCCTCAACTACTGTAACTATTAAGTGAAGTGATTAAGTGAATAATACATAAAGCACCTTGACATCCGAACAAAGTCATGTATACGAAGTACCTTGCATATACTAAAGATGTGATTAAAATATTACTTCTTCCCCAAACAGATCCCTCTAACACATCCACTGGGACAGTCTAACCAGAAAATTAGAGGAGGTGGGGAGGAGAAAGAGACAAAGGGGAGGGTTATATAAATTCATTATCATTAGTCCCAAATTATCTGGCTAAAAGCCAAGGTGAGAAAAATTGCATTTCAAATGCATACATGCTCCCAGCTGTAGCTAAAAGTCTTTAGGTTTCTGTTTCCAAGATAACTTCTCTCAGGATGTTTTAAGAACATATGATGTGGATACCTGTGTGGTTCAGTCGGTTAGGCAACCAATTCTTTATTTCAGTCCAGGTCATGACCTCACAGTTCATGAGATGGAGCCCCACATCAGACTATGCACTGACAGCGCAGAGACTGCTGGGGATTCCCTCTCTCCCTCCCTCTCCCTCTCTCTCTCTCTCTCTCTCTCTCTCTCTCTCTGTCCCTCCCCCTCCCCCCACAAATCAATAAAATAAAACATTTAAAGAGAAAAGAATATGTGACAGATTTTCTGGAATAGTTCCCTCATTCAAGCTAGAAATCTATCTGCAAGACCTGTTAGGATTGAGAGCAGACAATCAAATAAATACCTGGTATCCACTCTCTATTTTAATGACACATAAGAAAATTGTTATACTAGACAGAAAGGATTAGGATAACAATGACAAATCCCATTTATTGGGCACTTAGTGTATGCCAATCACTCTCCAAGCAATTCTATCAATATTATATTTCAAAAAGAAACTTTCTAAGAAAAATACCTAGGGATGTCACCTTACATTTGTTAGATACAGCATGTACAAGACATAGTTAACAAGATTTTTAAAGGTCACCAGGACTTGGGACAGGCATAGGGAGCCAAGAGTTGAGTAAAACAGTGTTCCTGATGTCAAGAAGCCCAAAATAAAGAAGACATTGTAAAAACAGGACAAAATACAAAATAATAATAGTAGCTGTTCTTTACTATGCAAATTTACTTATAACTTATTTAGAATAATTTATTTTTACAGAAAAATAAACAGAAGCAGAGACTATATTATATACACCAACTCACTCTTTCTGAATCCTCTATGTATTAGTAATACCATTGTGGACATAGATATAAATATCTCACCACAATGATAGGCAGTGGGATATCATTAAGGATTTAAATGCCCTGTTTTGCTGTGTTATCCCTTTCCACTGGGAAGTTCATTCTTCAACTCCTGATAATTTCTTGTTACTTCCTTGACAAATACTTGCTGAATTCCCAATAGGATGTAAGGAGACTAAGATGAATAATACCATGACAAATGACAAGTTTACTGAAGAATTTACCCAGGAATGCTCATGGAACACTCAAACTCTTGGCATTAAGATACCTGGAAAGGTAGAAAAACTTATGGTAAAGGTTAAAAAAAAAGGCACAGGTCCACACCAATATCCCAAATTGTGTTAGGGGCTGCATCTCTCAAAAATGTTACTTTAGGGGCACCTGGGTGGCTCAGTGGGTTGAACCTCTGACTCAGGCTCAGGTCATGATCTCAAGACTCATGAACTGGAGCCCCACACCAAGCTGGCTGCTGTCAGCGCAGAGCCTGCTTCGGATCCCCTGTCCCCCTATCTGTTTCTCTGCCCTTTCCCTGCTAGCTGAGTCTCTCTTTCTCTCTCAAAAATAAATAAATCTTTTAAAAAATGTTAGTTTATTTTCTAGGTGAACCAGCCTTCTACATTTGGTTTCTTTATGGGTAATGCTATGTGATATAGTTCTGTATTTCTTTCACATGTTGAAAAATATTTTACAATGTATTATATTTTGTATTATTAAAAAAAACAAAATTCAACTGACTGCATTTTAAGATCTGATTAGCTTTATTAAGCAATTCATGCATGGGGCAGTATCCTAAGTAGCAAGTAGAGATGCTCTGGGGAGTAGTACAAAATAAGTTTTGATAGGAAGGAGAGTGGGGCAAGAAGTTATTAGCAAAAGAAAAGAAAAGCATTGTTACCCTCCACAGGACATCACCAAGGCTGATCAAAAAATTTCAGATGGACTACTGAAAGGTCACATTCCTGAGACAGGTATGTGTTGCCTCTTTGCAATTACTCTGTTAGCCAGTTGTTTTGGTTTGGTCTAGGGTTGTTAGGGAACGGGGCAGTCCCATTTAGCATGGAGTAGCAGCTCCAGTCCAGTGTTGTAAGGAATGGGCAGTCCCATCTAGTATGGAGTAGCAGCTCCAGAGAGCTTGAGGAACCCTGACCCAGATGAGGTTTTAGTTGGCTCATCAGAAGTAGTAATGATGGAATATGGAAAGTGGCAGACTTCTTTTACTTATTTTGAGAGGGGGCAGGGGCAGAGACAGAGGGAGAGAGAATCCCAAGCAGACTCTCCATTAACAGTGCAGAGCCCTATAAATCACCGGAGCTGAAATCAAGAGTCGGACATTTAACCAACCAACCCACCCAGACATCCCTCTAGGGGCAGATTTTAAAGTAATCAGCAGTACAAGGCAAATATGAATCGTTAAAAAAAATAATAAAGTTCCTGGATAGCTCATTTAGCAGTGTGAAACAACTTGAGAATTAGCTATGTTGCCTACCAAGTAACTTTTTTTCTTCTTCTCTCAAAGAGTGAACTGCTTACTGTGAATATCAGAATTACTTGAGCTGTTGGTTAAAATCCAGAGTCAGAGGATTGCAAGCAATGACATTGTAATGTATGACATCCATACAAATGAAATGTTACGGAGATCAGGGCAATCCTAACAGTTATGTGTTTTGTTTCATATTGTATTCCAACTCTTAGCACAATGCCTACCAAATTTTAGATGAAGGAAGGGAGGGAGGGAGGGAGGGAGGAAGGAATGACGTGTTGGGGTGATGGTGGGCTTCAGAGCTGATGGCCAAGAAAGAATTCTTGAAGATGTCTTTGGTGCAAAAATGGTGATTTTATTAAAGCACAGGATGAGGACCCTTGGATGGAAAGAACTGCACTTGTCCAGGGAAATAGAGTCAAGAGGGAATTTCCAAAGAGACTTTCATATGCTAAAGACTCACAGATTACTGGAGGCCTAGCTGTTGTCAAGCTAATGTTGTTTTCCCCTCTAACAAATCATTAAGACAGTAGGAGTTCCTGGAAAAAAGTCGTAGTCTGTATTCCCCTCCAGTATTTATCCATGAGCTACAGGTTATAAGGTAATTTAATTTTACCTGCCATTTCTTTCTTGCCTTTGTCCCCATATCACTATGAAGGGGTGATGCTGGGGCTCCAGGAGCCAGAGTCTACAGGTTACTGGAGATTAGGCTATTGATAAAATTACCTTTTTCTTGTAATTTACTAAGATATTTGTAAACTTATGGAGATTCATTAGTTTAACCATTTCTTTTCTGTCCTTTCCTTTGTCCTCTGGTAGCCAGGAGAGCCTGAGGAATATCACACATATCCCACCTGGGTGGGGGTGGTGTGTGCCAGCTTGTACTTGGTCCTCACCTTCCCTTAGGGTCCCTTATCAGAAGGAAGGAGAGAAGGAAGGAAGGAGAGAAGGAAGGAAGGAAGGAAGGAAGGAAGGAAGGAAGGAAGGAAGGAGAGAAGGAAGGAAGGAAGGAAGGAAGGAAGGAAGGAGAGAAGGAAGGAAGGAAGGAAGGAGAGAAGGAAGGAAGGAAGGAAGGAAGGAAGGAAGGAAGGAAAGAAGGAAGGAAGGAAGGAAGGAAGGAGAGAAGGAAGGAAGGAGGGAAGGAAGGAAGAAAGGAAGAAAGGAGAGAAGGAAGGAAGGAAGGAGGGAAGGAAGATAGATAGGTGGGAGGAAGGCAGGGAGGAGAAAAGTGCACAGGGCAGAGGAGGACTGAGGATGGGAAGAGGAGGGAAGGTGAAGGGAAGGGGGAAATTCTACAATATCAAGAAGCCATATTACTTTTTCCTTTTTTAAATTTATTTATTTGTTTCAAGTTTTTAGGTCCAACTTTTCAATGGAATGTGTGTGTATGTGTGTGTGTGTGTGTGTGTGTGTGTGTGTGTGTGTGTGTTTTCAAGAGGGTCTGGGAAAGGTAACAAAAGGTAGGAAAAGATGAGTCTCTACCTCACTCCTGTGTTTTGCTTTTTTTGATGCTAAGAGTGAGGAGGAGAAATCATTTTGACCTATAAATTCAAGAGCTCAGTCCCAAGAATATTTGTGTCAAAGGTCAAGCTTTCTTAGCCCTTCTACATCCTTTTGTAAAATTAATCATGCTATTAATTATTTGGATTATTTTAATATTTATTGTTCTCCTATATGCATGACAGGAGACAGGACCTGGTACATTACTTCATGACAGAAAGTATGTACTAAATAATTGTTAGCTGTTTATGTGAAAGGCTAATGATTGAAGGCTCAATCTGCATCACAATGACTTGATGTCTAGTGTTTATTTTCTATATCATTATCTTGTGACCATTCATTTCTGCCTCAAGTTCCGTGCAAGCTGGGAGGACTATCATGAGGGATGTTGTTGGATTCACATGTACAGAACACATGGTTCTAGTGAGGTATGAGGGAAGGGAGACCCGGGAGATGACAAGTTGAGCAAAGTAAAACCATTTTGGTGTTAGGCTAACCCTTAACCTAAAAGTCATTAGGTCATAAAAAGAGTCACACAGGGGCGCCTGGGTGGCGCAGTCGGTTAAGCGTCCGACTTCAGCCAGGTCACGATCTTGCGATCCGTGAGTTCGAGCCCCGTGTCGGGCTCTGGGCTGATGGCTCAGAGCCTGGAGCCTGTTTCCGATTCTGTGTCTCCCTCTCTCTCTGCCCTTCCCCCGTTCATGCTCTGTCTCTCTCTGTCCCCAAAATAAATAAACGTTGAAAAAAAATTTAAAAAAAAAAAGAGTCACACAGTCCAACTCATGGAAAACCACAAGACTCTACTCCCTCCAGCAATAAAAGCCACAAAATCTGGACATTCTTAAAATTGTTCTCTGTAAGGGCACCTGGGTGGCTCAGTGGGTTGATTGTCCCCACTCTAGATTTCAGCTCAGGTCATGAAGTGGAGCCCTTCATTGACCTCTGTGCTGACAGAGGATTCTTTCTCTCTCCCACTCTATCTGCCCCTCTACTGCTCTTGCTCTCTCTCAAAATAAATAAACTTAAATAATAAAACATAAGAAATAAATTTAAAAAACAAACTGCTCCCTGTAGATAATTTCACAAACCTAAGCATAACCTTAAGACAATGGAAAAACTAACCACCTTCTACAAATGATAAATGCAAAGTTAAAGAGTTAATTTAAACACACACACACACACACACACACACACACACAAACTTACAAAACCCTTCCTTAGAGGCAAAAGGGGATCCTTTACCTCATTTGGGAGGAGAGAACACTACTTTGTCTGAGAAGTAGCTCCATTCTTACTTCTAGACTCGATAAGTCTTTGTCTCTTTCTCTAAATGGCTTGCTCTTGAATTCTTTCCTATAGAAAGCCAAGAACCCTCTTGGCAAGTGGCCTGGGTCCCACCATCTCAGGGCCTCAGCCCATCCAGCTTCACTAGTAAAAAAAGAAACAACTTTATGGGAGAAAGAAAAAAATGATGGATGGGAGGAAGGAATTAAAATATCCTCAGGGGTATTAAAATAAAAATTTTTAAAGGATAATAAAGAAAATGGGGAAAATCTTACTTTCCAGCATTGATTGAAAGTAACCTGTTTTTCAGGGGACATCTTGGGTCTGCCTCTCTTGGTGTTGCTTTTGCTATTGCTGTTTTTGTTACTGTTTTTTGAGGCAATTATGCTAAATGCAGATGTGTTTTTTTCTTTTACAATTCTTTCCTTTATATAATGACTCTTTACGCTCTATAGTACCTTTTCTTTTCTTCTTGTTTTGTGGGGGAAGGGATAAGCTTTTTGTGAGTTCATAATCAGAGCTACATTGTGCTTTATGCCATCTTGCAGACCCTTCTGTTATCATAGGGATATTGTAGAATCATCCTTGTAATTAGGATATAGTTAAATTTGCAACTTGATTTTGCAGCCAATTGTTATCTAGGTTCTGTGTAATCTTGGCAACCTTATCGTTGATGACTCATGCAGTGCATTACAGAGTACAATGGTGCCAAAATTCCATGAACATTCTCATACAAATAAGAGCTTTCAAACTTATTTATTACCAGTGTGCATACCAAAACACATTAACTATTCACAGGAGAAAGGTTAAACCACAGCTAAGCTAAATCCCATCCAGTTAGCACAATGGTGCTCAATTAGAGCACATGGCAAGATAGTGTCTTGTGAGTCTCCTGAAAACTGGGCCTTTCTCACTTTGGCCTGAAACATACATAAATAAAGAGAAGGGAGGAGAGGAGAAAATTAAAGATAAATCAACTGTAAGATCAATTTATATATATTCAATATTGAGATGACATTTGCAGAATTCTCTTCCTGTAACTGATCTTCAACATAATTTTATCTGTTTAGTCTTGGCCAAGCTTTCAGTAAATCTTTTTTTTTCAATACAGATTCATATATTCCATTTCTTCTTTGACATCTCTAAGTGCATAGACAAAAGAAGACTTAATATGGACAAATGCTCTTCATGACTCTTGATCCCTCTAATTCATTCTGAACTTTTCCTTCATGGATCTTTGCCACTAAAAATAAGCCACTTAATTAGCCATTCACCAGACTAAAAAAGGAATTTTCTCTGTACCTTGTCTTTCCTTTATACCTTGCATCCAAGATATCCATAAGCCCTGCTATGCTTCTATTACTACTTCCTGTTTCCAAGATTTTATGGTTCTCATCTGGACAATGAAAGCCTCCTAAATAGTCTCTTACATTGATTCTCACTGTCACTATATTGTTTTTCATACAAAAGCCAAAATAAGCTTAAAAAAATATCATGATTCTCCTTTGCTTAAATCTTTTCAATGGTTTCCCCAATAAACTAGAATAAAATCAAAATTCCTTTCGTGGTTTACAGATATGGCTTGTCTACTTTCCTCTGAATGTCATACTCCCAACTTCTGTCATTTCCCTTAAGCCATACTCACATTATTCTCTTCATCAAACATATGAAACTTATTTTTAATCCAGGGTCTTTGTAATAGCTCTTCCCTTTGCTGGGATTCTCTTTAAATTTGGTATGACTGAGCCCTTTTAAAGATCTATGCTTAGATATTTTCTTCTGGAGAGATCTTCCTGGCTATCCAAATTGAAATACTCCATTAGGCAATCCTATCACTTTATTTACTGCATAGTATATTTGTACACTAAAAAAGAAACAAAAAGACAACATATACTTGTTATTGACAGTCTACTCTTTCTAGATTGTAAGCTGCATAGGAGCAGAAACCATGTCTTTCCTCTTTGTGATGAATCCATAGGATCTAGAATATTTCCTATCTAGCCTCCCATGAAACATGGTGAATAAATAAGTATTCAACAGGTTATTATTCCATGTTGAATCCTATGTTAGTTGTTGGACATTCAATGCTGAGTAAAACAGATATGTCTATTTCTTCATGGTGGCTTTGAGAAGGGAAATCTCATATTATTTAAATATTAACACAAATAGCTAAGTATCATTCAATAAAAAAGAAGAGTATTGGCAACATACTACTGGAAGATTCAGGAAGAGGTTTCTAAAAAAAAAATAGTGCTTATGGGATCCAATAGTAGAACTTAAGTTAACTAGGAAAAAGGTTGAACATGGTGCCCTAGTCATCCAGGGGGAGATAACAGCATTTGTTAAAAACCATGAAGCAGAAAAGATGATGATCCATTTGAGGAAATAAGTAAAGGCCAGTGGGGTTTGAACATGGAGGAAAATGGGGACAGAAGTTACAGGTGAGAGCAGAGAGGTGGATAGGACACTTTGAGCTGGAAAAGAAATTTGAGCTGGAAAAGAAGATAATTACCTTGAAAGCATTAATGATATGGGGATTACTAGCCTCTCTCTTTGCCACACATCTGGTTCTTAGGAATCAAAGTGATAAAGCACTTACATGAATAGAAAATGGTAATAATGAAAGTGTGCAGAGTATATAGAGGCCATAGTGGTTTTTTTAAAGTTTATTTATTTTGAAAGAGAGAGAGAGAGAGAGAGAGAGAGAGAGAGCGCGCGCAAGCAGGGGAGGGGAAGAGAGAGAGACAGAGAAAGAGAGAATCCGAAGCAGACTCCTGACTCCCATTGTGGAGACGGACATGGGGTTTGGCTCAAATCCACAAACCGTGAGATCAGGACCTGAGCCTAAGTCAAGAGTCAGACACTTAACCAACTAAGCCACCCAGGCACCCCAAGGCCATAGTGTTTTTAAAGATGTGGAAGTGAATTAATTCTATGTGTAGCCTTTAGGCCAAAATAAAGCAGGAAGATGATTCCTAAGCAAGGTTTAATGGATACATAGGATTATATTTAGAAGAACAGAATGACAGGGAGACATTCCAGGTAAGTAAAACAATTTTCATGAAAGCCAAGTCTTCTATTCTGGCTACTGGAACTAGTTTGAAATTGGTGAAGAATAAAGTATGAGTAAGAGGTGCTGAAATATGATAGTATAAGAATAACGAGCATTAGATAATGCAGGCATAGTGGTATTTGCTGAAGAATTTGGACCTCCCTCTGGTCAGTGCTTCTCAACTTTTCTCAACTTCTCTTCAAATATCCCTAACTGAACATGAGCTAGGATGCATATACTCAGGGGACTAGAGATATAGCCCCAAAAGTTACCAATAAGGCCATTTATTTCACAAATTGTCCTAGCTCAGCTTAAAAATGCATGTGATTCCAACACTGATTAGTTGTTTTTATTGTAAAAGATATACAGTGCCCAAATATTTGTAACAATCAGTACCATGCTTATGCATACTATTGCATATCCTTGGCAAACCACTTCATACCCCTGATGTTTGGGTCTTCCAGGTAAAAAGATAGGTAGCCTGTCCCACCTGGGGGCTTTGGGAAGGGGCCTGGGGTGATGTCAGAAGCTGGAGGCCCAGGCCCCACCCTTGGGAGCTGGCCCTCCCACTCTGCACATTCCCAGGCTGGAGGGAAGGACCTCTGTGTATATCTTGTGCTGAATAAGGTTGCTTTTTGTTTATTTAATGCCATGGGGATGGGTGAGAGGAGTGGGAAGATGCTGGCTCTTTCCTTCTCACAAGAGTGAGGGTAGCTGGCCTACACAGCTTGATGTACTCTATCCTCCCCACATGCCCCAGGGCCCTCAGGCATCACATCCCCACGTGTTTCCACAGTCCCCAGTCTACCCACAGTGGTTGGTTCTGTGAGGAGGGAAAAAACAAACAACAACAACAACAACACAAAGACAGCTAAAAAATGTCCTGTCATTGAGGTCTTTAAAATACAGGAGTGACATAATCAGATTTGTGACTTAAAAAGATCACTTTAGCTGAGAATGTGGAGGCTAGATTAGAGAAGGGAAATAAATAGGCACTCAATAAACATTTGTTGAATTACTCTGTTAACTCTCATCAAAGGCAAGTTGATACAGTCACATGCAATCACATTGGTATGGTCTATCCAGGTTCAAATACCTCCTCTTGAGAAATAGGCACAGTGCTTTGACCTAAATCATCTGGAATCACAGTCTGTGCTAATCAAATTCACCACAGCTGCACTTATTTTTCACTCTACAACCTCGGGCAGAATAAAAAGTTATTATCAACCACATCTTTTATCTAGTAAACAGCAACCACTTATCACAGCCGGAGTAAAAGTTATCCAATTCAGTCATTTATTCTAGCATTCTTTTTGGAATAGACTTATGATATCATTTTGAGATGGGGAAAATGTTTCAAATATTTTTATTTATTTTTATTTCTGATACATTTTCCAGTACTTAATCCAATAAGTATGCATTTTATTTCCTATCTTCCAGGAATGTTATAAGGTAATCCTACTGTACAAGAAATTTTATGTAACCAAGACATTCTTTTTTTTATTTTTTATTTTAAGTAGGCTTCATGCCTAGCAAAGAACCTAATGTAGGGCTTGAATTCACATGCCTAAGATCAAGACCTGAGCTGAGATCAAGAGTTGGATGCTTAACTGACTGAGCCATCCAGGCACCCCTGTATAAGACATTCTTAATGTTCCCCTAAGATTGAAAAAGAAAACAAACAAACAAACAAACAAACAAAAAGATTGAATAAACTTTAGACAGGATTCTTTCTCTTTTTTTCCATGTTTCAAGTTTTTATTTAAATTCTAGTTAGTTAACATATAGTTTAATATTGTTTCAGGAGTAGAATTTAGTGATTCATCACTTACATAGAACATCCAGTGCTCATCACAGCAAGTGTCCTCCTTAATCCCCATCATCCATGTAGCCCATCTTCCATCCACCTCCCCTCCAGCAACCCTCAGTTTGTTCTCTATAGTTCAAAGTCTCTTTTGGTTTGCCTCCCTTTTTTTTCCTTCCTTCCCTTATGCTCATCTGTTTTGTTCCTTACAGTCCACAGAAGAGGGAAATCATGTGGTATTTATCTTTTTCTGACTAGCTTATTTTGCTTAGTATAATATACTCTAGCTCCATTCACATCATGCAAATGGCAAGATTTCATTCTTTTGATAGCTGAGTAATATTGCATTTTACGTGTGTGTGTGTGTGTGTGTGTATTTGTGTACACACATATATCCCATATCTTTATGCATTCATCAGTTGATAGACATTTGGGTTTTTACCATAATTTGGCTATTGTTGATAATGCTTCTATAAGCAATGGGGATGTGCCCCTTTGAATCGATATTTTGGTATCCTTTGGGTAAATACCTAGTAGTGGAATTGCTGGGTAGTAGGGTAGTTCTATTTTTAACCTTTTGACAAACTCGATACTTTCTTCCAGAGTGGCCGCATCACCTTGCATTCCTACCAACAGCAGATCCCCTTTCTCCACATCCTTGCCAACATCCATTGTTTCCTGTGTTGTGAATTTTAGCCATTCTGACAAATGTGAGCTAGTATCTTATTGTAGTTTTGATTTGTATTTCCCTGATGATGAGTGATGTTGAGCATTGTTTCATGTATGTGTTACCCATATGTAGGTCTTCTTTGGAAAAAAAAATGTCTATTCATTAGACAGAATTACTTCTGATTATAGGCCCTTGACCTCTGTTTTCTTTAAGGATTTACTTTAGAAAATTTCCAGTTCTTAAGTCTTTTTCTGTGAGATGTAAATATTCTCTTTGCTTTTTCCAGTTTTACAATCCAGGAATGTCATTCTCAAAGACCCAAAACTCATTCTTTGAAATGTAATCATCAAAGAGTGCCCCATCTCTCAGTTGCCAGGGGAGGCAAGAAGCCTGACTTCCATAAGTGTCAGTTAGCAAACACAGATGCCTAACCGCATTGACGAACCTCCCCTGCAATATCCTCTAGCACTTTGTCACTAGATCACCCCAGCACTTAAAACCCCTCCACCCTTTGCTCCAGCAGAGTTGAGGTCAGTCTCCCTTCCCTATTGTATAGTTTTAAAGTTTTCCTTAACTGTGTCCCATGTGATCTTTCTTTAACAAATACATATCAAAGTGAGGTATTAGAGAAGTTTGGGCAGTTAAGCAGGCAGCAATTTCATGGGCAATATTTACTATTGTTTACAATATTACTATTGTTTATCTACCATGAGCTCAGTCAGTGATAGTAAATGTAAAAAACTTAGTATACCCTAACAGAAAAGAAAGGAAGAATAAGCATTTTCTTAATATTTGTGTGCATGTACATGTCACTGGGATATAGCTAGGAGGACTAATATTTTCTCCTCTGAGTCCCAAAGGAAATAATTTGGACATGACACTGCTTATTGCCAGTTACTGTAAGATGTTTTGTGCGGCAACTTAGGGTGGCAGAGTAAGTAGATGTCAAGGATGCTTCCCTTAGCATAATAAGGGCAAGGTTAAGGACAATTAGTTTCTGTGAAATTTAGTGCTATTAGAAGCTACATCGAATTCTCAGACTCAAAAGACATTACAAAAGAAAGTTATTCCTCATTTTGTCAAGGTATGATTTTATATGTTCTAAAATATAAATACATACAGCCTCAAGGGGACGCTCCCCAGCCCCGCCCCCTTCCCATTCCTGCTACCACTATATAAAGAACAGTAATATACTGTTTAGCCTTTCTATGTCAGGACCTAAATCCACAATTACCTTTGCAGAGCAGCAATAACTAGACAGATACAAACCACCTAATAAGTCATTAATACTTCAGAATTTGAAGCAGTAAATATATAAGACAAGACTGAGTATGATTATTTCTATAGGTTACTTGGAATAGTGTAGAAGTAGATGAGAAAAGAATTTAAAAGAATTCTGTGGGAAATGCAAAGGAATGGGTAAAATTGAGAAAGAACGAGATGTCTTTGTCAGATACTCAACAAAGTTCAGTATTGTATCAGGGGTAT
Source organism: Prionailurus viverrinus (assembly GCF_022837055.1). Lineage (NCBI taxonomy): Eukaryota > Metazoa > Chordata > Mammalia > Carnivora > Felidae > Prionailurus > Prionailurus viverrinus. The sequence continues at coordinate 22,872,472 of NC_062575.1, read as the reverse complement.
AGCAGGGGTTCCCACTAACAAATTCATAAAAATAACTGGTTAAACACTTGGTAAGTATCTGAATACATTTTATTGGGCCCTCCCAAAGGTAGGTAGATACCTACCTTTTGGAAAGCAAAAATAAATGAGTCTATCACCAAAATTACATGTGTATCACATTTAATTTTAGAATTTATTAATCCATTTATACTTTTATTCATTAGAACAATATTAGTGTTAAGCATCTACTATGTAGTAGGCACTGTTCTTGGTTCAATGGATGCATCAGTAACCACAGCATAGTCTTTGTCTTGCTCTCATGGGGTTACATTCTAATAATAGGTATGGGGTAGAGATGGATGTGGGGACAGATAATATACATATTAGAAAGTAAATATACGGAATGCCCACTAAGATTAAGTACTGCTGTTTTGGGGAAATAGCCAGGTAGCCAGAGTGGCTAGGTAGCCAGAGTGGCTAGAGTAAATGAGAAAAGGAGAGAGTTGTAGGAATAATGTCAAAATGTAGTATGAGACCAGATCCTTCAAAGAAATGAAGGGATTTGATTTTACTCAAGTAAGACAGGAAACCTTTGGAAGGTTTTGTGTGGAAGAATTAACTGATCTTGTGTTTTAGAAGCTCATTCTCACCTTGAGATTGAAAACAGACTGTACAGGATTAAGAATAAAAATTAAAATCCATTCACAGGACAGAGAGTATTATGAGAAGTGGTCAGATACCAAATAAACTTGGAAAGCAAAGCTGATATGACTTAGGGATGTATTAAATGTGAAGGTAATATCAAGAAAGGAATGGGGCACCAGGGTGGCTCAGTCATTAAGCATCCGACTTCGGCTCAGGTCATGATCTCATGGTTCCCCAAGTTCCAGCCCTGCGCCAGGCTCTGCACTGACAGTTCAGAGCCGGGAGCCTGCTTCAGACTCTGTGTCTCTCTTTCGCTCTCTGCCCCTCCCCTCTTCATGCTCTGTCTCTGTCTCTCTGTCTCTCACTCAAAAATAAACATTAAATTTTTTTAAAAAAATAAATAAGTAAAAATTTTAAAGAAATAGTAAGAAAGAATCAGGTATGACTTTAAGAGTTACAGCTGAGAAACAGAATTAAGTCCTTATTTACTGAGTAAGGAGAATATAGTAAGAGTGGAATTAAAAGGATGCAAAATCAGGTGTTCAGCTTTCAAAAAGGGTAGGCAGTTAGAGATACCCATTTTCAGGTCAATGAAGGTACCCCTAAAGGGAAATATAAAGTTATCCACATACAGATAACTTTTACAGTTATCCAGTTGAGATCACCTAGGCCCTAAGTCCTAGGAGGTCCATAAAGGGAGAGAGGAGAAAATATGTCATTTACAAGTTGGCTCCATGAAAGAAATCAGGAGAGAGATACTAGAGTGAGAATCCAGCAAGAGAGGGGGAGAACCAAGCGAAAATATATACTAGAAGATAATTAAAGAGGGAGAATCTTAACTCTCAACATGAGAATTAAGACCATTGATCATTGGGTTTATCAACATTGCGACTATTGGGTCTTTGGTAGGAACAGTGTTGATGGACCTGGGTGGAGGTGGAGGCAAAATTGGATTGTAAGAAATTCAGGTGAAAGGAGAAGAATATTGTTGCTATAATGCAGAGCACATAAATGGTTGACAGTTACAAGGTAATATATTAAACATAGATTTCGATGAGAAAAATAATACCATTTCTCCATGCCATTACCTGTGATGCCTTGTGGAGAAGAATTGGTGATACATAGAAGAGAGACAATACATTACTGAGACACTATCCTTGAGTAAGCTGTGGGTAAAGGTAGTTGTAATGCATAGGGAGAGGACACGGCATTAGCTAGGAACCCAGATAATTCATTCAAAGTAATAGTAGGAAAGACAGAGGATGGGGATATAGACACAAGTGTTTAGATAGATGTAGTAATTGGGTGTATAGATGTTAATTCTCTGACGGCTCCTATTTTCTCAGTGAACTGGGAGACAATATCATCAGCTGAAAGTAGGATGAGGTAGAGGATGTTCAAGGTTTCAGGAAAGAGGCATGAGTGTGAAATAGGAGACAGGAGAGGAAGATGGACTAGGGGAATGAAGTGGATTGCCTGGCAACACTGATGCCTGGCTTTGAGTTAACCATTGTGAATTTAAAGCCAGATCATTCAGCATGGTTTTATGTGTTCCTCTCTCCCCACATTTACATTAAGTTGCAAGAATACAGATGGACTGAACCAATGTTGGAGGTTGGCAGAGGAATATTCAAAGGTACAAGAACTAATTGAGTCAATGATATAATTATGATTGGTCATAGAATCTAAAATTGAGAAGAAGTGAAACAAGAATGTGAGGGAGGTGAGAAACATAAAATAATAGTGTCAAAGTATTAAAAATCTAGTTGGGGTGAAGAATTATTGGAATTTCCAAATCTGACGGTGTGGCTTAGAATGGTCAGAGGCCAAGATGCTTGAAATTTCTGTCAAGAAGGGCGTATATCTTCTGTTCATATATAATGCCTATCTATGGGCTGATATAACGTTGAAGATCAAACCAGATCATTGGATCAGCAGGAGGGAAACTGAGAGGCCAGGACCTTAAAAGTACTATCTACATGGGCATTAAAATCATGAAGAGCTGTGACTGCAGATGTGTTGGGGAAAAAGACAGGGAGCCAGGGGTTAACATCCTCAAGCAATGAAGGGAATGATGGGGAAGCAGAAGATGACTACCCAAAAAGGTTAGAGTTTAGCTTGGCAGGATGCCATGCTGTTTAAGTCAGGGTGCTCTGAGGGAGGAGGTGGGATAATTGTTAGGAAGCAGCTTCATAAAAGCACTGAGAAGACCAACCCTGTCTCCTCATCATTGAAGGAAGTTAACAGGGAAGATCTTAAAAGGAAAGGGGGATGTTAAAAGGAGAGGTTGGAGATAGAATACTGCTGAAGAAATACTGTGGATTTCTAAGGGCACAATGACAAAGTTTCAGGTAAAAAAGAAAAAAAAAATAAATAAATAAATAAAATGAAAATGGTCTGCATGACAAATTTTATCTCTTTCTAATAGACCTATAAACTAGAACTCTAAGAAATTATTTGCTCAAAATCATAAACTTCACAATTTGAGATAGAGTTTGAATACCAGTAACATACCAAAGCTCAAGAACTTCTAAAACTTTTTGCTACCATGATTCAGAAACTATCTAATGCAGTTAGAGTGAGTCATTTTAGTGTGGGAATTACCTCTGACATGTAATACTCTCTTATTTTCCACATCTATACTGTATGACATGCTAGAAACTAGGACATGTCCTTACCAATTTTAAGAAACTTTTTGAAAATTAATTTTTCCTGCAATAGCTGCTATTAATTATTTGATTATCTTTATGGATCTGCAAAATGGTATAAAATGAAAATGGACAGATATGGAATTAACTGGGTTCAAATCTCAACTCCAGTGCTTTATTAGATATGATGTTTAGACTAATCAATTAAATCAGTTATAGTAAATCAATTAAACTTTCTGGGTCTGTTTCCATGTTTGTGATGGTGGGATAACAATACCTACCATGTAGTTACATTAAAATAGTATTAAGGTGGATTGGGAACAGAACTTCAATACAATTTTTTTTTTTTAGAATTTCTACATTATGAGGAAGAGATAATATAGTTCATTACTAATGTGAAGAAAATTTTCCTCATTCTCAGAGAGACCAGTAGAGAAGAGGAATGACATTTTGAAGTTGTTTCTAGACCTTCTGTACCTAGATTAGTGTCCTACTTTGCTGAATATAGAGTAGGTTTTCTGTTCTTTAATAGCACAGAGTAATAAATGTTCAGATATCCAAAGGTAAGCCTAGGGATGAATAGGGGGTAGAAAGGTAATTTACACTGCATAATAAAAGAATAACATTAGGTGTGGGAGAAAGTTTGAAAATGAAGAAAAGGAATTACTGAGGTGGGGTAAGGCTTATGTAGTATGGTGGAGAAGATAATGGAGTTTTATGAATGGGATTTTAGTTGTTTGCATGTCTCTAATGTAAAATTGTGCAGTTCTATAATGTCTTCATTAAATTCAGCTACAAACCCATGCCTTATTAGCAGGAGACTGAGCCAACTTTTGGGGGAAAGTCAAAATCACCCTTTCAAAGCCATAAAGTATTTAATTCAAGTGCACTTAAAACTCCAAATCAGCCCTACCCTACTGCCTTCTGTGCTTCACCTTACTCTTTCATCCTACACTTCTTCAGTGTGGGATCTGGGCTCTCTTCATTATGCATACTGCCCAACCTCTGGGGAGTACACAGCCTCTTTGCATGTCAGAAGCCAGGCTAAAGGCAGCACCCAAACAACTTTATGATACAAGATTAGCCCACAAAATAATTTAATCTGATGTGTCCCTACTGAAACAAAAACATGGGTAAAAATCTGATGGGTTTTTTTTTAATTTTTTTAAAACGTTTATTTATTTTTGAGACAGAATGTGAGTGTGGGAGGGGCAGAGAGAGAGAGAGATGGAGACACAGAATCTGAAGCAGGCTCTAGGCTCTGAGCTGTCAGCACAGAGCCCAATGCGGGGATTGAACCCACGACTGTGAGATCATGACCTGAGCCAAAGTCAGACACTTAACCGACTGGGCCACCTAGGTGCCCCCAAAATCTGATGTTTTAATTAAAATGCATCTGTATCGACCTAGATAGAGAGATCATGCTCCAAAGAAAGGGAAGGGGATAGGCTTGTGCAATTTCCATGAATGACGAGGTCTGAGAACAAATTATAATCACTGCCAAAGATGGGATGAGTAAATACATGGAGAGCTGTGAGCAGTTGGACATTAAAGACATTGGCCATGGAAGCAGTGCTAAAATTTTCTGAAGATGAGCCAGTTAATAAAGAGGACTCCTGTAGAAGGAGTGGTGGACTTATAGTCGTGGACAAATACATATATACTGGACAGATACAACCTATACAAAAGGATGAAAGGAAGTCATTGAGCTGCCAGGACTGAATGCTAGAATCAACTCTATTTATCCCAGACCAGAGGAGCCTTAGAAACACCATAAAATATAGCCAAAGTAGTAGGGAGCCCTAATAGTGGGTAACATTAGAATCAGGAAAATACTGACATGTGAGGTTTGATCCAGTTTAACTTGATGCTGAAAAATAAAGAGAGCTGATATTTCTGGAACCCAGGAGTCAAGAACACAATGAAATCAGATCACACAATTTGTAATATAGAGAGTTAAGTATCTATCTGTGTACAAGGTACCAAGGGAAGGGTTAGGACCTACGTCAAAGGGAGATTACAAGCAATGACTGAGATAATTCATGTAAAATAATTCATCACAGTTCAAGGCACACAGGAGGTGCTCAAGAAGTATTACCTTTATCAATAGCATTATTCTAAGTGATTTTGAAAATTTTGCCAACCACATACCAGTTCTCACTACATAACATAGAACTAAAGCCACCCAAAATTAGGAAAAGTATAATCTTACTATATATGGGTCCAATGGTTGCAGAAGTGCAAGAACATCAGTCTAAATTTTTCTGGGAGATAAATCCCTCAGCTGGGCTCCCTCCCTCCAACATGAGGGTTGTTGGAAAGAGCTGATAATGTTGAGCTCTTGCTACAGAACTGCTATCACTAAACCTGCTAAGCCTGTTTGTTGCTCTCATGTATAAATACATTATCTGTTAAAAAAAACCAAAAAACAAAATACCCTCAACCTTTTGTATGAACAAAGTTTAGAGACCCACAGCACTTAAACTAATTAGATTTTAACAGGAGGTCTTTGTTTTGTAATATTTCACACGACAGACAGATGCTTCCTACTGGCTACAGTTGTCTTCTAGGGCAATTAGTCAGCCACCAACTGAAGACTTTTAACACCAGCATTTCTTTCTCAGCTTTCAGTATCAGGCATTTAAACATGTTATGAGTGTTAATTAATTTACACTTTCAGACAAAATGTCAAGGGTTTCTGAGAAGTAGGAGAAGATGTGCATAATCAGTTGCTATATGGCATTAGGAGTTTGTATCCCCTCTCATTCTTAGAAATATTAACCCCTATTCCAAATTGGAATCACAGGTTTGAAATGTAGATTAAGAACCATTAGTGTTCTTCTGTTATAAAGTTGATTAAGAAGTCAAGGATGTATGCAATGTAAGGACTATTAATATAGCTACTAATACTAACGTTACTGGGGATACTGTTTGTCATGCCTCATGCACATTGCATTTTACAAGAAACTTTGATATTTTCATTCTGCAATTTAAGCATTATTGTTCACATTTGGCACATGAAAGTCTTAAAATTCATAGAGCCCAGTTAACTTGTCCCAGGCACACATATACTAAAAGTGTAGCCATGATTTGAATTCTAAACTTTTAATTCTTTTTTTTTTCTTTTGATACAGAAAGAGAGAGCACAGCAGGAGAGGTGCAGAGTGGGGGCAGGGGGATAGAGGATCCAAAGCCTGTTCCACACTGACAGCAGAGAGATCAGTGTGGGTCTCGAACCCACCAACCATGAGATCATGATCTGAGCCAAAGTCAGATGCTCAACTAACTGAGCTACTCAGGCGCTCCTCCCAAACTTCTAATTCATACATGCTTTCTGCTACCCCCACTTTGACTCACTTATTGGGTTTGAATGGATGCTTTCACTGGTGATAGCTGGAACAGTTAGAGACTCAACAGGAAACAGATGGTATACTCAAATTAGGATAATTTGAAGAAAGTTTATTTTAAAAAGGGCTATATATCGAAGTGTGGGTAGTAGGGTAACCACAATGAACGATGCACAAAACCCTGTGCTGGTAATGTGAGAACTATTACTACCCCTGGGCCTAAAGGGACAAAGGTGGCAAGCACTTACTGAAATGGAGGTCATTCTGAGTGAAGAATGGCCCTTCAAGAAGAACAAAGCAAGCCCAAGATGACTTTGTGAAAGGAAGATGGGGTCCTAAATACACTCACTTCAGTTTCATGTTACCTTCTGATCCCCTGCCAGGGCCCCCTAATGTACTAGTCCAGTCCCAACACGAGAGGCATGGGAGCTCATTGATGCCCTTTACATAGAGTTTTACAACAGTGAATATAGTAGAAAATGAAAAAAAAATTAAGTGTGAAGGGCAAAGAGAAGAGAACACATATGAAAGCACTGTTTACATTGAACCAAGTGTGGCTATAAGAGACAATGCTGTTTCAAAAGTAGTTTGTTATAGCTTCGCTGGTCTTCAGTCTCAAAATTTATTTTTTATGATAATTCTTAATTAAATAATATGGTGGTTTTTAAACAAGAGACAATATAATTGTGAATATATGCATTCACTATATTTATACATATATATACATATACATACATACATACATACATATGTATACACGTACACATTTGTTTTGTCTTGTTTTTCAGTCCTTTGGAACTGCAGAGCAAGTATCTGTTGTAACAAGAATACTATTCTCTACTTATAAATGCATGTGGTGCCTCTTCCCTCCACCAAAAGCTATTCCCAAGAGTGAAACAATGGTCTGCTATCTACCAAAGGCCAAGGATGGCTCTTGAAGCTATTAGATACCCACACCAGAGTCAAAGTCAGAAGTGTGTTTTTGAAGGAATCAGACATTAATTGGAGAGTCAAAAGCATATAGCTGCAACTGTAGCTTTGTCTCAATACAACCCTCTTCTAAAATTAAAAAAAAAAAGAAGCCAGTTCACCAACAAGTAACAATAATAGATTCCTGTGACATCTTACTTACATGTATTCTTATTTGTTGTCTCTCTCAATCACTAAAGTATGAGCTTCAAGAGAGAAAGGACCTTGTGTGTCTCTTTAAAAGCAAATCCTCAGTGCCTCAAAGCATGCCTAGCATAGAATAAGAATTCAATAAATATTCATCAGATTTACCAAAGAATTATAATTAATCATCACTTGAATATTTGGGGAGAAACAAAGTATGTTTGGTTTGCAGAACTTCTTACATTGTTTGTACTTGAAAGATATGTAAAAAACAGATTCCCAAATATTGGATGATCATTTTAACTAAATAAGTGTACATTATAACAACATTTTCTTTATCCTCATTTCACAGACAAATAATCTGAATCTTAGAGAATTTAAGTAATTCTCACAAGGTCCTATTCTTCATAAGTGAGTGTAGCCCACATGCAACCCAAATACAGTTCTATTAGTCAGAAAACATGTAATTTCTATCCCCTTAGTTTGGCTGGGTGTAGCAAAGAATTCCCTGGTAAGATTGCTTGGAATTAAGGAGGGCACGTGTGATGAGCACCGGGTGTTGTAAATGTTGAACCACTAAATCGTATACCTGAAACTTAATATTGCAATGTATGTTAACTAACTGGAATTTAAAGAAAAACTTAAAAAAAAAAGAGTGTTTAGATCCCCCCCACAAAAAAATAAAAATAAAGAATATTTAGATTCACACCCACCCCCCAAAAAAGACTGCTTGGATTTGAAGACTAAAAGGTACACTACACTAGTAATGATAGTACATTCAAAGGCAAGAGAAGTGTGTGGACAGACATGGGTAGGTGGCTGGCATTTAATTGATCAGTTTTACTCAATGTGAAAGACTCTTACCAACTTAATAAAAATAGCCATCATTTTCCTATTACCCCCACTTACTGTGTCCATATACATATCAGAGTGTCTATAATGTTCATTCAGAGTATTTTCTGTTGATTTGGAAGGAATAATACTGCAGAGTATTAATAAATTCCTTGAAGCTCCTGACGGCAGAATGGTAGCCTGGCACACAACACTCAGGCCTTTTTTGTCAATACCTGACTGCATCCCCTAGCTCTCTTGTCATGCTTCATATGTTCCGAGTGTTAAGCAAGAAACAACTTCTTGAAGGTGTAATCAATTTTTCATGCTGCCAGAGAGTCATGTTAACATAAATGATTCTGTTCTAAATTTCCTATTTTAAGGGGAAAGAGTCCTATTTAAAATTTCATAATCTGACCATAGGTCACATTTTTAGGCTGAAGCTTAAAATAGTTTCAGGCAAAGAAGAAAACATAGTGTAGTTCTATTCAGATACCACTTCCACCATCATCGCCTTACCACATGGTGCCCCTATTCACTGTCATTAGGTTCCAAATATGTGGCCCAGGATACAAAGGACTTAATCCAGTGAGTCACTAAGATTTAATAGTAAAATAATAAAGAGAATATCAAGGTTGTTGTTTCTTAAAAGTGGGCAAAAAGCTTATCTCTATCAGAAACACCTGAGAGCCCCATCAAATATGAATATTTCTGGCATCCACCAAGACTTACTAAATCCCTAAGACTGGATATTGAAATAAGAATGTTAAACAAGATCCCCAGATGAGTCTTACGTACACTAAACTTTGAAATCTCACTGCTCTTTGTATCTCATCTATATATTCCAGGACAGTCCGGTAATTACTACCTCTAGAACCACAAACCTCCAGTATTGTGCAGCTCTTTCCATTAGAACATCTTTTTGTACTAGCTGATAATGTGTTTTTCTGAAACTGCCCACACATTAGGTGAAAACAAGATCACTTTTGACAGTTTTATAATGAGTGCAGAAGTCAGTGTTCTAGAATATTTTTCTAAACCTAAAAAGAAAACTGGGAAAATCTAAAAGAAATGGTATAACTGGGAGATTTTAAAAGCAATAGAGATTTTTTAAAAAAGCAATACAGATTCCCAATGACACAAAATAAAGCTATGTTATTCAATAGGGGAGCCAAATGGAAGCAGAAATCAATATCATCAGCTGGTTCCCCTTGCCAACAGAATGTTTTTTCGTGAGTGTGACTTTTAACATTGTGAAAACACATAATTCTAAAACAAAAAACAAAAAACAAAAACATAAGTGGGCCCCATCATCTCCTTAGTTCTCTTTTTCCACTTGCTACTTAAAAAGTTGGCTGGCCATTGAATTACAACATGATTAAGCACCGGTGGTTCTGATTATTATACTTCATTGCCTGGTGTCAAATATTTATACAACTTCCTCTTCTGTACGCCCCAACGTGATGCTCTACAATCTGCCAGAGTGAGTTCCTCAACCTGCTAGACATATCAGTTTTCCTGACTCTTTACCTTTCTATCAGCTGTTCCCTATAATTGAAAACCACCTATCTACTTCCCTTCTTCCTCCAACAACCATATTTGCCTGTTATGGACTGAATGTCCGTGTCTCTCCAAAATTAATACATTGAAATTCTAACCCTCAGGGCAATGCAATTCAGAGGTGGTGTCTTGGGAGGTGATTACGTAAGGAGGGTGAAACCTTCGTGAATGAAATTAGGGCCCTTCAAAAACAGACACGGGAGGACTCTTTCAACCCTTCCACCATGTGAAGACACAATGAGAAGGCCATCCATGAACCAGGAAGCAGACTCTCACCAGACACTCAATCTGCTGGCTCCTTGATCTTGAACTACTCAGCCTCTAGAATTTTGAGAAATAAATTTCTCATAGTTATAAGCCAATTCTGTGAACTGCTATTCTGTAATAGTAGCCCAAATGGACTCAGATACTGTCCTCTTCACCACCAAAATTTGCACATTTTCCAGGGCCAGCTCAGAATTCTCTTCTTAGTGATATCTTTCCTAGACATGTAACAGTTTTACACATTTTAGCGAAATTTGTATTTGCCTGATGGACTGGGCTCTTACCAATTTCAGTAACAATGTTCATCATTTTCCTGGAAAATAATAAAGGCAGTTACAATTGCCAGTCCCTTTTCTGAATATATTCACTGCAGAAGAGGTGGGATGATGTAATGCTTAAAACAGCAGGATTTGGTGTCTGACATCCAGACTTCATCACCAATGGCTACGTGAGATTGATCAAATTCCTTAATCTCTTTCTGTGCTTTGATGTCCTCTTCTAAAGAGTAGGGTAATGAGAGACTCCACCTTACAATAGGGTAACATATATAAGTTCATGCATTATAACTATATAAATGTAGTACTATTTAGGTATACTTATATTTAAACATAACTAAATAAATACTGTGAGGTTGAGAAGTTCTTTGCCATCTGAGAAATTCTTAGAATATTGTGAGCACTTACTTAATTCTAATCATTTGAAATATAACCAACGTTAATATTATTTCAACCTTTTATTACTCCATTTCCCAGGCAAGAAACTGAGCCGTGGATGAAAGCCATCTTAACCATCATCTGATAAATATCAAAAGGTGGGTGCTATAACAGATACTTTAATACATGAGTAAATGTTCACCTACCCACATTCCTCGTCATGGATCCAGCAGCGAGTTTATTTTCCACCTGAGGATGCTAGATATACTTCTGTATGCCTATAATTACTATCTCTGCCGAAACCCACAAAATGTCTCTGGCAACCTTCTCAGATTCATGTAAATTGCAAAGTAGGTTAGGAAGCAGTAGAACATTCTATCATCTGGCACCTAATTTCGGATATTAGTATTTTAACAACACTAAATATTGTCTTTTCCCTTGTTACTCTTATATTTCATTGCACTGAATCATCAGGAGTATTACACTGTTAAAAAATATCCTATAAATTGAATATGCTTTTCTTAAACTTAGACCACGTTTTGATTAAATCATAATATGCCAAAAATATAAGTAAGAAATGTACATATTTTTAGGTAATTAACAGTTGGAATTAGAGATGAATAGCACTTCCTCCCCCTTACCAGTTGGTTGGTGATTATAACTGGTATTTTTGTCCAGGCCAATTTTTATCATCAGTCTTTCTTACAGAAACTAACAGCCACTTCATCTTTTCAGCTGCTGTAATTCATCCAATTTCATATAAGAACTAGAAGAGATGGAATTGAAATCAGAGAAGAAAAACACCACTTCCCAGAGTTTGGGGCCCCACTGGTATCAAACAAATGGGTTGTATTCAGATATTTTCACAATAATTGATGTAGAGGGTTAAATAAAATACTTTTCATTCTCTTGCTACAGAAATTCTCCAAGATGTGTTGTTTTTGATAGTACTCACATTTCTAGCATGCCCATTGTTTTCCCCTCTTCAATTATGGCACTGACAACTCTCCATCCTCAAAAGGCAATGACAAGGCTACTCCCTAACTCTCCATCCTCAAAGGAAAGGAACCTATGATTTGTAACACAGCCTGCAATTCTCTTCTCTCCAAAGCAGGTAAGTCACACAGACCTTTGAATCAGTATTGGAATTATTATGATAAATATATTTACCCTCATTCAAGTGAAAATGAATGGTTAAGCTCACATCACTTGCATACAGCTCACACCAAACAGAGCTGGGAATCAATCCTACGTGGGCTTCTTGAATTCAAAAACTTACATTCTTTTTATACTTTCTATCTACGTTGAGTTAAATGCCAATGACAAAAAAGAGAAAACTGAGGAATTTACAGAGAAATCAGAAGGAATTCTGTGAGGGCCTGAGCTAAGGGAATAGCAGTATGAACAAGAAACCTGACACAGTGAGACAAAAACCTATAAATTGACCACATTTATTAAACACCTATTATGGACTATAGACTGTTCTAGACAGTATCCTCTTTTAACCCATATAATATGAATTGACCCGTCATTTGAGTCTTAAGTTATCAAAAGCACAATGATTTATAGATAGGAAACAGCAAGTAGAAACAGGAAGAAATAATAATTTTTATTTATTCTTTCCTCAGTTAACTAAGATATGTAGCCACTAATAGGGGCTGAGGTCAATGTCAAATTTCCAGGGCCTTCACATAAGTTGTGTCACAACAATGAAAAACACATAAAATTGATGTTAACTAAAAGCCAAAAGGTTTAAAAAAACTCACATATAATGCAATGTAAAATGTTTTTGGTGTATTTTAAATTGACCCACAAATAAACCTAAAAGTTGATGTTACTATTTTACTTGAAAATAAATAAAAAAGTAAATAAAATGTATTTTATTTTTTAAATGAAGGAATAATGGGGTCCTGTGTAATACTTTTTCAACTCTTCTAGAAAAACTCTTCAGCATGGCTATATTACTTTTAACATGGAAGAGTAATGCATTAAAAAAATGAAAATTCCTACATAGTTAAATGATTCCCATGGTTTAGGAAAATATTTCTTTTACTAGTATGGCTTGTGATTATTGTAATTGAATTGATCCCTTAAATTTTAGGTCTATGGCTATTCTTGGTTCAAACCAAACTCTTCCTGAGGAATGACCCCAGCTTAGTTCAAATCAAACTCTGTGGGGAAAAAGTTCACCATGCTTTGTAGTTGGCCAAACCCCAAATCCCTGGGTTTCCTATCGTAAGTCACCAAGAGGTGATTCAGTCTTTCCACAAGGACCCACTCATGGAGAAGGCCTGCCTGACCTGGCACTGAAGAAGGGAGTCAGGTCTGTAGTGTGGTAACCTCTATGATATTCCAGACAGTCACAGAGACTTTCTCCTTCTCTTATCACAAGAGGTAGCAATGCAGAATACTGTCACATTCGATTGTTTTTAACAAGCTTATGTGTGTTTTCATCTTAACACTTTGGAAAAACTGTGTTAATTTGTGAAAACAAATTCAAAATTAAAGTCACAAGTTTGGGAAAATCCCACCTGCCTGAATATATGTAAACACTAAAAAAGACTACCTATGATCTTGACGTTCAGACAATAGCATTGCATAGTTGATACATCATATAGGCTTTAGAGTTGGAGGAAGCTATATTTGAAAGTCAACTGCATCAGTGAGCAACTGGGTATCTGTAATTTAGGGTGCTTCAGAAACAAGACTCTGGAATATGTATTACAGTGCAAGTGGTTAATTTGGAAAGTGATCCCAGGAAACATCAGTGGGGAGTGGGAAAATAATAAAGAGGAAAGGAAATTGTTTAAAGGTGCTACACATAAGGCACAGGTTACTGTTACAGGCAACTGGGGCTCAATTCCATTGGAAAACCCTTGGAAACAGTAATTGTCTCAAAACAACAAGAAAGCTCAGGGGCTATACACCTACTCCCATCAGACACTGATGAAGGAAGAGCTATTGAGAGGATGTGCTAAGTAGTGCCTGTGAATGCTATCTACATACATTTTGTGCTCTGTAGATGTTCTCTCTCCTCATTTAGGATACAAAGTGTTGACTCTGTATACTGTTCACAGGATATAATTAGGTTTGCATTCCTTTGTCTTTTTTAAATTTGCTCACCTTCGCCTCATAACTTCCTAAAAGCCCTGAATAATCACATAAAAGAAGATATTTCAAGATTTTCCTAAGTAGGACTTAAAAAAAATCAAGTCTGTGTTTGTGTTAATATCAATACGATTGCTTAAGATTATCTAGCGAAATGAAACTATTATACTATCACAATTGTCTGAATCATCCCTAATATTATCTAGTCATTTTAAGACACTGGAGAAAATGATTCCTTGCTTAGATTCACATTTCTCATCTAAAACAAATAAAATATAAAAATGGAGCTGCTGATCTAGTATTAGTGGCAACAAATATAAAGTTTCCCTCCTTGTGGGTTCACTGGTTGATCCCTCACGTTAAAAACCCAGCATTTTCAACAATGTACTCCCAAAACTCAGGAGTATGAGTGCCTGGGTGGCTCAGTCAGTTAAGTGTCCAACCCTTGAATTTGACACAGGTCATGATCTCATGGTCACAATCTCACAGTCATAGAATCTAGCCCTGTGTCTGGCTCCACACTGGGCATGGAACCTGCTTGAGATTCTCTCTCCCTCTCCCTCCACCCCTCCCCTGCTCATGTGTGCACTCTCTCTCACTCAAAAAAAAAAAAAAAAAAAAAAAAAAAAAAAAAAAAAAGGAGCAAGACAAAGCTTTGATTTTAAAGACAGATCATAATTTACATTCAATATTTAAGTTATACCAAGATCACTGTGTGATCTAATTGCCTAGGCCTGGAATTTCCTTTCCTATTTTAAATCTGAGAATACCAAAGTTGACCAATTCTCTGTTCAAATACAATTTTATGTGGATTACAAATGTGTAAGGTCAGAAAAACTATGGTGGTCCAGTTTAGGCAAGAATGTAAACCCATAACTCTAGGTATAAGTATCTGAGGTATCCTACCTATTTAACCCTGAGGCACATTTGAGGAACTTCGGAGGTATAGAAATTCATTAAACTAGCTCTGGAGTGCAGGTGGGTGAGCTGGCCCACAGCTACATGAAGGTGAGGCCAGGAACAGCAGTGGACAGTGACTCCTCCTGAATGGCATTCCTCCTAGTACTTGGAGTCTAAGTGCACGTAATTAGCCCAGATATAGCTCTCTGGTGAAGGAGGGCTTATAAATCTCAGCTGGCTTTCGCAACACAAATCACTCTTGGTTAGAATTGCTCCAGCAGGATTTAGAGTCAGGAAAGAGCACATTCCCTGAAATTACTGTGAGGATGGATTATTCCAAAAGGAGGTATGCTGTCTTAGATATGTAATGTCATAGAATACAGATTCCAAACAAAGTATACTGCACAGACAGACCGCCAAAGAACAACCACACAGGGGGGTGGCACTGTATATGGGAAACAGAGAAACTGATGCCAAATATGTAAATCAGTAATGTGGCACGTGGTAAAAGAAGAGGCCATCATTGTATTAGGTAGCTATTATCAATATCAAAGTTGTAACCAGGTAAAACACCAATATTTTGGATAACTATGCCATTAATTCTGATTTCGACAACTTTTATTGAGTTTGGTAATTATACTCATTAACCCTGAAAAAACAGTATATGATTTTTTTGTTTATCGTAAAGTTTTTGGAAGGGGGTTGATTTACACAGATGGAATGACATCATGCAGATAGTGTAAAACTGTTGGCACTGTTTTCCTTCTCCTGAATGACAGCTTTGCCTATATTTCAGTAAAGGCTGCTTTAAATTATAGTGTTTTTGGTGGGAAAAGGTCAAACACTTCCATGTTAGAGGTCATCAAGATTCAATACTCCTTTTTGTTGGTAGGTTGAGCCCCTTTGATTTCTCACTAGTTTTATTATTTTAGTTCCCTATAGTTATATAGAAAGCAGAAAAATTTGATTTTCCATATTTTTAAATCCAAAGATCCCCATCTATTACTAATATTCAACATGCTTTAGCACTACCAACTGTTTTGAAATCTGTTTAAAGTTTTAATTTAACTCATTTGATATGGTTTGAAATCATTTTTTATAGTCTTGCCTGCAGTGAGAAATGTTGATATTCTGATTATTAGGTAATTTTCAATTTCCTCATTAAATCAATTATCCAACTTGAATGCATTTAATTAATCAATTATGTAAGTATTTGTTTTCCTAATAAATATTTATTGAACCTTGATTATGTCAGGCGCTGAAAATAAAGTAGTGACTAAAGGGAACGAATTTGCTGTATTCATAGACCTTATATTTAACTGAACATATTTTTGTCTTTGTTTGTTTTTGTTTTTGTTTGTTGGTAATACTACTCTTTTCATTTTGCAGGGAGACTATTTTGTGTCAACTGTCTTGCTAACTCTAATTATCCTGGCATTCTTGCAAAGTTGATATTATTATACCTATTTTACTGGGATGGAAACTATAACCTTAGATAGAGTTTAAATAAGGTGTATATAATAAAACTGCCAAATTAATGACTAAGCTATATATGGAATTCAAGTCTTTTTGGCTGGCTGAAATGCTGTAGCTATCATATCACACTAATCTTAGAGGTTTCCAGGGGAGGGAAATGATGGCTAGATATCTCACAGACTGAAATAGGTAATTGCACCTTAGCTTGGGAATACCTACAGATCACTATTGCAGTTCCAAGTTATGGCAAGGCATTAATGAGAACATTTCTCCACTTTTTATTTCACATATTATAGCTTTAAAAAATAAAACTGACTCTTTTGTGGACACCTCTGGGATTGTATGTCCCTCCTCCATCCACATGTGAGACAGCATAACTTTACCACCTTAATACCACATTTGATTTGATTCATCCAGAGCTGGGCCCCTGGGAAGAGAACTATATTTTTTTTCAAGTTTATTTTTCACACACACACACACACACACACACACACACACACACACACACAGAGCAAGCAGGGAAGGACAGAGAGAGAGGGAGACAGAGGATCTGAAGCGGTCTCTGAGCTGACAGCTGAAAGCCCAATGCAGGACTCGACCTCACGAACTATGAGATCATGACCCGAGCCAAGGTCAGACGCTTAACTGACTCAGCACCACCTAGGTGCTCCAGAATTTTTTAATTAAAAAAATTTTTTTAACATAAGAGCAGAGAAAACGTTAATCAGTTGATGAGTCAATTTTTTTCTCATAGTTAAAACCATATGATATAAGATTAGAATTTGTCAGTGGTCCTATCTCCCAGTATGTGAAACCAGAACTGTAGAGCAAAACAAAACAAAAACCCCAACATGTACAGAGAAAAATCAGTAGAGACAAACATCTGTATCACTAGAGAAATGTAACATAGAGAAACAGAGGCAGAGACAGGAATTGATCTAGTGACATTAGAGACCATTATTCCTACTGTTCTAGATGTCCAACATTTTGGTTTGACCTTGTCTTGGATTTTATGAACGTGTTTAACTGTGTTTCTGGTACATGTCATCTGACTTGGTGTTACCTTCACTTGCATCTTGGTAATAAGATAACCCTTACTCATAACAAAGCTGTGTAATAGCATATCCAAATATTTTTTCTCAATCAGTCACTTACTAAGATTATTCAAGTGATTTCATATCTCTAGATATCTCTTCCATAATCTGAAATCTGAAGTATTACTACTTCATAATGATATGAGAATCAAATTGGGCACTGCATGTAAAAGCACTTCATAACCATACATCACATGCCTATATATACATGCAAAGAATGATAAGAAATTAAGCAGTATATGGACATTTTGAAAGGCTCTCCATGACATCACCTGTAAGGCCTTTGGAGAGCATATGTTTGCTTGCCTCTCCAGTCCATTCTGCACCTAACTTATGCTTCAGTCATGCTGAATTACTCACAAGTCTCTAAACATATTTTTTAGCCTTTCCATACACCATCCCCTCTTCCTAGAATATCATTTTCCCTCAATCTCATGCACACTTATCTAACTTTTTCTTATGCTTCAAGATGAAGTTGGTGCCCTTTTGTAAAGCTTTCTTTCTATGATTTCCTTATTTATAGGAAGAATGGACAGTGTTTGCCCATTGTATTCTTTGGAAATAACTGTTTTCCTAGAACTCGTGGAATTTCCAATTAGTGTTTAATTTCCAATTTCATCCCCATGGTTAGAATCTTTGGACACAAAAGCTATGTCTTATTCACCTTTTATAAACCATCCAATATCTTTAATTCATCATCTTTAGTTGTCTACAGAAAATAAGAATTAAAGACACGTTCTAGGGCTCTTGGGTGACTCAGTCGGTTAAGCATCTGACTTCATCTCAGGTCATGATCTGGTAGTTGGTGGGTTTGAGCCCTGCATAGGGCTCTGCACTGACAGCTCAGAGCCTGGAGCCTGCTTCAGATTCTGTGTCTCCCTCTCTTTCTGCCCCTCCCCTACTCGTGCTCTCACTCTCTCTGTCTCCGGGATAAATAAATATAAAAAAAATAAATGTTCTAAGATGATCATTTTTTTCTTGAGTCTCCCTTTTGTTTTGTCCTTCTGGGTATTCCCTAGAATATGGTGATACCATTGCATTTATTTTCCTATAATGCAAGTGCATTAATATCTCTTGAGAATCAACATCTTTGTTTAAGAGAACTATGTCCTTGCTCAGGGATGAATGATAAAAGGTCACCAAAGAACAAACAAACCTCCTATTTATTTTTAGGAGACCAGTATTTTCATATAACTAGATTATATTTTAGCAATCCTGATTCAGTTCAATTTATGTATTCCACAGGATCAAGAGAGATTTGATCCACATTTTTCTTAATATATTATTACTTGTAGAGATTAAAGAAGTTTGTCATCATCCTGAAATAATCATGACCACACCCTATTACTGTACTTTTTAGTAGAATTGCTTTCATATGTCCAAAATCTATGCTAGATAATTTGTGAAACTGTATGCCAGATAATAGTTGATACTGGCATAACTAACTTACACAAATCGTTTCACTTCATCTTCACAATAACACTGAGAATTTTAATAGCACCCCATCTAACAGATAAGGAACCACAGACTTTACTTGACATGCTTGAAATCAAATAACTTTGTTCCTTCTGGAAAGGATAGTTATAAAAGCGTTCCTGGCATTCATTCCCAATAACCTAAAGGAAGAAGAATCCTTTCCCTATTTATCATTCTTTAGAGCCTTAAATTTCTTGTGTACCTCTTCCCAACTTGTTACTTTCCACATGTCTCATCGATTATAGGTCAGGCATCATGCCCTAGACCATTAGTGTACGTATAATATTCTTCTACTCACTCCCTTTTTGTGCTCTCTCTGCTAAAATCTTCTTTAAAAAATTATTCTATGGATCTTTTCATACAATGATCTCATTTTCAGAAGGAATGCTGGTAAAATCAGATAAAAAGGACCAGCCAGATGTCCGAGGTGGGACACTCCCCTTGCATGCTTTTGGTTTCTGCAGTCTTCCTTGCCTCTTGCATCAGCCAGCAGCCAGGAGCCAGAAGCTTGACTATATTAGTCCCGCCCAGCACGGAAGCACATATGTATAAAAGATCAGTAAAACCCCAGCCGATACTCAGCTTTTGGAGGTGACTTCGCTGGGCCAGCACCGGTGCTAAATAAACAGTCTTTTCTGATTTCCCAAGAGTGTGTCACTTGTCTCCTCCTGGGCACCGAGTATTTGCTGTAACATTTTTGGTGCATGGGCAAGGAAGCCAACAGCCATGCTGGTCCCTTGCACCACCGGTGTCAAGAACCAGTGGGGGAACTGCCACTTTGGGCCCCTGCGACAAGAAGGAAAGTGCACCACCAGTGGTTTCACTGAATGCTGACCCTCTCCAAGCCTGATGATAGCCAGCCACTGCCACATTGTAACGGATGCTGTGGGGAATCAGAGAATTTTGCCAGGACGGGACATTGGATTGGGTGGGTCCCCAGGGGCCCAGGACCGAATTCAGGTTGGCCCTAGAGGGGAAGCTTGATCACATCCTGGGAGATAGAGTTACCACATAGACAGGGAAGTCCTGGGTGGAAGTCTGCAATCTGTCTCAATATGTGTGTGAGTGCCTGCGTTCCACAATTTTAGCTATGGAGCCTGAGTGGATCCTACCCTGCAATTCCATGATGACTTCATATGGCTCAAGGCAGAATCAGGTCCGCAGAGGCCTGATCTGAGTCAGGGGTTTATACTGACCTGCCAATGCTAAGAGGTGTCTAAATCTCTTAGGTAAGAGGTGCTAAGAGAGTGGCCAGGCAGATGAAATGACCTCTTCCCTCATTGTTTGTCTGGTGACACCATACATTGGGAGGGATCAATCTAGGATACCAGGTTTGGGGCGCTGGGGGCTGGGGGGGTGTGGAATTCCTCACAACCAACTGTTAGAGCCAACTGTATATGGTCAGTCTACCTCAGAACAGGGACTTTAAGGAATATTCCCAAGCAGCTACCAAAACTCCCTTTGTTTCAGGGAAATTCCCTATCTTCTCTGGACAGATATGGGCTGCCTAATTCCACTAGTGGAAAACAAAACAAAACAAAAACCTGGAGTCTGATCCTCTGTCTGAGCCAACAAGATTTAAAACTTGGAATTCTCTTTCTCTGCCTTCTACTAACACCTGGACTCTTCTGTCTTCCCGTCCCCACCCCCTCCTGTTTCTGCACCACTTGGGGTGTGGACAGCATAACTGGCTCCCCAGTGCCTCAGGCACCATCAACTCCTCCTCCCACCCTAGATGTCTAGGAGTGAAGACCACCCATTTCAGATTTCCCCACCAGTGTTCCAGGTAAAAATTAACCATGGGGAACAAACTGTCTTAAGTGGACCCAAGTAAAATGTATTCAGTGCTTAAGGTAATTTAAGTATGTTGGTTTTGACACAGACCTGTTTATCAACATTACGGAAACAATCAAACAATAAAAAACAAAACAACTTTTATTCCACCTAGATTTGCTGAAGGTCAAGTAAGCTCATTTAACCTCTTTCTAATTTGTTAGCAAAAGGATGACTTAAAGTGATGGTTAACTTTGTCTGATAGTTTTCATGGGTAATTTTAAAGATAGCTTTCAAAGTCTTTGGTAACCTAAAATATTAAAGTTTTTTCTTGTATGATAAGTTGGATTGAATTCATCAGATATCAAATGAGATAAGAGGCTAAGGCACTAATTACTAGATGTACGTTTTTGCTTATGACTTGAGAAACTAAGGATATTTGGATCTTTGGGAAAACATGCTTTATGCTTAAATGGAGATAAGGGACACCTTTCTTCCTTTTTGCTATAGACGGGTAATTCCCGAATGAAGGCCATTACTTCTTTGGAATGCATTATGACTCATTTTCTTTTGCACAAAGGCTTTGCCCCAATACAAATTCTAGGAGGAAACCTGGACACAACGGAAAATATCAATTATAATACTATCCTACAATTGGACATGTTTTGCAAATGTGAAGAGAAATAGGGAGAAGTCCCCTATGTTCCTTGTTTGGGGGCCTTAAGACAAAAAAATCAAGATATAAGCAATGTAATGTGGATCCTGATTTAATGGCAACTCTTTCTGAAATGCAGCAATCAGGAGGGGAAACAATTAAGGGTCCCTAACCTGTATCCAAAGCAGATCTAGAGAAGGAGGAAGGGAAGTCTTCCACCTCAACCTCCTCCTCCTCCTCGAGTCCTCAATCTATATAAAAAAAAGCAGTTCTGCTCCCTACTGACCACCTTTTCCAGACTCTCCCTGTAATATAACAGATAAGTTTCCCTTACAAAAAGCTAGAATTCCAGAAGGAGAAACTTTTTACACTACAAGGTTTAAGACCAATAAAAGGAGATCTGAGTACATTTTCTGATCAGATAAGAACATAGAGGCTTTTCAGAATATTACGTATGTTTTTTACTTGATCTGGAAAGGTATAATGCTTTTGTTAATTCAGACTCTTAATGAGACAGAAAACTGTGGGGTTCAGGCAGCAGCTAAGAGATACGGGGATGAGCATCTTATTAATTGCCATGAGACTGGAGGTCCTGTAGGAAATTTCCAGCTCCCTCTTGGAGCTCAGGCCATTCCACCCCAAGATCCTAACTGGGACTATGACCATCCCATTGGGGAATAGTATTGCTGCCACTTCCAAGCTTGTGTTTTTTTAAAAAAGAAATTAAAGAAATCTAAGATTAAGCCCATAAAGTACGCTAAATTAGCCACTATTTTACAAACACAGAATGAGAGCCTAATGGTCTTCCTGGAGAGATTGAGGGAGGCTCTAATTAAATATATGGTTATCTCCCCTGACACCCCTAAGGCTGAGATGATTTTAAAGGACAAATTTGTCACTCAATCAGCCCTTGATATCCAGAGGAAATGAAAAAATTGGCTGTTGGCCTGGAAGGGATCCTGGAGGAGCTCTTATGACCTGACAATAGGGTATATTACAACTAAGAGAAAAAAACAAAACAAAACAAAACAACAACAAAAACCCAAAAACAAAAACAAAAAACAGGAAGGAGGCTTAAAAAAAAACTCTGAGGCCTTAGTTGTGGCTATATCAGACTAGACTTCCCAAGGTCCTGGCACCAAATGCCTTTGATGTGGCCATTAAGACTGCCCTGAGAAGAGACAATAGAAGTCAAAGCCCTGTAAGCCATGCCCTTTGTGTGGAGACATTCACTGGAAGCCTGAATGCCCTTGAGGACTTCTATCTGTGAGGGCTCAGATAACCAGTGTCCCTGGAAGGGACTGATGGGGCCTGGGACTCTTTGGGGTGGCTCGCAGAACCAACTGTCTATTGGAAGGTCTGAGCTTCAGATAACTCTGGAAAATTCAGGTAACTAGAAAGTCAGTTCACTTCCTTCTTGATATTGGAGACACCTTTTCTGTCTTCCTTTTCACTCCAGGACAACTATCGAAATGGCAGCATGACAATTAGAGGTATCACCAGAAGAATTCTCACTAAATTTTTCTCTCAGTCCTTGGGATATATACGGGGAAACCTAATTTTTTCTCATTCTTTCCTGATAATGCCAGAGAGCATTACTCCCTTGTTAGAAAGGGATATTATAACTAAATTAGAGACTATAGGGCTACTATCTCCAAGACAGATAAACAATTATATGAGTTTTTGGTAATTACTGGATATTGTAGGCTGTGGATACTGGGATTCAGCAAATAGTTCACCTGCTATATCATTTCTTAAAGAAGACTCATTCCCACCTACTCTCCCAATGAAATAAGCTCAAGTCTGACTGATGAACACTGACTCTAGCCCTTGGGATAGTTACAAACAGAGAAGGGACAACTACTATTACCAAGCTCACAGAGCTAAAAGATCACTGAAGTACTACATCAGGCCTTTCATTTAGGGAGGGATCCAATGGCCCAAAGGATGTTTACTGAAAACATTTGTCAAGAACAGTTCAGCAAATAGTATCAGCCTATAAGATATGGTAAATGGCTGCCTTGACTTTTTCTCTAATAGGACTCCCAGCTCTCAGAAAAGTTTTACACCTTGAAATAAAACAAACTGTCTGCTTATACTCAGCAAAACTATAAATAACACCTCACAAGCATTAGATGCTTTAACAAAAAAGTTAAAGTTAGGGCCAAACACTTGGAGAACAGAGCCACCATTGATTACTTACTGCTCCTCCATCACCTGGGTTATGAGAAATTCCCTGACATGTTGTTTCACTATAACAAATAATTCTCCCAGTGTCTTCGAACAGATAGATGACATTCGGGCTTAAGTGGACAAAGTCAGGGTCTCTACTGGATTGTTTGGTTTGGGAACTGGGGACATTATCTTAAAATGCCATCTTTTTGGTCAATATAATATTCATGTTTTTCTCTTTGTGTCTGCTAATGTTTATGCCACCTCATGCCTGCCAGCCTTCCTGTAAAACCATACTGTGGGCCATGTGACTGAGCCTTGGTGAGTACCCACGTGCTGTTCTCCACACCATCCCTTATCAGCTTGAAGAAGCTAGAATGGTCATCATCCCTATTTCCTAATAGCAGCTACAGGCCCTATTCCAGGAGGAGGAATGAATAAGGAAAGAGTTAACATTAGGCAGGGAGAGAAAAGAGACCTTCAGGAAGGCAGACTACAGGTGCAAATGGGACGCTAAAGAAGCAGATGGGGTTCTCCCCTTATAAAATCCTTTATGGGTGCTCTCCCCCCATTATCAAGGGCATAGGGGGGAATCTAAATAAAAATAGGCAATATATCCCTAAGGCAACAGTTGCAGACCCTTGGCTCTATGCTAACCACCTTACACCACTGGGCTAAGGAACAAATCAAATCAACAAACAGAGGCAGAAATTAGCAGACTCACAATAATCTTGGGGCAACATATGGAATTGGGCATCTGGGCTCCTCCCATTAGCTGGTCCTCTCCTAAAGCTTTTCATAGCCCTCCTCTTTGGTCCTTGTATTCTTAATATGCTAATCAGAAGCTATAAAACTTCTAGTGTAGAAGCTATAAAATTCCAGATGATGTTTCAGTTAGACCATTCTAGCTATCACTACTCTCCTTTGGATGATGTAGAACCCTAGTTGCCACATTCATCCCTTCAATGTCCCTGTCCATCAGGAAGAAGCCAGAACAGTCTTTTGCCCTTCCTCCTGTGGCAGCAAAAGTTTCCCTGTCCCCCACAAACTGATTTTCTCTAAGTTTGCTATAGCAGCTTGAGAATCAAGAGGTGGGGAATGAGAAGGAAAGCTGGTAAAAGCAGGTAAAAAGAGCCAGCCAGATGTCCAAGGTCAGATACTACCCTTGCATGCTTTTGGTCTCTGCAATCTTGATTACGTCTTGCATCAGCCAGCAGCCAAGAGACAGAAACTTGACTATACTAGTCTGGCCCAACCCAGAAGCACATATGTATAAAACATCAGTAAAACCCAAGCTGGATGCTCAGTGTTTGGAGGAGACTCTGCTGGGCCAGCACCAGTGTGAAATAAACAGTTTATTCTGATTCCCCGAGTGCATGTCACTTGTCTCTTCCTGGACACCAAGTATTTGCTGTAGCAATTTCAGACTGTTGAGCTACTAGATTCTCAAAATCAATCCTTATATATTGTTTTATTCTCAGCACTTGGTGCAATGTGTAGCATATTAAGTACATTCAATAAATATTTTTGAAAGAATGAAATGATGTATCTTTAATTCCCAAACAGTTGCATTCTCAATTTTGAAATATTTAATTTTATTTTCTTATATGATCCTATTATAAAATGTGACCATCTGGTACCTAATATCTAGTATTTAATATTTCAGAATATTACAGCACTGGGCTATGTTCCTTCTCTTCTGTACTAATGGTGGGGAAAGAATTAGGCCTGATTAAGTGTTTACATGGATCCTTTTCAATGAGTCTATTCCCATGTACCACTTAGCCTTCTTGAGCAGAAGTTTTCAAAGAAGATAGAAAAATCGTATCTAAATATATGGCCAATCATATGAAAAAGAAGAAGACATATTACTCCTTTGTCCCTGCCATTTAAAATTCCAATGAAGTGACCCTTATGGCATTTTGGAGTGGTGGGAGTCTGGAGCTGATGGCCAAGAAAGAATTCTTGAGATGTCTTTGGTGCTGAAAGGGCGGGCCTACTCCGGCAGACTCCATCTTGTTCTGTGTCCTTCACCTAGACCACGCCTCCACCCCTTGAGTAACCTCCCGCTCACCCGTTCAAACTTCCTGATCAAAACACGCCCAGCGACCTGCGGAACAGGGCTCCGACCCTTCCCCAGCCAATCGACCGAGGCCACGACCCTTCCCCAGCCAATCGGCTGAGGCCACAGCCATTACCTCACCAACTGCCTCTAGGCCCCAATAAAACCTTTGTGCTTTTGAAACTCGCTCTCTTGGGGTGCCTGGGTGGCTCAGTTGGTTAAGCGTCCGACTTCAGCCAGGTCACCATCTCGCGGTCTGTGAGTTTGAGCCCCGCGTCAGGCTCTGGGCTGATGGCTCAGAGCCTGGAGCCTGTTTCCGATTCTGTGTCTCCCTCTCTCTCTGCCCCTCCCCCGTTCATGCTCTGTCTCTCTCTGTCCCAAAAATAAATAAACGTTGAAAAAAAAAGTTGATAAAAAAAAAGAAACTCGCTCTCTCTCCCTGGTATCTCACCACTGCATCAGTGCAGGTAGGGGATTGAGCTCAAGCTAGCTCGAATAAAGGCTCTTTTGCTTTTGCATCGGACTCGGCTCCCTGGTGGTCTTTGGGGATCACGAATTCTGGGCATAACAGTGCAAAAAGGTGATTTTATTAAAGCACTGGGACAGGACCCAGGGGCAGAAAGAGCTGCATTGGGGTTGTGAAGAGTGACTAATTATATACTATGGAGTTGGGGGAAGTAAAGGCAAAAGGGAGGCCTCCAGAAGGACTTTCATATGCTAAAGAGGACTCATAACATAATGGATGCCTTGCTATTGTCAAGCTAAGGTTGTTTTCCCTCTAGTAAGGCATTAGCATCAAGGCAGTAGGAAGTTCCTGGAGAAATATTATATTTTGCATTTGCCTCAAGTATTCATCAAAGGACAGCAGGTTATAAAGAAATCAATTGTACCTACCATTTCCTTCTTGTCTTTGTTCTCCACATCACAGTGGAGGGAAAAGTGATATTAGGGGCTCCAGGAAACAGAATTCATAGGTTTCTGGAGACAAGGGTATTGATAAGATAGCGTTTTTCTTGTGATTTACTAAGATATTTGTAAACTGAGGGAGACTCATGTCCTGCATGACTGTGATCTCAATCAGTCAACCTCTTTTTTTTCTGTCCTTTCCTTTGTTCTTAGGCAGCCAGGATAGCCTGAGGAATATCACACATAACTGCCCCCCCCAAGCAGGGGGTTGGGGGAGTTGTTTGCAGGGTGCCAGCTGGCCTTTTGTTCCCTCCTTAGCCTCATCAAGTGACTTTGACCAAGAACAAAGTAAAGGAGCATCAAAGAGTTCCTCCTTGAGGTTAATACTTGGGGCTGGTTAAGATTAGGGCTAATATAAAAATTTCTGCAAGTTTTTAAAACTCTACTGTGTGACACATGTTCTATGCATTATCATATCCTGGAGTCATTACAATAGACATGGGGAGTAGATAGTATGCATTAGCCACCCTGTTAAAGGAAAAAACAAAAACAAAACCAAACAAACAAACCAAAAAACCTAGCTTGGCTTCATTGAGGGTAAGTGGATATTCCAAAGATCTAGAAAATGACCATGGCTGAGAAAATGACCATAGCAAACCCTCCTCTGTCTCTAAATCACATAGTACATATCACTTTGCTGAAATTCAATTCACATGACTGCAGCCAGGAAAGCTGAGTCACAGTCACCAGGATGTTTATTTAAACGACAGACTCCTGGCTTCCATCTTACTGAATCAGTACTTGAGATGGTTCAGGAATATTTGCAATAATTTTCTAGATGATGCTAATATACATCCAGGTTTAGTGACACTGAATTATATTCATGATATTCTCTAAAATAAACTTAACCTTCAGTGAGCCAATTTAGTGTAATCAATTTAAATGTGTTAAAGAAGTTATCAGTGGATGTATAATATATGCCAGGAATTATGTTAGATTGTGACCAGGATGATGACGACAACAAAAACCTAAAAAGATACTGAAACTGAAACAAAGGTGGAATCCAGACATGATAGGGAACTGTCAGAGAAACCAATAACTTGAAATGTCCAATGATAAACCAACGATAAATGCTTTGAGGATGAAATTGAGAGAAAAGAGGAAATAATTGTCTCTATTTGATGAAGGAGGTTAGAAAATTCAGAGGAGATAATATCTTTATTAAAGTAACTTCCTTTATATTACTTGTCAGAAAAACAGTATCTATATGGTACATTTCCAGCCTCAGGCTTTAGTTTTCACAAGAATAACAGTTTGAATTTATCTGAATTTTTAAAAAATCTTGCTGTCTCTCTCTCCCTCCATATGTATATGCATTTTATTCTTTTATTTATTTGGTATTATTTGTTTAGGAGCCAGCATATTCAGGGGATATTGTGGTAACTCAAAAGAAAACATACGGAGCAATCCCTATCAAAATAGCACCAGCATTCTTCACAGAGCTAAAACAAACAATCCTAAAATTTGAATGGAACCACAAAAGACCCAGAATAGCCAAAGTAATGTTGAAAAAGAAAACCAAAGCTGGAGGCATCACATTCCCGGACTTTAACCTGTATTACAAAGCTGTAATCATCAAGACAGTATGGTACTGGCACAAAACAGACACCTAGATCAATGGAACAATAATAGAGAACTCAAGAAATGAACTCACAAATATATGGGCAACTAATCTTCAACAAAGCAGGAAAGAGAATCCAATAGAAAAAAGAAAATCTCTTTAGCAAATGGTGCTGGAGAACTGGACAGCAACATGAAAAAGAATGAAACTGGACCATTTTATTACACCATACACAAAAATAAATTCAAAATGGATGAAAGACCTAAATGTGAGACATGAAACCATAAAAATCCTACAGGAGAAAACAGTCAGCAAGCTCTTTGACCTCGGCCACAGCAACTTCTTACTTGATATGTCTCTAGAGGCAAGGGAAATAAAAGCAAAAATTAATTATTGGGACCTCATCAAAATAAAAAGCTCTGCACAGCAAAGGAAACAATCAATAAAACTAAAAGGCAACTGATGGAATGAGAGAAGATATTTGCAAATGACATATCAGATAAAGAGTTAGTATCAAATCTATAAAGAGCTTACCAAACTCGGGCTCCTGGTGGCTCAGTCGATTAAGCATCCTATGGCTCACATCATGATCTCACAGTTTGTGAGTTTGAGCCCTGCGTCAGGCTCTGTGCTGATAGCTCAGAGTCTCAAACAAATTCTGTGTCTTCCTCTCTCTCTCTCTCTGCCTCTCCCCCACTCTCTCTCTCTTATAAAAATAAACAAACATTAAAAGCAGTTTAATAAAAAGAATTTACCAAACTCACATGAGAAACAAATAATCAAGTGAAGAAATGGGCAGAAGACTTAAGTAGACACTTTTCCAAAGAAGGCAAACACATGAAAAGATGCTCAACATCCCTCATCATCAGGGAAGTACAAATCAAAACCACAATCAGGTATCACCTCACACTAGTCAGAGCGGCTAAAATTAACAACTCAGGATATGACAGATGTTGGCAAGGATGTGGAGAAAAGGGAACCCTCTTACACTGCTGGTGGGAATGCAAACTGGTGCAGCCACTGTGGAAAATAGTGTGGGGGTTCCTCAAAAAATGAAAAATACAATTACCCTACAATCCAGCAATTCCACCACTAGGAATTTATCCAAAGGATATAAAAATACTGATTTAAAGGGGCAAATGCACCCCAATGTTTATAGCAGCACCATCAACAACAGCTAGATTACGGAAAGAGCCCAAATGTCCATCAACTGATGAATGGATTAAGGTGATGGTGTGTGTGTGTGTGTGTGTGTGTGTGTGTGTGTGTGTGTGTAATTAAATACTCCTTGTCAACGAGAAAGAATGAAATCTTGCTATTTACAACATGGATGAAATTGGAGGGTATCATGCTAAGCAAATAAGTCAGTCAGAGAAAGATATCATATGATTTCACTCCTATGTGGAATTTGAGAAACTTAAAAGATGAACACAGGGGAAGGGAAGGAAAAATAAGATGCAAACAGACAGGGAAGCAAGCCATAAGAGACTCTTACATACAGAGAACATACAGAGAACAAACTGAGGCTTGATAGAGGTGGGTTGGTTGAGGAGTGCATTAAATGGCTGAAGGTCATTGAGGAGAATACTCTTTGGGATGAGCACTAGGTGTCATATGTAAGAGATGAATCATTGTGTTCTACTCCTGAAGCCAAGACTATACTGTATGTTAACTAACTTGAGAACAAAGAGAGAGAGAGAGAGAGAGAGAGAGAGAGAGAGAGAGAGAGAGAGAGAGGAAGCATATTGATGTCCAGGTTAATTTATTCTTGTTATTTCTTCTATGTGACTTTATTAGATAGTTTTTATTTCAGCACATAGAATATATGACACTATAGGATGAAAGTTATATTTTATACTGTATATTCTGTTGTTTTAATTTTATTTCAAAATCTCAATAGGAGATTCACTCTTAGAATGTCCAGTGCTATGAGAAAGCATGATGAAATCATGGAAACCTCTCATTCCTGACACTGTCTTCTGAAACTACCTTTATTGGTTCCTCTGGAACATCATGGGAATTGAAGTTTAATGGTTCCAAATTAAAACTGGTTTCAAATAAACTGCAAGTGCAAACTGGGAGAATATTTATCGAAATTAAGTTTTCTTTTTTCTACTTTCCTCCGATTATATCTTTGTTGAGGTTTTTGTAAATGAAAGTAAATGGCCACATTTGGAAAAGAGAACTTACTGAATCTTCCACATTAACTGATGACATGAGCAAGGACCTGAGAGGGTAAGGCGCATTCCCAAGCACACACGGCACTCCTAGCTCTCAAATTGCCATTCCACTCTCAACCTATAACCTTTCCACTTCGTCTCACTACTCCTTAAAATAATATATTGGGAGTAGGGGAAATTATTAAAAATAATTTTTAAGCTTTTCCAGAGGATACATATAGGACCAAGGAGACTTACACACATAGAAGGTTGACCTCCTAACTATGGCATGCATTGTGTCTTAGTGGCATTTATTCACCATTAGATTTTTAATAAGTATCATGGTACACCTCCCTGAACATACAGGTTACATCCAGGGACAGGTCAGCTTTTGACTGTTTTTATCTATAGAAAAAAATTAATATTTATTTTGAGAGAGAGAGAGAGAGAGAGAGAGAGAGCGAGCGAGCACAAGTAGGGGAGGAGACAGAGATGGAGAGAGAGAATCGCAAGAATCTGTCAGCGCAGTCTGACTGGGGTGTGATCTCACAAACCGCAAGATCATGACCTGAGCCAAAATCAAGAGTGAGACTCTTAACTGACTGAACCACCCAGGCATCCTATTGACTATATTTATCTTTGATGACATATGATGAGAAAATTATTGCTATCACTCTCACCCTCCTCTCCTCCTGTCCAGAATATATAGCTAACATATTTCTCTATGTTAGGGTCCTGATATTTCCCTTACATTGTTCTTTGGGGAAATTAATTGATATTTCACTATTTCTAGTGTTTTAGTTTTTATCTTGAACAGAGTAAGCTTATCTTTAAGTCAAAACAGGCAGATCATTGCAGCTTGTAAGTCAGCCAACAGTAGACAAACCATCACCATGGAAAACTAGAGAGGAAAAAAAAAAACTACATCATACCAACTGTGGGAGAAACCTTATTTAGCGTCTAATTTTTCATGAAAACAAATGGTGATGGACAATGACCGCGATCACCAACCTATGTGAACAGGAGTAAAAAAAGCAAGTGCTGATCCTGAGACCTAAGACTAAGTGCTTATCTCCTCATCTTTAGATGTCAATGGGACACACACGTGTCCGCACGGATTTCATGGTAGTTGGATCACAGAGAAGCAGTGTGGAACCTCACAGAATTTCACAGATGTGCTCAGACTCCACCTACAATGTGCACGTTCACTCTTAGAAGGTCCAGTGCCATCTCTGCTTTGAAAAACAAACAAACAAACAAATCAAATGGTAGTCACTGACAGGAAAATGATTAAAGAGGCAAAAAGTTCCAACTGAGACTAAACCACGTATTCAAATGTTTCAAGGAAGGGAAAGAGTTAATCCATTAACAAAGATCACTTCATATATGGAGAAATTTACCAATGAGGTATTATTTTTTGTCCACTTACCAGTAACAACAACAATAATAGGGCTTTGCAAAATGTGTAACTTCAAAGTCAACGAGTAAGAAACTGGGATTCCTGCCCCATGCTCTTTCCACTACACTGTGCTAATGGTCAGGTCTGAATGAAATTTAAATGTCACATCTCCTCCATGACTCATAAAATGCCCAGTGCCATGATAAGCTGATTTATTGTGCGTGGCCAGAGAAGAATCCATAGCATAATAGACTATAAAAAAGGAAACAATTAAAAATGACCATATGTTCTCATTTTACAGATGAGGAAATGGAAACTGAGAGGGGAAATGACTGCCAGTTGATCATTAATAGAATTTATTGAACCCAGTTCTGATTATATCACTCTTTTCTTTAATATTATTCAGTGCTTACCAATGAACTTCAAATGAAATCCAAACTCCTCTGAATGAATTATGAGACCCTCTGAGATTCACTTCTGCCTCTTTTTATGTGCAACAGCTATTCAAGTCCTCTTTTAGAGAGCCTGCTACATCAAGTACTAATCTTCTGGGACTAAAGCTTATATATGTGTGTGTGTATACACACACACACACATTACATATACATATACACACATACATACACACACATGTATATATACACACACATATACAGATATACCTATATATATATATATATATATATATATACACACACACACACATACATATATATACACACACATAGAGATATACCTATATATATATATATATATACATATATATATATATATATATATACACACACACATACAGATATACCTATATATATACACACACATATATATACCTATACCTATATACACATATATACCTATACATATATATACATATATAACTATACATATATATATATTTTTTTCTTTTTGAAAAAGAGAGTGTAAGTGTGTGAGTCGGGGAGAGGCAGAGAGAGTAGAAGACACAGAATCTGAAGGAGGTTCCAGGCTCTGGGCTATCAGCACAGAGCCCAGTGTGGGGCACCAACCCACAAACTGTGAGATCATGACCTGAGCAAAAGTAGGACACTTAACCGACTGAGCCACCCAGGTGACCCATGGGAGTAAGTTTTTTAAACCTCCTGTATATTCTGACTGAATTTATTTTCCTCTGCCCCTCCATAGACATACAGGTCCTAACTAATACCTATTTATACTTCAGAGTTCACCTTAAATGTCCTTCCTAGAATGGACAAGATTTCCTGCCTGGGTTATTTTCTAATATCACTTTTACTAATTTTTTGCACTTGTCAAAATCAAGATTAGATAATTACACTTTAAAATTTCTGTTTAAAGTCTAGATTCCCTTCTAGACTATAAACTCCATGAGGAAATGTATTATAACAACCCATTTTTTAATGATTGAATGTTAAATTGAGAATATTAGGAGCAAAACAGATTTTATTTTATTTTATTATATGAAATATATTGTCAAATTAGTTTCCATACAACACCCAGTGTTCATCCCAAAAGATGCCCTGTTCAATGCTCATCACCTGCCCTCCCCTCTCTCCCACGCCCCATCAACCCTCAGTTTGTTCTCAGTTTTCAAGAGTCTCTTATGCTTTGGCTTTCTCTCCCACTCTCTTTTTTTTTATTTTTTTTTTCCTTCCCCTCCCCCATGGGTTTCTGTTAAGTTTCTCAGGATCCACATAAGAGTGAAAACATATGGTATCTGTCTTTCTCTGTATGGCATGAAACAGATTTTAAAGGAAATTTCAATTCCTCATGGAACGCTTGAATTCTGTCTGCACGTCTGTCCCCAAATGGCTAACTTCTATTTTTGTTTTAAATCAGGGTCATCTTTTACAATGGAGACTTTTCTCTTTTTTTTAATATTTATTTATTTTTTGAGAGAGAGAGAGTGTGGTCGGGAGGGGCAGAGAGAGAGGAGACAGGGGATCTGAAGTGGGCTCTGTTCTGACAGCAGACAGCCAAACGTGGGGCTCAAATTCACGAACCGTCAGAACCTGACTTGAATGGAAGTCTGACACTTAACCAGCTGATCCACCCAGGAGCCCCCACAATGGAGACTTTTCTACAGGTACTTACTGCTACTCTTCCACCTATGTTTGATCAGTGTTGAAAAGTTTGAGACCTTATATAAGACTGTGAGACTATAAATGCTACAGAGGACATTTAAAAAAAATAGTAAAATAATTATTTACATACAAATATCTAGTAGTAGTTAAATAAAATCTACTTCTTATTATATATCATTAAAATATCAAAGAACCTCAACTTACAATATTTTACTAGATTTAT
This sequence comes from Prionailurus viverrinus, assembly GCF_022837055.1. Lineage (NCBI taxonomy): Eukaryota > Metazoa > Chordata > Mammalia > Carnivora > Felidae > Prionailurus > Prionailurus viverrinus. Next base: position 22,838,330 of record NC_062575.1, on the reverse strand, counting down.
AATGATGTATGAAATAGAATGAAAATAAGCATGGATAACTATGAAAATGGCCAGGGTAATAGCTAACTTCATAAATGAGGAAGGCCCACCATTCAAAGTAATTTGCATTTTTAGAATGTGATCTCAAGTAAACCTAATGGCCAATCAGACTAAACCTTCTTCTTCTATGTCTTTGTCTCCCTTCTTTGGGTTTGGTAAAAGCACTGAGTCAAACTTAACTTTTCCTTCTAATGGAGAATGACCATTTTATTCTCATTTTAGTGGATCTCTGTCCTTGGTTGGCTATTAAATAGGAGTCTCAACATGTCCTCCTTCCAACCTTTAATTTACAAGATTGTAGCCCTATGTCTACCAGATCAGTGTCACAGGATATTATTTCTTGACTTTCACTTTCAGCATGTTGTATCTGGAGAACAATGTCAGTTGCTATTAAACATCTATTTGAAATGATTTTGCTGCTTAAGAATTTTACTTTGCTTGCCTATGGCATCTTAGCACTCAGGCCAGAAACATTTTTAATGGAAAAAATGTTGAAAATGAGTATTTTCAAACTCCAACAGTTTGTTTTTTAATTCAAATAGAGATGCCTTTGATAGTTTTAATCTCAACTTACAATCTTCCCCTAAAGCAAACAACAGCTCCTGGACTTTGAAACTTCCACATGAAATTCACAATTGCACTTTCACAATTTCTCTCTCACTTCTCTGCAAAAGAACGCTGACCTCCACTTGAAGTGATGCTCAGCATCACAGCAGTGCATTCACTTAAACATGGTACTCTAAACATTTAATAATTCTATAATGCTGACTACCTCTACTTGAAAAATAGAAACATATGACTCCTGAATGTTATATAAGGTAAGGTAATAATGGAAAATATTAACATGATAAAAGAATGATAAATAAAATTAAGTACAAACTGGAGGATGTTTAAAACTTTTATTGTATGGGCACCTGGGTGGCTCAACTAGTTGGGCATATGTCTCTTTATTTCAGCTCAGATTGTAATCTCATGGTTCGTGAGTTCAAGCCCCACATCGGGCTGTGCACTGACAGTGCAGAGGCTGCTTGGGATTCTCTCTCTTTCTCCCTCTCTCTCTACCCCTCCTCTGTTCATACTCACTCTCTCTCTCTCAAAATAAATAAACTTAAAAAAAACTAAACTCTTTTAGTTAGCCAAATTGTGTGTGTGTGTGTGTGTGTGTGTGTGTGTGTGTGTGTGTGTGTCCAGGTGTGTTTTCATGTGACTGTGTTTCTTTTAATGATACCCAAACCATCCATATTGTCGTTTCTGAAAAGGACAAACAAATGTTTTTAGCACATATAATGTTTATTTATCCCATTTCATCCTCCCAATAATCCTGTGAAGTATTTTGATCAGAATGTGATGGAGAAAATGCGGTTAAGAGGAATTAATAAATAACTCAAGGTCACATGTCAAATGGGTGATTAAATTCAAATTCAAAAGCAGGATTATAGAAACAGAGAATCTGTATTGTTTCCAACTATATCTATGATTTTTTAAGAACCAAAGAGCCATATGTGTAGACATTTATATCCTCTTTGCTTGACGCTTAATCCAATCAATTCAGCAAAACCCCTAGAGCTCTATGGAGAATTTTCCAAAGGATAATGCATTGATTTTCTAAATTTGGAGACTTGCTCTCAAACCATATGCAGAAAAACCCAAACGGAGAGGTATATCTCACTCTTGTAAGGTAAATGTTTCCAAGAGAAATATTTTCAGGAATAAAGGGAGAAAAAAGAAACCTACTGAATCAATAAGCCATAATATCATTAAGTAGTTTTACATACTGTGCTCTGCAATGTATCACAAGGCAAACCTGAAAATATCCCAAAGCTCAAGCTGAGCTTTAGTGAGTAAAAAGTTATGGAGACCTTGATGTTGTTGCTAATGAAAATGATTTCAGAGAAAATGCACAAAAAAAATAAAAGAAAGAAAGAAAAAGAGAGAAAGAAAGAAAGAAGGGAAGAAAGAGAAAAGAAAAGGCAAGAAGACGAGAAAAAAGGAAAAACGAAGTCTTGTGTTCAAGAGTCTGACTTTACTGCTTGACTTTCAGGAAGCTGAAGACAAAATGTTGCTAGTTTTCCTTTTTTTTTTCTTTAAGTTTATTTACATATTTTGAGATAGAGAGAGAACATGAGACAGGGAGGGGTAGAGAGAGAATCCGAAGCAGGCTCCATACTGTCACTGCAGAGCCAGATGTGGGGCTTGAACTCATGAACTATGAGATCATGCGCTGAGCTGAAGTCTGATCCTTAAGTGACTGAGTCACCAGGTGCCCTGGCTAGTTTTCCTTTTATCATTTACCATGCAAATGGCCAAAGGAGGAATTGAAAATTATATGCAACTCTTACTGGTCCTATGAAAAATCTCAAAACTTCCTCACTGAAGCATATAGACAACTTCCCAGAATGGATACAATAATCCTTCTTCTTACCTCGTTCTGTCTCTGAATTTAGTTATTTCCATATAACACCTTAATATCTGTCTTATTAATCTGCATATTTATTGAGTGCTTACTACAGAGCAGGTTCTGTTTTCATTCTGGAATTATACTTGTAAATGAATAAAAAAACTAGTGAGGGAGACAGATAATCAACAAATAAATAAGGAAGATTATTTCAGATGTTCAAAAGTCCTATAATGCTTCTAGCTATAAAATAAATAAGTCATGAGGGTGTAATGTACAGCATGGTCACTACAGATAATACTGCTGTGTTGTATATTTGAAAGTTGCTACAAGAGTAGATCTTAAAAGTTCTCATCACAAGAAAAAACAATTAGTAACTATGAACCATAGTGGATGTTAACTAGACTTGTTGTGGTGATCACTTTGCAATATATGCAAACATGAAATCATTTTGTTATATACTCCAAACTAATATGTTATATGCCAGTAATATCAATTTTTTATAAGTGTTATGAAGAAGGTAGCACAGAGTGCATCAATAGCAGGCAACTGGGAGAGACATATCATTTAGATAAAGTAGCCAGAGAAGATTCCAGTGAGAAGATGACATTTGTATGGGGGGCTGGATGACAAGGAGCCATCTGATGAACTGGGTCCTGCATGTTTCAGGCAGAGAGAAATGGACCCTCAAAAGTACTGAGTTGAAAAAGAGCATGGTCCATGTTGTGAGAACACAAGGGGGCTGTTAGCAGCTAGAATTTACTGAGCATGAAGGGTTAGGTTTGAGAGTGAGTCAGGGGTTAGACTCTAGACAAATGTGATCTTCTTATTTACTTTTATCAAATCCACTCTGAGTTCTCTGGATTCTTATCACCTATCTTTTATTCTGTAGATCTCAAAAGCAATACATTTTATGTTGAACTGAGCCATCAACATTCACTTGGAATAAGTCCTAGCATTAAACTGCCTAGTATTGTCAGGGGCATATCTATATGCATCTCTTTTCACATGAGCATCTGTCAAGTGAAAATGTGCCAGGCACCATGTAGTTTCAAAAGCAGTATGAGGAAATTGAAATAGACTGAGAAGGAAGTCAGAGACATGTGTTCTAGCCCTTTTCTTCCCCTTACTATCTCTGCTATTTTGGTCATGTTATCTACCTTTCCTTCACCAAAGTTTTCTCATCTGTAAAATGGGGATAAGAGTGGTGGACCTGGCTGAATAGACAGGAACCTCCAACATACGAGGAACCTTGAGTGATAATGCCTTGAGAAGGCAGAATTAAATAAAGAAGATTCCAGGAGAGGAAAGAGCCAGCAAGGACATAATATACAGGGCTGGATTGGGAAGCAGCATTAAGGACAGAATCTGTAGTCATGTCAAAAGAACAATGAGAGGGGACACTGCTGCGCCCTTGATAGGTTCAAGCCTAAGAATTGTGACTAGCTGTGGTTTTGTTCACTTGGTTGTTTTGTTGTGTTTTGTTTGTTTATTAATGGAAACAGGGCGTCCTCTATTCTGTCTTACCATAGTGCTTGCCACATAATAAGACTTCAACAAATAAATGTTGGCTAGATAAATGAATACAAATGGATGAACTGATAGATGTGTACACCCATAAAGACAGTTAGCAAAGCCTTACTTTTTGATGTAATCCATACTCTCACACCTTTGTGTGCTCAGGTATAAAGTAGAGTGGCATGAGCTACATCCATCCCATAGTCTAGAAACTAGAAGATTTTCCATACTATCTATTTGGCAGGTGCTTTGGTGAAAACTAAATAATTATGTAGGTAACTAGTATAGTGACTGAGCACAATTCAGAAAATGGAAGTTCTCCTATGTTGGGGATTTTCGTGGTGGGTTCCTAGATCATCTACTTCAGACACCTTGTAAGTGTCTTCAGACCAAGTCCCAGGGTTGCACACATATCAGACTAAGAATCTCCTGGCTTGAAGCCTAAAAAAAAACATTTTTAGAAAGTCATTTAGTTGACAAATGTTCCCAAAACTTTGACATTTTTTTTTCATGGCTTAAAAGCATTGTTTTTTGTTTTGTTTTGTTTTGTTTTTACAATTTAGTTATACTTGTGGGGATATAAAGTAAGATAAATTATTGACTCCATTGGGAAGTAGAATTAGAAATGGTTCTCAAATTATATCCAAAAGATTTATTTCAATAAAATGTGAAAGGAGACAGAAAGCAAGGAAGTAGTACAGGCATAAAGATGTGTGTCTTTTAAGGTAATATAAAATCCAGTAGTAGTCATTCATGTGATGCAGCCAGTTCAAAAGCTGAGTCTTTATAGTCATAGAAATCGCACACTCCTCAGAACGAGGCCATGATAGTCCCATATTTGTCAGACTAGCACAGGAATGCTGTGTTCACTTTCAGGTGTTAACTTTTAAAAGGATAATAACTAAAATGAAGTTGCCCAGGTTAAAAGACCATGCCCCATAAGGAACAACCAAAGAAACTCAGAGTATTTGACTTACATGAAAAAACAAAGGCCAGCATGAAATTTACTTTCAAATAGTGGAAGGCTGACCTGAAAGAGAAATGAGATTCTCTCTGGGAGGAAGGACTAAGGACAGGAGACTTTTGAAAACTGTATGGTGATTATTTTGCCTCAATGTAAAGATATGTCTATTTCATCAAACTATTAAAGAAGTGATTTTTTAATTACAGAAATATTGCTTAAAATGTGGAAAAATGGTATCTATAATTCTTCACTCTAACGTACATGTTCATATTTTCAGTAACTTCAGATTATGTCCACAAGCAGGTCTATGTTTTTAAAAATAGTTGCATCATGGTACATTGAATGGCATGTCTAATTAACAATATATTTCTGAGATTTTTATGTGGATATGTGATCATCATTTTGATGGCTGCACAACAGAGTATGAAGTTACATACCAAAACAAGCCACTTCCCTATTAACTGTGTATGAAGAGGTCTGTATAATAAAAACCAACACTTGAAATAGAATATCTCACACTGAAGGAATCTTAGGCCTCAAGGAATATTTTGAGGTAATTTCCACAGTCAAGTATGTTTTATGAAGAACAGATTCTGAGTAGTAGAGAGGAATACTTGAGGACTTCTGTGTAAGTACATGAACCATTTCTGATTCATGGATTGGTGTTCATTTTCCATCACTAGATTGGAAAGAAATGGTTCTCATGCTTTAAAGGTATCCAGGTAGGTCACAGTGAGGGCTTGCAGGGATATCATAAAAGAGATTCAAAGTATCAAAGGCAGGACATGCAGTGCAACCATTAAGAGACTTTCCAACAGGAAGATTCTATGGTTTGGCATAGTAAGGGCTAGTTCGGAGGAAGGAGAGATCACTGTTTCATAGAGTGGTCTCAGATTATTCCCTAGAAGAGAGACATTAAATGAACCAGGAAGACTATGGAGAGTTCTCAGCTATAATTCATGCAGAGTTGTATACATTGCTATGGTTATTCAAAACTGTACATGTACTGGTATAAAGGCATTCTAATCAGGGCATTCTAAATGTCCAATATCCATTCTTTCATTAATGCCTTATGATAAAGGCAAAAGATAAAGTTGTAGCTACTTCCTGTGATTATTCCCATTTTGCAAAGGTAAAAATGATGGGTAATCAGGATGGGACACCAAGATACAAGCTGACATGAATAAAGGTGCCGATCTTTCATCATTCTGTCCCACCATCTCAAGAAAATATGTTTAATAAAAAGGTAATCTTTCTAGAAAGACTTCACAATGTAACCAACAACTGAGGTATTTCTCTGGGACTAACACCAGGTGCCTTGGTAGGCAGAGCATTATGAATGCCAGATGGATGTTTTTATGCTTGGCTGTCTTTTTTTTTTCTTTTAATCTCATTTTTATAAAAGTCCCTAAAATCAAAGCTAATTAAATACAGTATTTCTTCTTTATTTGTGGAAGATATCTACTGCCAGATTTGGTCAGCTATGTAAGGCTGTGTATAATTTCTCACTTAAGAGGGTAATTTATTCATGACACTAATTGATGATGAAGTGATTATTAAAGCTACATGGTGTGTCATTCCTTTCAGTTTCTGTGTCATTTTACACTGAGTTGAGATCTGTCTTTTCTGAATCTCTGTGCCAGGATAATTATATGGCCATATGTAAATCACCCCATCCCACCTTTCTGAGTTTTGAATGAAAACCAGGAATGGAATTACTGTAGATCCATAACCATTTTATACACAACATAAAAGGATTTTCAGAACTTAATATGAACTATAAGGTGAAAATAAATTTGAAAGAGTAGTTTTAGGACATGTTATCAGAAATTAACTTTAATGGTAAGTTTGGAGGGTTTTAAACTTACACTAAATGAAAGCTGCAGTATTATACATTTATTCTCTTTACTAACTTCTTAAGACACTCTGTGACTTGTCCTTTATTTTATGACAAGATATTTGAAAGGTTGATTTGTATGAGTCATAGTCATAATTATTAGGCTGTATAAAAAGATAATAGATTTCGGAACTTCTTTTTTTATTTTTTTTAATATCTTAAAATACTACCATGAACTCTTGCACTATTGAATCTAAAATAGGATTTCTTAAGTGTCTGACTTTAGGCATCAACTTAACTTCAAAAGTGTATAAAAAAATGAAACCACATATTGACAGATTTAATTCACTTTTTACAAGGTATAGATCATTGCTCTTATGTGAAATGTAAGGACTCAGGAATACAAATTACTGCTTTCATGGTACAGTATGACTTTGATCTTCAGGGAGGAAGCGTTATCACCCAATGTTGTGCCAAACAAAAATGTGGCTTCCAGGGGAGTGGCTGTATACTGGCATTGCCTTTCTTTCTATTATACTCGCCAAAAATCTAAGCATGACTCTTTTCCTCACTCCAACATCTATTCAGTCAGAAAATCTTGTGGATTCATGCTTCAATCCAGACACAGAAGAAGGGAGCCAACCTTCACAGCTACATACTATCTAATCCACCCTGCTCTCTTAGCTAGAAAATCAAGTAACCTAATTAGTTTCTCTGGTTCCTCCCCTAAAACCTATAATGTACACTCCATTCAGTAGCCAGGGTGAACACCTTCATGGGAATCTAGTAATGTTCCTTTCTTGATCAGAAACCAAAGATTTTTCATCACACCCAAAATGAAAATCCCCTACATAGCCTACCAAAGTCAAGTATATTATGGTCCTTAACTACTACTCTGACCATACCACCTGAAATGTTTTCTTTCATACTCAGCTCTACACAAGTTAATTGTATTTCTGCTTCTGGAAATATAAAACTCATTACATCAGGGCTTTTGCATTCACTATTTATTCTGTCTGGAGCACTTAACTCCCAGAAATCTTTGCTTGGTTCCCTCCCACTCTCCCTCCCTCCAATTAGATATCCACTGAAACGCTACCTTCTTCTAGGAGCTGTTCCCAACTGCCAATCTAACACTCTCCCCTTAAATTACCGTCATTATCCTGTCTAGGCCCTTCCCTCACCTTATCTTCATAGCATTCATCACTACATTAGACATGTGTATCATGTAAGTCTCCCTCATGACAATATAAACTCAAAAAGGTAGCTTTCCCCCTAAAGATCAGAATAGTTTTTGCTTCTCCATAGTGCATGCCAGTTTAGTAGATCGTTGAATATGTTAACAAGTAATTTCACAGGTTTTATAAATATATACAGTAGTAACAAGGATTATTTTGTTAAACCAACCAGACTTCTAGATAGTAATGACTACCCTCCACTTGATTCCTTTCTTAGACTTAATTTGTTGAATAGCCTTTGACCCCAAATTTCCATAAACATGTTCTAACATCTAAGAGGTCTTGAAATATTCAACCCCTCCCCCAAATACGAATACAATTTCCCAAAGTGGATCTGGACTGATAAGAATCTAGAACACAGCTCTAATTTTCATTTACTTACATTGTGTAACAGAGGCCTACCATAAGTAAAATATGTTCAACTAATAAGTTTTAAAGAAAAATACATAAAATAAAAAATTATTTTCGTGATGAATCCCAATTTTCAGGATGTACTTTATTAACAGGTACCCCATAAAGTAGTAAATGAAAAGTAAAGTTGCATGACACAAAATTAATACCCAAAAATCAGTAATGTTTCTACAAACTAATAAGTAGCAGAAGGAGAAATTAAGAAAACATGTCCATTTACAACTGCATTAAAAAAAAAAGGTAATAATAGGGGCACCTGGGTGGATCAGTTGGTTAAGCGTCCAACTTTGGCTCAGGTCATGCTGTCGTGATTTGTGAGTTCAAGCCCTGTGTCAGGCTCTGTACTGACAGCTCAGAGCCTGGAGACTGCGTCAGATTCTGCGCCTCCCTCTCTCTCTGTTCCTTCCCTGATTGCACTCTGTCTCTGTCTCAAAAGTAATAATGATTTTTTTTAAATAAATAACACACCTAGGGATAAACTTAATGAAAGAAGTAAAAGACCTATACTCTGAAAACCTCTAAAAGACGGATAAAATAAACTGAAGATGACACAAATGGAAAGATAATCTATGCTCACAGATCAGAAGAATTAATATTGCTAAGAAATCCATTTGACCCAAAGCAATCAAAGGAATCCCTATCAAAACACCAACAGTGTTTTTTCACACTAGAACATATGATACTAAAATTTGTATGGGACCACAAAAGACTCGAAGAGCCAAAGCAATCTTGAGAAAGGAAAATGAAGCTAGAGGTATCAAAATTTCAAATTTCAAGATATAGTACAGAGCTGTAGTAATCAAAACAGCATGGTACTGGCACATACACAGACACATGGTTCAACAAAAAAGAGAGCCCATAGATAATCCCATGATTATATGGTCAATTAATCTATGACAAAGGAGGCAAGAATATATAATAGGGAAAAGACAGTTTCTTCAATAAATGATACTGGGAAAACTAGACAGCTACATGTAAAATAACTAAACTGAAACACTTTTCACACCATACACAAAAATAAACTCAAAATGGATTAAATACCTAAATGTGAGACGTGAAACCATAAAAATCCTAGAGGAGAACACAGTCAGTAATTTCTCTGACGTCAGCTAGCAAGCTTTTCCTAGATATGTCTCCCAAGGCAAGGGAAACCAAAGCAAAAATAAACTGTAAGACTACATTAAAATAAAAATGCTTCTGCATAGGAAAGGAAATCATCAACAAAACGAAAAGACTACCTACTGAATGGGAGAATATATTTGCAAATGATATATCCAATAAAAGGTTAGTATCCAAAATATATAAAGAACCAATATAACTCAACACCACAAACAAACAATCAGAGTAAAATATATTCAGAGGACCTGAATAGACAGTTTTAAGAACAAACAAACAAACAAACAAACAAACAAACACATACAGATGGCCAACACGCACATGAAAAGATGTTCAACATCACTAATTAGGGAAACGTAAATCAAAACCTCAAGGAGATATCACCTTACACATGCTAGAATGAGTTAAAAGAAAAAAGACAAGGAAAAACAAGTATTGGTGAGGATGTGAGAAAAGGAACCTCTGTGTACTGTTAGTGGGAATGTACATTTGTGCAGCCACTGTGAAAACAGTATTTACATTCCTCAAAAAAAAAATAGAAATGCCATATGATCCAATAATTCTACTATTGGGTATTTATCCAAAGAAAATGAAAACACTAATTTGAAAATACACAGGCACCCCTATGTTAATTGCAGCATTATTTACAATAGCCAAGCTATGGAAGCAACCCAAGTGTCCATCAATAGGCAAATGGGCAAGGAGGTGATATATACATACCCATATTTACAAAATGGAATAATATGAAGGCATAAAAAGGCTGAGATCTTGCCATTTGAGACACCATGTATGGACGTACGTGGTATTATGCTAAGTGAAATTAGACTGAGAAAAACAAACACCATATTATTTCACTCATAAATAGAATCTAAAACAACAAATGAATAAATAAGCAAAAAGGAGAATCAGACTTATAAATACAGAGAACACACCGATGGTTGCCAGAGGGGAGGGAGATGCGAGGTTAAGCAAAATGGGTGAAGCGGAGTTAGGGGTGGGTACAGGCTTCCATTTATATGGTAAATAGGTCATGGGAATGCAAAGCACAGCATAAGGAATACAGTCAATGATATTGTAATAGCAAAGCATGGGGACAGATGTTAGACTTGTGGCAAACAGCATCATGTATATAAACTTGTACAATCACAATATTGTAGACCCAAACCTAATGTAATATGTATGTCAACTAAAATAATAATAACATAAATAAATTAATTAATTAATTAATTAATTAATAAAACTAGCACTCCATATCTCCTTCAGTCACCACAGTGACAAGTGACAGTATAAAAAAAAAAAATCAGACTATAAGTAATGAGCTCTAATGATAAACCAAGAGTATTACACTTGCCTTCTCATATAAAGCCTCTATCAACTCCTCCTCCTTTCTCACTAATAACATAGCAAAGATACAGGCATTAAGTTTTAGTAAGAAGTAATAAGTGTCACCGATCCTTACATAATTTCATATAACCTCTAACTGAATTGCTTCCTGGTAGGTCATCAATAATCTTCCCTTGGTCTTCATCATTGCAAACTTAGTTAACCATACTTCTCATCATAACTATTATAACTAACTCCTCATGTTCTTTGACACTTTAGTGTCATGAAACTTCTGCCTCTCCCTTCCTTGACCATTTTTCATACTCTATCCTTGTTACATTTATATGAGACTCTGTTAGATGGTTTAATTTCCATTGCCCTAATTATACGTAGGCATGAGCCAAGAGAAGTCCAAGGAAACAGGTATAAGAAAAATAATTGAGTACTTGTATTATTCCAGGTGATATTTTAAGTGTTTTCAATTTTTATATGATGTTTGTAACAATACTAGAGATTGATATTTATATTTTTCCATTTTCAGGCAATAAAATTGAGTCTTGCTACCTGTAACTAAAAGCTACACATTATTATGAGAATATCCAATAATTTGGATAGCAATTTTAAAAAAGCATAACTCTGAGCAAATCTGTCCCCAGAATCAAAGTACCAAGATTTAACACAGTTTGTCTCTCCAAATCCATACTCCACCCTTTTCCAAGGGATCCATTTGCCTTATTTACTGTTGCCCGTATTATCTCCATTACCACCAACAATGAAGAAGGGCATGGGGGTTGCCTTGTGATCACTGGGCAGTAGTGAAAGTTCTACAGAACCTGGATTGCCTGCCTTCTTCTCCAGGCTACCATGAAGCACCTTAACCCTAACACCCAGAGTGATGTCTGAGAAGTCACAGAGGCAGCAGGAAATATATCTCCACCTTGTGCTAAGGAAGACCATAGACCACATCCATTCTCCATACAAGCTCAGTGGTGAGTGGCCATAAATGGGCTTCGTTATAACCAGGTGGAAATAAAAGTTTCCACTGCCTATATGGCTTTTCCAATACCATTCTGGGATTAGGGTCATGGTGTCTTGTTAGTCCGGTGAGGGTGATGTTGAAGTTCCCCACCAGACATTTTCTGGTGGGGATGGGAATGATGGGGATACAGTCTTCCTGTGGCTTTCGGCTGAAACAGTTCTGCCTAAAAGTGCTTTTGTTTTTGTTTGTTTTGCTAAGCTACCCTTTTATTGGTTTTGGCTAGAAGAGCATTAGGCTTTTAAAAATCTACACCCATTGGCATTTTTGGCTTGCTGTGTTCTTCTGCTCTATGTCTGGGGATATAGGAGACAAAAACAGAACAAAAGGAACTCATCATTGCATTGATCCTTGAAAATAAATCAGTACCCCAACATGCAACAATTAAATGCTAATATGAATATAGTCTAATAAATATAAGGTCTGAAGCTGGTGTGTCTTCTTTAATTTTTTTGAAGATTCTTATGCTTATTTTATAGATAATGTACAGAGTTATTAGTTACACTTAGCAAGAGGAATAGGGAGATGGGTGTTTCCTCATTCTACCTGGAAACAGAATTCCCCACCAGATCTATTTAAACAACTTTCCATAATCCCTTCTTCAATGATCTGGTCTGAGTGAACCATTTATTTAAAAAAAAAAATTTAATGTTTATTAATTTGTGAGAGAGAGAGAGACAGAGTGTGAGTGGGGGAGGGGCAGAGAGAGGGAGACACAGAATCTGAAGCAGACTCCAGGCTCTGAGCTGTAAGCACAGAGCCCAAGGTGGGGCTCAAACTCATGAACCACGAGATCATGACCTGGGCCAAAGTTGGATGCTTACCGGCTGAGCCACCCAGGTGCCCCTATTTTTTTTTTAACTAAATTCCTGATACACCTAAATTACCTGTAATGATATTGTATCTCTCCTAAAGATTGACTTTGACTCCAGTAAATTGTCATGTTTTGTATTTCTAGTTTTGATAAATACCTAAGACTATAAATAATGTAAAAGTCACACAACATGAATACTATCTCCACACTTGCTATGTGAGTTATTTTGGCCTTTACCTCTATAGCAATTTACAATACACTATCTAAAACAAACTAACCAAAATATTCTGTGCTTTTAACTGGCTACAATTAGGAAAGCTTTGGTGTTAAAAACTGTCTACTTCAGAATACAAACGGGGAAGAACAAGAGACACACAGTGTCATTATGACTACGAACAAGAGGAGAGGAAAGCACACTGGGATTTAGAATTAGCCCCCATTACCATGATTACCTCTGTGTTACCATTTAAAGCGCACTATGACAATTTATTTCTCATCCCTGAGAGTTCAAACCTGGTATCTGGTCTCTGTACCTACAGTGCCAACATTAGTCCCTCACAAAGAGACAGTGACTAGTAAAAGGTTTGGATGTATTCCCTATATTCCCACACAGTGACCTGTACTTTGTAATGTCCAAAATGCTCAATGAAAGAATCATTGCATGGTATATTGGTATACTGTTTCTTGAAAGAAACACTGTTAGACAAAAACGCACTTCCTTACAAAAGACTTTTAACTATGGTCAATAAAACAGATATTACCTCACATTTGTCAAGCATACATCGGCATTGCCCAAGGATAATAAAGTAGATAGATACAAAGCCACATAATTAAAGTAGCTGAATTAATGCCATCTTCTGCAAGAGTACACATTGCTTCTCTACCATTCTATCATATTTTGAAGCTTAATTTTGACTGGCCTCAAGAGAACCTTTTTCTTCCTTGGCCAATGAGAAGCAATCTTACTTTTTTTTCTTTCATTATAATATAGGCCTCTGAAATCATGTTTCTGAATTACCAGTTAATAAAGGTCAGTCATCCAGGAATTTGATTGGTTGAACCTGATTTCATTAGGTATGATATGGTAATACAGAAGATGAAGAAAGCCCATCTTATTAAGATCAGCAATTTGAAAGCCAAGAATCATTTTGGGATAATAGCATGCAGAATTCTTCAAGCTATTGAAGTGTACAGAAGATGTTAAAATAAACCGTGGTGCTCTAAATGGAGAATTCATCCTATGCAAGAAAGATGAATTTATGCTAATTGTTCATTTAAAGTGGATAAAATTGCCTTCCACTTTAGAAAGCACTGACCTCATCAGGGATTTGTGAAGTTGGAAGAAGAAAGTGACTCTTATTTTTAAAGAGCAGAAAATAATAACGAAAATAAATCAGTGCCCCGACATGCAACAGTCAAATGCTAATATGAATATATTCTAATAAATATCAGGAACATATATCAAATAATCCTAACTGTACACCAGTGGTCACATTCATGAATTATTTTCACATATCATGTTAACTATTTTAGTTCCAATATGTGAATGTTTTTTTAATTGTGGATTTTCAACATAAAAATACAGTCAAATTAAAAGCAGTGGAGCCACGGCTGGATTGAATTAAGGAGAACTAAGAATGCACAATCCTTGCCAGATGAGAATATATCGTGTTAGAATTCAAAAGTTGCATTCTCCACTATTTCAAGCACTTTTACATCATTATGCAGGAGAAATAACACTTTTATCTATGATGTTTAGATAAAAGTGTGCAACTTTTGAGGGAAAAAAAATCACAAGAGTTTGCTAGTCATCATCAAGTCAAGGAAATGCCAAACAAGCACATATGTGAAGGAAGCACAAAGGTAACTAGAAGGAATGTGTGCATGTGTGCTCAGTGGGGTTCTCCATGTACTTATTAAATGGGATCCCACTATCCTATTTACAGTATCATCATGCCTAAAGGATGAAGGTATCACAAAATCTTTCATGTAATGGATTGGTAGATTATTTAATCTTTATCCATTTGACAGATGATAAAATCAACATTTGGAATCATAAGACAGTGTGTCGTATTGCTAAAGCAAGGTCAACGTTTTTAGAAAGTTGTTATCCCAGGCCTTTTCTAAAGGGGAGGAAGAAAAGACATAAGCTATAAGTTATTTCTCGTAAATTTCCGCAATAAGGTGACAAAAATTAAACTGCTTGCCAAACTTCACCAGCCTGTCTTCTCACAGCTCCAAAGGAAGTAAACTCAACTTACAGAGTGCTGAGTTGAAGTGGGTGAGAGAACTGCACCTCTACTTTTCTCACCTCCTCACATGTCTGTCAAGTCACAGGAAGAGTAAAACGACAAGGAAGGCTTTAGGTAAGATGACACTTAAAAAAAAAAACTAGTATGGGGGTGCCTGGGTGGCTCAGTCCATTGAGCGTCCAAATCTTGGTTTTGGCTCAGGTCACGATCTCAAGGTTTCATGGGTTCAAGCCCTGTGTTGGGCTCTGAGTTGGCAGGGCAGAGTCTACTTGGGATTCTCTCTCTCCCTCTCTCTGCCCCTCCCCCACTCACACTGTCTCTGTCTCTCACAAATAAATAAAAAAACTTTTTAAAAAGATTGAAAAAAACTACTTTGAAGTAGTTCTTGTTTTCACCATGGTTGGGCAAAAGAAGTGTGACACATTTTCATTATGTATGTAATTGATTTAGTTCCTTAATACTCTTCCTATTGATATGTTAACATGTTAATTTCCCCAAGTAAGGGCATGAATATACTTTGTAATAGTAGCCTCTCGCCAGATACTAAAAGCTGTATTCCTGCACTATACTGCAAATCAAATTCAGCTTTATCTGAAAATGAAAAACATATATTTCAATACTTTGTGAGAAAGAAGAAATAAAGAAGAGAGAAAGAGAAGAAGGTAGGAAGAGAGAGGGAGAAGGAGAGAGGAAAGAAGAGAAGGAAACAAAAAATCTTGTCGATTGTTTAAAATCGTGTTTTAAAAATTAAGAAAAAATTACCAGCAGAAACTATTAGATCACAATGTTACCAAATATGTATGAATTCAAATATCAAATAAAATATTTATAAGTACACTACCAAATAAATTATTTATAATGGCAATATTATTCACAATAGTTAAGATATGGAAACAACCTATTTAATTTATATACTGTATATACTAGGCTTTAATGTTTACATTAGTATAACTCAACATGGAGAAGATTGTTCTATAATCTTGAACTTGGCTAATCTTTTAAAATTCTGTGTAACAAAATATAATGTCTTGATGTGACTTAAGGGGGCAATTTGTGTAAAGCAGGAGTTCTCAAACTGTAGTCCCTAGACATTAATATCCTCTAGAAACTTGACACAAATGCAGTCTTAGGCTCCTATGGGAGACCTGTGAATCAGAAATTCTGGGGATGAGACCCAGGAATCTGTCTTCACAAACCTTCCAAGTGTTTTGGATACATGCTGAAATTTAAGAATACATGTTTGAAATCACAAGAACTTTCTGTTTTTAAACTTACTCTTTTGGACAATTTCTTAAAATACAGGTGAATACATGGAATAGCAAGGGTTTGTGTTTTCCTAACCACAAAAAAGAGAAGACTTTTAGAGACTAAAAAAAAAATGATTTCTTTCCATGAATTATGTTCATTCCTTTCACATTTCAAAGATGGAACTCAAATAATTATAGCAAGGGAGTGGAGGAACCAAGGGATGCTTCATTATATATATTTGCAAACATTCTCCCGATTTCAGAAGGACAAAGACAGGTAACTTGTTCATTTAGGAGGAAATGGGTTTTTATTTATATAGTGTGTTTTCAGGGTCTGTAAATTAACCCTATGTTTCTACGTCTTCATTTGATAACTGATGTTGCAAGTACTTGTGCATATTAAATAGGGGTAAGGGTTAAGATGCAAATAGTTAAAGAATGGGTAGAACTTTTATATATTATCAGTCCTTTATAATTTGAAGAAACAGAAGTTGACTGTGCCCCTTATTCTATGCCATATAAAATCAAACTGGATTAAAGAGTTAAATGTAAGATCTGGAACCATAAACTCCTAGAAGGAAACAAAGGGAAAAAGCCTTGTCCACATTGACCTTGGCAATGATTTTTTGGATGGGACATCAAAAGCTCAGGCAACAAAACCAAAAATAAACAAGTGAGACTATATCAAAGTGAAAGAGCTTCTCCACAGCAAAGGAAATCATCAATAGCATGAAAGAGCAGTCTATGAACTGGTAGAAAATATTTGCAAACCATATATCTGATAAAGGTTTATAATCCAAAATACACAAAGAATTCATATAACTCATTAGGAAAACAACAACAAAACTGATTGTAAAATGGGCAAAGGAACTGAACAGACGTCATTCCAAAGAAGACACACAAATGGACAACAGATATATGAAAAGACGCTCAACATCACTAATCAACAGAGAAATCCAAATCCAAACCAAAATATGGTATTGCCTCACACATGTTAGGATGGCTATCGTCATCATCATCATCATTGTCATCATCCAAGAATATAAATGAATGAATGAATGAATGAATGAATGGAGTTTTGGCAAAGACGTGGAAGAAAACAAAACCCTTGTATAGTGAATATAAATTGGTACCTTTATGGAAAACAATAGGGCAAACTAACAATATAAAACTAACATATGGGGCGCCTGGGTGGCTCAGTCGGTGAAGTGTCCAACTTCAGCTCAGGTCATGATCTCGTGGTCTGTGGGTTCGAGCCCCGCATTGGGCTGTAGGCTGACAGCTCAGAGCCTGGAGCCTGCTTCAGATTCTGTGTCTCCCTCGCTCTCTGCCCCTCCCCCACTCAAGCTCTGTCTCTAGAGTCTCTGTTTCTCTCTCTGTCTCTCTCTGTCTCTGTCTCTCTGTCTCTGTCTCTCTCTCTCTCAAAAATAAATAAATATAAAAAAAAATTAAAAAAAAAGAACTAACATATCATCCAGGAATCCCTCTTCTGGGTATAAACTCTAAGAAGATGAAGTAAGAATTCCAAAGAGGTTATCTGCACTCTAGTGTTTATTGCAGCAATATTCACCTTAGTTAAGATATGGAAACAACCTAATTATCTATCAGTGGATGAATGGATAAAGGGATAGTGATACACACACACACACACACACACACACACACACACACACACAATTTTTTTTCCAGGCTTAATAAAGGAGATTTTGCCATTTGTGACAATATGAATTCACCTGGAGAATATTATCCTAAGTGAAATAAGTCAGACACCAAAAGAAAAACATCTTACATTATCTTACTTATATGTGTAATATAAAAAAGTAAACACATAAAACCAGAGATGAGAATGGTGGTTACCAGTGGCTGGAAGGCGGTGGAATGTGGAGACGTTGGTCAAAGGGGACAAAGTTGCAGTGATTAGGATGAATAAGTCTAAAGATATAATGTACAGCATGATGATCATGGTTAATAATTCTGTCCTGAGTACGAAAATGTGTAAAGAGACTAGATTTCAGGTGCTCTCAGTCATTACTTACAAAAAATAGTAGTGATTTGAGGCAAGGGTATGTTAATTAGCTGCACTGTAACCACTTCACTATGTGTATGAGTGTCAAATCACCATGCTGTACACCTTAAATTTATGCAATTTTTACTTAAAAAACAGTTGAGTGTACCTTTCATAGATATGTTTGAGATCACTTCCTTTTTATAGTAATAACTGTGGAGTGATTAAAGCATACAAAGACCAAAGTTAGGCAATAAGAAATTATGTCTTTGAAAATATTATTAAAAATCACACTGGTGAATTAGCACATCATCTAAGCAAATTCATTGGACTGTTTCACAGATACAACACTGGAAAGGAGACATTTTTGTTTTCATTAGGTTTAATAAATTCTACATTAATTTATTCAAAATTAATGAGCTATTTGGGAAACAAAAGAAAAGCTAATGTACATTTTCTAGTCTATCAATAACTGCAATAAATAAGTGAAAATTTAATCACATAAGCAACTGTTTTTACCTTTCCATATTAGCCTGAATTATTATTTTAATTCGAAGTTCAATTGGCAATTAGAAAACTATGTTTTGTGAACTTGGTAAATCACTTTACCTCTCTGATCCTTGATATTCCATTTAAAATACAAAGGAATAAAACTAGGTCTTTAACTTCTTATGTGCTATATTAATATCTCAATAATTATGGTGAATACTTTAGAAGCTGCAGTAGGGAAAGAGAGAAATAAAAGACAGAGGGTTCTCTATCCAAACCTTAATTCAACTTACCGAGTAAATCTGAATTTAATTATTATCAATAGCCATTTCTATTTGTACTGTCATTTCAATTTCTAAAGTTCTGTACTTTCCTGATACTGTTTTGATTGTTAGAGATGTTTCATCTAAATACCATCATGAAAAGCTAGATTCACACTTGTTCGGGATATTTACTGGTTTTGGTTTCATGGCTTAGAAAACCACAGTAGGTTGTTTCCTGCCAAATTGAAGAAAAATAATAGTGCACACACTCCAATAAAGTTGGTTTCCACGAAGAACAAATAGTGGAAATTAGCACAAAATTTTAAATATTCTCCTATAAAAAGATATTTTAAACAGCCAGTATAAGGGCACCTGGGTGGCTCAGTCGATTAAGCATCCAACTCTTGACTTTGACTCAGGTCGTGATCTCACAGTCACAAGATTGATAGTGAGCCCTATGTTGGGCTACATGCTGGGTGTGGAACCTGTTTAAGATATCTCTCTCCCTCTCTCTCTCCCTCCACCCCTCCCCTGCTGTTTCAAGAAAAGAAAAGAAAAGAAAAGAGAAAAGAAAAGGGAAAAAAAAGGAAAAAACAAAAAAACCGAAAGCCACTAGGGGTGCCTGAGTGGCTCAGTTGAGCCTACCACTTCAGCTCAGGTCACAATCTCACAGTTCGTGGGTTTGAGCCCCATATTGTGCTGGCTGCTGTCAGAGCAGAGTCAGCTTTAGATCCTCTGTCTCCCTCTCTCTGCCCCTCCACCGCTTGTGTGTGTGCACACGTGCTCTCTCTCAAAAATAAACATTTAAAAAATAAAGTACACAACTGGAGTCATATAGAAATGATTTCAGACACATACATACAAATTTCATACATATATATATGTGTGTGTGTGTGTGTGTATTTTAAAGCCAGTATAAATGAATTTTGTATCATAAATCATTCCTGTTCAGATATTTTTTTTAAAAATTTTAAGTGTATTTATTTTTGAGAGAGAGAGAGAGAAAGAGAGAGAAGGAACAGGGGAGAGGCAGAAAGAGAGGGAGAGAGAGAATCCCAAGTAGGCTCTGCACTTTGAGCACAGAGCACAATGAGGGGCTCGAACCCATGATCCAGTGGATCATGATCTGAACTGAAACCAAGAGTTGGATGCTTAACCACCTGAGTCATCCAGGCGCACCCTATTGAGATGATTTTTAAAAGTGCACATGCACACACACCCACAGATTTTTTTAAAAGTATGTAAATTTTCAAACATACAAAAAGACTGAGGTAATTTTACAGTGAACACATATGTACCCATGAGCCAGATTCCACAATTACTATTTTACCATATTTCTACTAATACATATCAATCCATTTATAGATTACTCTATTAAATCATCTTGTTTCTTTAATTTTTTGGATACATTTCAGTGTAAACTGTTACAGCAGTGCAGTTAAATACTTAAGTATTCATTTTATTGACTGATGTGTGATATTTGTTTACAGTATTTTTTTTCTTTCGAGGTAAACTTTACAAAACTGAAAAATTAAGTGAGTGCACCTTGACAGATGCATCCACCTGTATCAAATTATAGAACATTACCATCAATCAAAAACATTTTCTCAATCCCTCCAGTTAACAGTCAACATCCTGATTTTTTTCCACCATAGATTTATTTGTTTGACCAAGAATCTCATATGAATAGAGTCATACTTTATATACTCTCTGTTTTCAGTCAGCGTAATGTTTTAAGATTCATCCATGGAGATTTCTGTATCAGTGATGTGTTCCCTCTGCTCAATGACAGTATTTTATTGTTTGATTCTATCACCTTAAAAAACATATTATTTTGTTGATGGCTACCTAAGTAGTATTTTATTTAGGGCTAATATGGATAAAATTATTACACACATTTTTGTATAACTCTTTTTGTTATACAAATGTTTTAATTTATCTTTGATGAGTACCTAAGAGTAGAATTGCTTTTGCTTAATGAAGTGTGTGTTTAATATTAAGACATTTCCAGGCAATCTTCCAATGTGGGTGTGCAACTCTACATTCCTACCAGCAATGTATGAGAGTTCCAGTCATACCATCTTCTTGGCCATTCATGGTAGTGATCAGTCATTTTAATTTTAGCCCAGTAAATGCACAGTGCTATCTTATTATGACTTGAATTTGCACTTTACTGATACTTCATGATACAAAGCCTTTTTCAGTGTGCTTATTAGCCATTTGTATATCTTTTTTTAAAAAAAAATAATTTATTTTGAGAGAGAGAGAGAGAGAGAGTACAAGTAGAGAAGGTGCAGAGAGACAGGGAGAGAGAGAATCCCAAGCACACTCTGAACTGTGAGCGTGGAGCCTGATGTGGGGCTCAAACTCACCAACTGTGAGATCATGACCTGAGCCCAAATCAAGAGTTGGATGCTTAACAGACTGAGCTACCCAAGCGTCCCTGTATATCTTTTTTTTTTTTACTGTGCTTATTCAAATCTTTGCTCAATTTTTTATTCAATTGTCTTATCAAATTGTAATTCTTTATACAGTTTGGATACCAGTCCTTTGTCCCTTTCAGAAATTACAAAATGTTAATATTTCTCACCTGTGACTCACCTATTAATTTTTTTTCATGTTGTATTTTAACGTTTATTTATTTTTGGGACAGAGAGACACAGAGCATGAACAGGGGAGGGGCAGAGAGAGAGGGAGACACAGAATCGGAAACAGGCTCCAGGCTCTGAGCCATCAGCCCAGAGCCCGACGCGGGGCTCGAACTCACAGACCGCGAGATCGTGACCTGGCTGAAGTCGGACGCTTAACCGACTGCGCCACCCACGCGCCCCTCATGTTGTATTTTAAAGAGCATATACTTATTTCATGATGAAACTTGATGTATCATTTTTTTTCTTTTATGGTAATTACTTTCTGCATCCTTTGGAAGGAACTTTTGGCTACCACAGTCCATGGACATGGGCTCCTATTTTCTTCAAAATTTTATGGCTTTAGTTGTTATGTTGAGGTCTGTTATCTATATCAAATTAAATTTGTACATAAAGTGCAACTGGGGTCAAATTCTTCCTTCCTTCCTTCCTTCTTTATGTTGAGATCAATTGTAAATTTCTACAAAAATGAGGCTA
The DNA here is from genome assembly GCF_022837055.1 of Prionailurus viverrinus. Lineage (NCBI taxonomy): Eukaryota > Metazoa > Chordata > Mammalia > Carnivora > Felidae > Prionailurus > Prionailurus viverrinus. The sequence continues at coordinate 22,816,258 of NC_062575.1, read as the reverse complement.
AAAAGCCTGCTGGGATCATACTGAAAATGTCATTGTATCTACACATCAATTTGAAAGAACTGGCATACTAACAACATTGTGTTTCCCAGTCCATAACCATGGTATCTCTTCATTTGCTCCAATTTTCTTTATTTTTACTCAGCTTTTCTTTTTCTTTTATTTTGTCTTTCTTTCTTTCTATCTTTCTTTCTTTCTTTCTTTCTTTCTTTCTTTCTTTCTTTCTTTTTTGTCTGTAGTCTAGAGACATGTTCTTTAAATTTATTCCTAAATTTTATGACACTTTAAGTAGAAATGCTTATTTTTAAGCTAATTTTCTGATTGCTGCTGAATACAAAAATGCATTAATTATATATATTAAATTGTAACAAAACTTTGCTAAATTGAATTGTGAATTTTAATATTTTTGTCAATATCTTAACATACTCTGTATGAACAATCATGTCAAAAGTAAATAGAAACAGTTTTACTTTTTCTTTTCACATCTTTATGTCACTAAATTCAATCTCTTGCTTTATTTCAATTGATAAGGCCACCTTATTTGGAATGCTTAATGTAAGTGGAATAGTAGGCACCTAGTGATTTTTCTAATTTTGTCAGAAAAGCATTTTATAGTTCACCATTGTATATGATTTTATTTACAGTATTATTGTAGATGTCCCTTATCAAATTGAGAGTGTTTTAATTCCATAACTGCTCAGGTTTTTCTTTGATCACTTATTAGTTTTATCATCAATGGCTGCTTTTTTCCAATTATTTTTCTGTATCTGTTGAAATAATCATATGCTTTTCTTCCTTTATTCTATTATTGCAGTGAATTTGATCGATTGAATCTTTTGAATGCTATATCAGTCTTGTGTTTTCATTTTTAATTGAGATATAATGCATACCACATACTTTAGTCTTTTTAAGTTTAAAACCACATTGATTTAGAGTATTCATATAGGTGTGAAATCATCACCACTATTTGAGAGTATTTTCAATGCCCTAAAAAAAAAAATCCTGTATCCATTAGTAGTCACTCCTCATTTTCCCCTTCCTTACACAAGTGGCAATCACTAATCTACTTTCTGGCTCCATGAGTTTGCCTGTTGTGAACATTCATAACAGTGGAATCACTAAACAATGAAGCCTTTTGTGCCATACTCCTTTCACTTAACGTACCATTTTTTAGATTTATACATATTATAGCACAAATCTGTATTTTATTCCTTTTTATAGCTGAATGATGTTCCAACATTGGATTTTGTTTATCCACTAATCAATTTTGGCTGTTTCTATCTTTGGAATATTATGAATAATGCTTTTGTAAACATCCAAGTATAAGCTTTCACAAAGATGTTTTTCGTTCTTTGTTGTTGTTGTTGTTTTGTTTTTTTTTGTTTTTTTTGTTTTTTTTTTTCCAATTCTGTTGGGAATGTACCTGAGTGAATATTCTGGGTCATATTGTAATTTTATGTTTAACTGTTGAAAAATTGCCAAACTATTTTCCAAAGTAACTGCATTTTCTTATATTTCTACCAGACAATTTTGAGGATTTTCATTTCTCCACATCCTTAGCAAAGCTTATTATTGTTCATCTTTGTTTTTTATAACCATCCAAGTGCATCAGTAGACATGGAGTACTATCTTACCATGATTTTGATTTACATTTTTCTAATGTCTAATGATGTTGAATATATTTTCATGTGTTTTTTTGCTGCTGGTGTATCTACTTTAGAGAAATGTCTATTCAGACGTTTTTCTGATTCTTAGTTGAGCCATTTATCCTTTTAGTGTTATGTGGGTAGGTGTTCTTCATAAATCCTGAATAAAAGTCCCTTATTGTGTATGTTTCTATATATGTTTCTATTCTTTTACTTTAAACATAATTAATTTTTAGAGCAATTTTAGATTGATAGAAAAAACAAGCAGGAAGTACAGAGGGTTCTTATATGCTCTTTCCCAACTGAACACAGTTTCCCCTATTAATGTCTAGTATTAGTGGAGTACACTTATTGCAATTGATTAACCAATTTTGAGGCATTATTGTTACCTATGATACATAGTTTACATTAGGGTTCACTTTGTATTGTGAAATTCTATGGGCTTTGACAAATGCATACTGTCATATATCCACTATTATAGTATATTACAGTAATAGTATAACTGATTTAAATATCCCCTCTCCTCCACCTCTTTATCCTTCTTTCTTTTCTCCACTTCCGATCCATGGGCAGCCACTATCTTTTTACTGTTTATATAGTTTTTTTTTTGTTTTTTTCAGAATGTCATATAGTTAGAACTATATAGCATGTAGCCTTTTCTTTTTATCTATATAATAATCCATTATACAGCTGTATCACAGTTTTTTTTTAATCTATTGACCTACTGAAGAATGTTGATTACTTCCAAATTTTGGCAATTATGAATAAAGCTGCTTTCAAATATTCAGTGCAGGTTTTTGTGTGTATATAAGTTTTCAACTCATTTGGGTAAGTACCTTGGAGTGGGATTGTTGGATAACATGTTAAGACTATGTTTAGCTTTGTAAATGTGGGTTGTCTTTTCACATTTTTAATAGTATTTTTTGAAGCATGAAAGTTTTTAATGTGATGAAGTTCAACTTATCTATTTTTTCTTTTGTTGCTTGCACTTTTGATGTTATATCTAAAAAAATCAATACATACTCTCATATCAGGAAGATTTATCTTTATGTTTTCTTATAAGGAACTTAAAGTTTTAGCTCTTAAATTTAGATCTTTGATTAATTTTGAGACAATTTTTGTATCACAAATCACTTGGCCAAAAATCTGTCAGTATAGGGTTTCTTTTGTAAACGTTATGTTGTGGAGAGAGTGGATCCTATCATATTCCTCCAACGAGTACTGTGTGTGTTTGCTTCACTTGTTAAAGAGGTAATTTATTTGGCTGAATTAGAATTGCAAACCTCTCAGGATGTCCTTTCAAATATTAGCTCAGCTCCTTAATCTTTAGCTGTGCCACTTGAATGGACCTCACAAACACAGGCTTAGGAGATCAACCAGAGATACGCAGGTGGAGTAGTTTATACACAAAATTTGTTCCCCGACCTCTGACTTGTTCCTTTTAAGGATTCCCTTCTTCCAATTTCAGCTGTTATGGTTGCTTTGAATTTGTGTATTATGGTATTTTCAGGCCAGACAGGCAGCTGATTTTCTATGTTAGCCTCTTCAAGGAGAACTAATTTCAGTCTGCCCGTAGGCTAAATCTCATTTTTAAAAGGAAGCTTCCTCCCAATTACTTCCTGTTCCAAATGTTGAGCGCCCTCTAAAATGTGCCTGTATTGTTTTTGCTCTCATGTGTCTTCAGTTGTTTCAGGATTTTTGCTCAGCCTATAGTTGTATTGGTTTGATAGAAGTTTAATGGGCTACATCAGAGAATTTTGACAAGCAAATTAAAATTCTCAATGAAGTTAGTTATTCTTAAACTCCTTCAACTAGTTCTGCCTCTTCTTGTTGTTCTATGGGTCTTAAATCTCCCTAGTCTTCAGTCTTGGGTTCAGCCTGTATTTAGGCTTATTTAAATTGCCTTGGGGCTCCAGAGCACTCTACTCTTGATTTCAGTTCAGGCCCATGAACTCACGAAGGTAGGATCGAGCCCCATGTGTCAGGCTCTGTGCTGACAGCACAGAGTCTTTTTGGGATTTTCTCTCTGCCCCTTCACCCCACACTAGTGCTGTACAAGGCACACACACTCTCAAAATAAATAAACAAACATTTTTTAAAAATCACTTAAAACATACTGTTACCTAAATTTTCCCCCAAATGATCCATTAGTTGACACAATCATTTGTTCAAGGAGTTCATACTGAAATCTTTTTTGAGGGTAGAACTTTTATGTTCTTATTTAACTCTGCTCAAAAGTATAGCTGTGGCTTCCCTCCTGACTTCAAATTTCTGAGAACCAAATGCTCTCTGCAATAAGAGTAAGTTAAAATTAATACTGAATAAGACAATTTCCATAAGAATTTTTATGATTTGAGAGAGAAGTAGAGTACTTTCTCTGAATTCCAAACATTGATATATTTTTGCTGTCTAAATTACTGCAACTTTTTATTTGTATCACATTTACATTTTCTTTTAAGGATCTAAATGATTTATGTTTCATTTTATGTGGTCTTTGCAACCGCAACCCTGCCTTTCCACCCGCCATCAATTTAGAAACCATTAAAATATGGAGTCTCCAAATTTGATAATTGTCTAACTTAACTGCAGATATTTAATTTAATGAGTCAACACAAAGCCAGTGTTCTTTAAGAAATGCCTGAATTAGCTGGAAGGAGACCCTGTATAATGGTATGTAGCCCATAACTGTGCAGTGAGGGAACTTATATTGAACTCTCGCTAGGAAACTGATCTCTTGACAAAATATGGAAGAACATTCCATCCATTCAAATGGCCAGACTTAGAACAAAACTGTTTCCTAAAGCATTGTGATGAAAGTAGCAGCCTGCATTTTGTAGGACAGGGTAAGAGAGATGTTCCTAGTGAAAAAAAGAAAAAAAAAGTAGAATAAAGGTTCAGTTTTCACTGTATGTGACAACAGTGCAAAAGATCTTTAAGAAATTCACACAAAAGCAACCAAAGCCAACGAAATACAGTATGACCCTTGAACAACCCAGGTGTTAGGGGTGCTGACTCCTGCACAATCTAAAATCCACATATCATTTTTGACTCCCTAAAATTATCTGTTAATAGTCTACTATTGACCAAAGCCTTATCAAGAACATAAATAGTTGATTAACATGTATTTCTATATGTATTATATACTATATTCTTATACTACAGTAAGCAACACAAAATGAAGAAAATCATAAGGAAGAGAAAATGTTTACAGTACTGTACTGTACTTATAAAACAACAACAAAAAAATCTAAGTGGACCCACAAACTTCAAACCCACGGGTCAGCTGTAGTAGACACACAACATTTGCTTTTAAAGTCTAAACTCCAGGAAGGGGAAAAGCTGTTAGTGTTCTGTATGTGGAAATCAAAACATTCAGGTGGAAAATGAAGGAATAAAAATGTATGAGCATTATTTCCTTTGGAGATTGGCTTTTTGCTGTCTAAATGTAATACAGAACACACAGGATCTGTATGATATACTAAATGCAACTGTTCTTGTGTGTACATATACATACATGCACATACATACAAGCTTTTCAAGCTTACTGTTTTTGTTAACCAAATACAGTTTGTATCTGATATGTGAAGTCAGTCTTTCTCCAAAAAGATACCAACCAAACAAAAAATAAAACAAAACCACACAAAAAAAGAGTGCTTGCTGATTTAGGACTTTCTGGTTTAAATAGTATTAATGCTTGGGGTGCCTGGGTGGCTCAGTCAGTTAAGTGTCTGACTCCTGATTTCATTTCAGGTGATCATCTCAAGGTTCATGGGATCAAGCCTCTGTAGGGCTCGGTGTTGACAGAACGGAGCCTGTTTGGGATTCTCTCTCTCCTTCTCTCCCTGTCTGTGTTCTCTCTCTCTCTCTCAAAATAAATAGACATTTAAAAAATGGTAGTAAAGGTCAATTTCAAGTATGTCTCACATGCTAATGCCCTGTGTGACACTTCTTTCACACACACACACGTACATACACACACACACACACACACACACACACACACACACATGCACCTACAAACACAGAGTGCTATGAAAATTGGTAATTATCTTTGAGAAATGTTGCATATTTTATTTTCCTCTTAAAGATTTATAATGTTGAAGAACATGTGAAAAGCTTTTGCATCAAGGAAAGTTGTTAAAAGGTTGTCTTCCTTCCTTCCTTTATACCTTTCCTTTCCCACCAAAATAACACCTATTAACATAAAAACCTCTGGGACACTTTTTAAGAGCACAGGTACAAAAATAATGCAATAGATATACATCTAAAAGTAATGTATTCTAGCTATCACATCCAAGACTCCAGTGTCCAAAGATAAGCTAAGTAAAAATCTGCAGTAATGATCTGCTTGTTGCTCCAAAGACTTAAGGTGATGCATCCAAATACATACATTTCTTGACCATTCTGGAGGAGCCAAAAAAGAATTTGAATAATATGATCCCTTGAAAATGCAAATAGGGAATTCCCTTTATGAGGCAAAAATATATCTCAAAATTCCCTTTTCTTCATGTATCCCTAGAAGTCCCATTTATGGACCAAGACAGCTGTCCTTAGCCTCTTTTCCACCACCAAGTCACATCACCATCTCTTCCTGCATGTGCAGAATTACCATATGTCTCCCTAAAAAGTTCGTGTGTGCTGTGTGTGTGCTCACCCCACTACATTTCTCTGCTTTTCCCAGGTAGACTCCTCATTCTCTCCTTATGTATGTAAATGCATATCACCTTGTTTCTGGAAGTCTGTTCCTGTTTGTCTTCCCATTCCAACTTCCATATATTTCCACAGATATGTGAGTTCTAGAGCTACTTGGCTGAGGGAGGGCAGTTACTTGAGGCGATGGTAGGGAGAAGCTGTGACAACTCAGGTATGTTCTCCTAATACCAGCAACCTTCAGACTTTTTTTTAACATTTATTTTTGAGAGAGAGAGTGTGAGAGCAGGGGAGGGGCAGAGAGAGGGTGACAGAGGATCTGAAGCGGGCTCTGCACTGACAGCAGCAAGCTGGATATGGGGCTGAACTCATGAACTGTGAGATCAAGACCTGAGCCGAATTTGGATGCTTAACTGAGTGAGCCACCCAGATGCCCCACAACGTTCAGACTTTAAAAAAAAAACAGTTGCTGAATTATGACTTAGAATGTTGTTTCAATTAGTGTTATAATGGGTAGAGCATTCCAATTATTTAAAAAATAATAATTTTGGAAGAGAAATAAAATGAATCCAAATAATTAGTGTCACAAATCTAATTGTGAAAGGTAAACTCCTCTGAATTAAGGAAACGCACATTTAGCCATCTGAAACATTAGCTAAGCATTCGCTACAGAGAGAAAAGATTTCTTTGAATAACATAAGTTCAATGAATCCTAATGGATTTGGTACTGATACACATTCTTTCAACAAGTGATCTCACACTGGTGGTCAGGAGTTCCAAATCACAGGCCACTCTGATCTTTAATCGATTTGATTCTCAAACAGTGGCTGAAAGTCAAGAGCTAACAAGGTTGAGGTTGCCTCTATTGGGTATTGTGAATTTCCTCTGAACTCTTTTGTAATAAACCTGTATTTTTCCCGGGGTGAAGTATCTTTTGATCATATATAATTGTGATGGTTTTAGCTTTCAGAAGTGAAACAATATTGCTCCTGATGTTGTTGAAAACATGTGGATCCTTTATATCTCACCAGGGACTCATGCAATAGTACTTTTTCTACTTTATAAAAATACATTGAGGGCATGTGTGTGTGTGTGTGTGTGTGTGTGTGTACATGCATGTGCACGCGGGAGTGCTCATCTCTTTCTTTAAATATATGATCGGTGGCTTTGTTTGGTGCCACCTTATTTCATGGGAGTTCCCATTTGGGTAGGTTTTGTAATTTGGCAGTGGCAAAGGGGTGAATGTAATTCATAAATCAGAATCTGGCCCATTCTTCCATTATCTTCTTCTTTTGCTAAGTCTTCCCTTGCTGAGTCTCCTTCCCTTTCCTTGCTAAATTTCAGTGTAATTCTGTGATATCCAAAATTAGGAAATAATGAAGATCTCGAGGATGATGGTACTTCAGTAAAGTCACATTTATTGTGATGCCATATATCAAGGCTCTATTCATTTCTGGAGATACTTGTAAAAATTGTTTCCTTATCTTCAAAACATAAAAATTAAAATAGCAAATTACTAGTGCCATGTGGAATTATCTGCCAGAAATACCTCACATTGTGTCAATTCACCTCTAATATCCAATCTGTTTTCCACAATTCTTATGGGCCTCAGGTGACCATCATGATTCTATGAGAGGAAAGTTCATAAAAGAATGAGGCTGCTATGCCGTGTTTGGAAGGCAGGGGCCTATAAATTAGTTACTTGTCCTAAACAGAAGAGCATTCTTTGTATGAAATAAAATTTATGCATAGAAAATATGTAAATCCATATTTTAAGAGGTAGTATATCACATTTTTCATGACACTAGGTTTTAAAACCAATGTGCCTGGCTTAAAAACCCCTACAATGCCTCCTACGAGGCATGCGACCTCAGACAATTCATGGACTTAGTCTGCCTGAGATTTTTCAGCTGTGAAATGAGGATAAAATGAAAATCAGTTATTATTTTGTGAGGAGGAAAGGGATACAAGCCCGTGAACACACTATAAATACTGCCTGAACATAGTAGGCACTATCTAAGTGCTAACTGCTGTCATTACTGTTTCTGTTGTTATCAGTAATATATGGAAATTTTTGTATTGCATACCCTATTCTGTGACTTTTATAAGTTAAAAAAAATCACCATCTACACCAAAAATCCCCGATGGAACATGGCAGTAACTTCTGTGTAGATGCGAAAAATTCTGTATATGGACATGGGCTGACCACCAAACTTATGTTTTTCCTCTCACTTATTACCTAGATAATATAAATAATTCAGAATCATCAAAATACATTGAATTTCACAAGTTAAAATAGCCATTAAACCTTCTTAATCTTGAAACATCCTCTGAATACACTTTTTCCAAAAATTTTTCACAATCAAATGTGTTACAACACATATAGTTTATCATTGAAAATTCCACTCAATCCTGACCTTCAATACTTGCATAACATTAACCTTTGAATAGCGAATTACAGACACATCTGGAAGCATGAAACAGTAATATTCACTCAAAAGTACGAATTGTGTAGTATATAACATATCTTGGAAGAACTAAAATTGCTAAAAGCTACATATTTAATTATGCATGACCTGAATACTTTAGGAACAAATTTAATGTGTTCAAATAAGCACTATTTCAAAGAGTACTTTGGAACAGAAATGTAAACTGACATCCCCTTTTGTGACTTATTTTCTTACTCAATAGAACTTTACTTCCAAAAAGGAACATGAAAAAGATCCACTTAGTAGGTCACTGTTATTAGAAAAAGATGCAAATGAACAACTAACCCTCATTGCACAAATCAAGCTGCCTACTCTCCTGGGCATTATTCAGTTCTTGGTTTAATATTTTCCTAACATTTTAAGAGTTTTTCCAATTAAATATTAATACTTTTCTCAAAGAGAAAGAGAGATTTATTATCCTAAAGAGATGGTAGAAGGGAGGGATAGTGATCTGTGTCAGCAGTTAGAATGAGGAACTGAAGAGAAAGCTTCATTAAGGAAAACATGCTGAGCCTACTTTCTCTAATACACTAAAAAGTCTCATGTAGAAGCTCGTGCTTAAGTGTATTATGGAATTAAATAAAAAGTCCATATAGTTTCCAAATGTTTGACAATACTGGGCAAGAAAGTCCTCAAACACAGTATCAAACCACTAGATACTACAACATCCAAATGTTTGGACTATATTTTAAAAAATAAACATTATACATATGAACAAAAAACGTCCGACTTATTAGGCATCTTTGCATCTCAATATACCTGGCGATAAAGAGTTGCCCACATGAGAAGCCTAACCTCACATTAATGCCTACTATGTTCGATTCCATGGCCCACCCTGCAGTGAACCTGAAGCAGTGGAGTTGCACAGGTTGAGAAATCTCAGCTAATTCTCTTTCGGGGACATGACATCAGCTGAAATGAGATGCCTTGACCAAAGTCACATCCCATTCCTGGGGGATCAATTTACTAATCTATGTGGGGTGTAAAGATCTGGCCCCCCGTGGCCATGATTCAAGATTCAACAATCTTTGAAAATCCATTCCAGCTCAAGTATCTCAGGTTGAGTTGCTGTGCAGCTGAAGTTTATGTCAAGATAGGATAGACTACTCTGCATAACAAAGAATCCCAAATCTCTGTCACTTTAAGAGTATAATATTTAGTCTCTCTGTCTTGCAAAAATAAATAAAATGTTAAAAAAATTAAAAAGGGGGGCACCTGGGTGGCTCAGTCAGTTAAGCATCCGACTTCGGCACAGGTCATGATCTTGTGGTTCGTGAGTTCGAGCCCCGCATTGAGCTCTGTGCTGACAGCTCCAGATTCTGTGTTTCCTTCTCTCTCTGCCCCTCCCCTGCTCATGTCTGTCTCTCTCTGTCTTGCAAAAATAAATAAAATGCTAAAAAAATGTAAAAAAAGAGTGTAAGATTTAATGGCACAATTACCCATGCTTTCCCCTAGAATGGGAATATGTTCTCTTGTCATTCTCACTGTTTATTCAGCTATCTGGGCTACCTCCATGCTTTACTCAAGCATTCCATAACACAGTGTGTGCAAAGTTACCAAGACAAAGGAACAAAGATGGAGGAGGCAAGATTTCTTGAAACAGTCTTTGTTCCAGAGTGACTGGTACTACTTTAGATTATAGGGCATAATTCAGAACTAATTACATGGCCCCAACCCAACTGCATGGGAAATTAGAAAATGCATATGGATAACTGGTGAGCCATGAGCAAGTATAAGATCTCTATCCAGCAGCTACACAATTCCCTTTGCCCGTACTTGTCCAAGGGAAGTCAGGATCTGTCACTCAGAGACATATTAGGTAAGGCACCCCAAATGTAGTCTCTAAATGGGCAAAATAGTTATATTGTTTCTTTTTTTCCATCATATGTACAAATAAAAAGTACTTTATTTATAAAAATAGGATAAATTATATCTGTGAACTTCAGTATATTCATCTGTCAAATAAATAAAATATAAGGCTTGTCAGTCAGCTAGAATTTGACAGATAAAATTCTCTCCAAAGGAAAAAAAAAATGAGTCTTCATTATTTTAGTTAGAATTCCCTTTTTTTTACACCTAGGGACATAGACTTTTTTCTTCATTATTGCTAATACCCTAACCTGAATGAATATGTAAAGAGAAAACCTTGACAAAATATCATAGAATGAGGCTCAAAACATTATTTGAAAATAACTTATGATATATATATATATATATACACACATATATATACATATATATACTATATACATATATACACACACACATATATACATATATATACACACATATACATATATATACTATATACATATATATACACATATACACATATATATACATACATATATGTACATATATATGTATGTATATATATAGGCACACACACATGTATCAGGATATATCAGATTTTGAGGAATACATATTTATCAGGTTTTGAGGAATTCTTCTTGAGTATGGAAGTGTATGCAGCTATAGGAAACAGAGCCTAAGTTTTCAAAGAAGTCTACTTGACTGAGGGAGAAGAAACTTTCCAAGCAAATCTTATTTCTTGATCTGTCCTAGAAGGTAGGCTTTAACAATTGCCAGTATTGGGTAACATTCTCCACCTAAGTCCAAATATTGGTTCTGTACCTCATGGGCAGTACAATTTAGCCCAGGTTACTTGACCTCTTAGGGCATCAGTTTTCTCTTTTGAGAATACTAAATGATACCACCAAAGTTACTAGTACATAATAACCACATAAAGGCAAGTTCCTAGGTAAAAACCTCCCCTCTGCCATATCTAGGCTTCTCAAATGTAAATTCACTGAGCTTTCAACCTGAAAGCTTAGCTCTTCATGAATGTTTAGAATATTATATCATACTTATGGAGTTAGTATGTCTACTAATTCTGTTCATACTCCAAGGACTAGTATGTTCCCTACCCAAGGACCCATTTGTTTCTCTACAAATTTGAAATGTAGTGACCAAACAAGCATTATTCAGATCCATACTAAAGTGTTTACCAACATCCTTTGGGGTCAAACCATCTTGGGTTCCCCAAAGTTGACTTTCTATTCCCCACAACATATTTCTTCTTTTTCTCTCCACACACTGGATCAACCCATAAGATTAGATTTCTGCCAGATTTGTTATTTCCCTTCTTATTCTGTAACATCCTTCTTTGTAACTAAAGCCTACCCTATACTTTCTCCAGAAGGCTAACTTCCTTGTCATTTGTTTTCTTTATGGGAAATTAGAACTGTAACCCTGCCTGATTCTAAGACATCTAGTTAACTTACACAGTCCTGGTCCCAATCATGATCTGTGACATGTTTCATTAGTATGTCCCATTCTGGTAGGACTGAGACACAGTTTTTTACCTCCAGATTTATTTGTCCAATGTCTATTGGAGATATATGCCATTGGGCATACTTCCATTACTTTAAACTTAACTAATTCAAAAACAAATTTGTAATCATATTTATCATTTTTCATCCTGGTGCACAGCTTCACCATGCAGTGAATTACATAATGCAGAGATGTATGGGTCTTTCCCTTAGCCCACATTTACTCCAACATAAAACTATTCATCTCTCCTACTAAATATCTTTCAAAAGCTCTTTCTCTCCAGCCTAATTATCAGTCCTTAGCTTAGATCACTATACTCATAAACAATATCCTTTAACAAGCACACATCTGAGTAACTTGCATCAGTTTCTATGCTCCCCAAATGCCATTCATTGGGCATACTACATCCAGTCTAAGCCTTGTATTTCTAATCATATTATCCCCTCTTCCATGGCTTCCCACTATTCTAGGATATGTTTTATTCTTTTTTTTTTAATGTTTATTTATTTTTGAGAGAGACAGAGACAGAATGCGAGTGGGTCAGGGGCAGAGAGAGAGAGGGAGACACAGAATCCAAAGCAGGCTCCAGGCTCATGTCAGCACAGAGCCTGACGCGGGGCTTGAACTCACGAGCTGTGAGATCATGACCTGAGCCGAAGTCGGACACTCAACCGACAGAGCCACCCAGGCACCCCATAGGATATGTTTTATTCTTAATAAGACTGACATTGTCTTTTCCAGTCTGAATTAGTTTATTAAGTCACTTGTTTTCTCTCCCACTGACTCTCCAGCCACAATGTACTCCTTTATTTCCTAAAACATGACATATTCACTCTGACCGGAAAGCCTGTGCAAATTCATTTTTGCCTCCCTCATCTTTGCTTGACACCTCCTTATCCATTTAGTGTCTGTACAACTGTTTCTTTTTTATTGCTCCTAAAATGACTAGAATATTTGGTTCTGCTATTAATTTCTAGGGTACACTATCATTTTCATAATGTTTTTCATATTTCATTATTTTTAAATTTTTTTAATATTTATTTTTGAGAGAGACAGAGAGACAGACACACACACAGAGACAGAGACAGAGAGAGAGAGCGAGTGAGCATGAGTGAGGAAGGGGCAGAGAGAGGGAGATACAGAATCCGAAGCAGGTTCCAGGCTCTGAGCTTTCAGCATGCATCCCAATAAGGGGCTCAAACTCATGGAACTGCGAGATCATGACCTGAGCCAAAGTCAGAGGCTTAACTGACTGAGCCACCCAAGCAGCCCCTATCATATTTCATTATTAATTCTTGTTCAATTTTCTCTTTCCTACTGGTCTGCAAGTTGTAGCATGGCAGACTTTGTGTTTGTCCACTTTCTGCTAAGTTCCCAGAAAATAACATGGTAAAAATAGTTCCTGTTGAATGGATGAATACCACAAATACATAGTTCACACGACTTCTTGGAAACTGCTCACTTCCATGTGGACAATTGTCAAGAACTGAACCACAAAGTACAAAATAATATTGTGTAAGTGTGAAAATATGTGTTTTAATGTTATTTAAAAACTGGCTTTATCACTTACAAACTCTTATTTTTTAATGTTTATTTATTTATTTTGAGAGAGAGGGAGAGAGCGTGTACAAGCAAGCCCAGGAGGGGCAGAGAGAGAGGACAGAGAGAGTCCCAAGCAAGCTCTGTGCTGTCAGGGCAGAGCCCAACACAGGACTCAATCTCACACACTGTGAGATCACGACTTGATCCAAAATCAAGAGCCAGACACAACTGACTGAGACACCCAGCTGCCCCATCACTTAAAACTTTTTAACCATCAGCAAATCATTTAACTTCTTTTTTCATCAGAAAAAAAATAGGTTTCAAAAATAACTTCACTAGATTGTTTTGAGCATTAAGTTAACATACGTAAAGACATTACTCTACTGCCTGGCATAGAGCAAACTATTGTTACAGGTCAGCAATTAGTAATAATTTGGGAGGATATAATGTTATCAATTGGGGACTGCAAAAAAAAAATTTCCATCTCATCCAAACATGCTTACAAAATTCAATAGACTTTTCCCTTTTGTTTTCCATTGTCTTAATCATTTAAAGGAACAATTCAATTATGGTTCTAGTCAAGGTAACTTGTCTTTGTGCTTTTAAAGGTAACTTATCTTTGTGCTTTTAAAATTCCATTCAAATTAAGCTTGTATAGCAGTGAAGGAGGGATGATAGTCTTTTCTGCTACTGACAGAACTTGACACGTGGCATGCCTGATCCATCAACTGACAGCATTAACTTCTTATTTGTGTGAACATACTGCAAAATTTTCATGTTTAAGATTCTGTAGACTCTGAGATGATTATCAAGGTTGCCAGGGATTCTCAAGGTATAGAGCCAATTCAGAATATATATGCAAACATATGTACATATATGTGTAATTATATAATATACATATAAATATGTATACATACTTGTTTATTCATTTATTTATATGACTTGTGGCAACCACCAGATTATTAAATTCATGCATAAGATTAGCTATTTTATGTTCACAGTGTAATCTTTATCCCAGAGAGGTGTTCCCAGTTCTTTGAAATACACATAATTATCTATAATCTATGTGTACTTTTGCCATTTCTCCATTTGTCACCATCTTAGTCCAACATAAAATTTTTGTTTCCAGCATATCTACTCATCTCCCTGAATGTCTACTCCCCTATTACACTCTACTTTCCTATTGATTATCTGCTCAGAATGCAAATCTCAGTGTTCCACCTCCATGTGCAAACCTATGTAATGTCTTCCAATTGCTCTTTAGGTAAGTCCTCAACTCCTTAAAATGGTCAATTAATCCTTTCATTGTCTGTTGGGTACTCCTAGAATTTTAGTTCTACCAACCCACTTACCCATGTCTTTTACTACTTCTGTTTTTTCTTTCTTTTTAAAAAATATTTATTTAGGGGCGCCTGGGTGGCGCAGTCGGTTGAGCGTCCGACTTCAGCCAGGTCACGATCTCGCGGTCCGGGAGTTCGAGCCCCGCGTCGGGCTCTGGGATGATGATGGCTCAGAGCCTGGAGCCTGTTTCCGATTCTGTGTCTCCCTCTCTCTCTGCCCCTCCCCTGTTCATGCTCTGTCTCTCTCTGTCCCAAAAATAAATAAACGTTGAAAAAAAAATTTTTAAAAATTAAATAAAAAAATATTTATTTAAATAATCTCCACATTCAATGTGGGGCTTGAACTCATGACTCCAAGACCAAGAGTCACATGTTCTTCTGACTGAGCCAGCCAGGCACCCTCATATCTTTTATTTTTTAAAATTTTTTTAACGTTTATTTATTTTTGAGACAGAGAGAGACAGAGCATGAACGGGGGAGGGTCAGAGAGAGGGAGACAAAGAATCTGAAACAGGCTCCAGGCTCTGAGTTGACAGCACAGAGCCCGACGCGGGGCTCGAACTCACAGACCGCGAGATCATGACCTCAGCCAAAGTCAGCCGCTTAACCGACTGAGCCACACAGGCGCCCCAGTCTTTTACTTTAGATACCAGGTATAAGACATCTAACCTGCCTCAACAGCTTATCCATCATCTCTTCTATGATATACTTCTTTGTATAGGAAAATCCACCTTTGTCTAGTTAACTGCTTTTCATCTTTCGGGTGCCAGATAAAATGACGCTTTCTCAAGAGAACCTTGCCCAAATCCTCATTATATGTCTGATTCTTTTATATGTTACCATACAACATACTTCATATACTTTATATATTACCAACAACATACTTTTACTTTATTATACTTATCTTAGTAATTATACACTGACTTGCATGCTTGAGAATATTACCTGCCAAGAACAGAGGGGCTTGCTTTCCATTATAGTCCCACCTTCCACCCAGCACATAGGATATGAACTAAAATAATTTTGGAAAGTGTATGAATGTAAAGCATCATGAAATCTAAATTGAGATATAATAGGAACTTAGAGAAAATTAATACCAATACTAATAATAATAGCTACCATTTATTGAAAGCCTTCCATATCCATTTATAGTGTTAAGTGAATCAGAGGTTGAATCAAGATGATTAACCCAAGTTTAATAAACCCAGAAGTTTCACTTATGATTATACCTAACCTAAAATAAGATAAAATATAATATGATCATAATAGACTGTTACAAGGCAACAGTGGAAGTAATGATAGAATATGATCTGGGAGTATGCCCATGGTAGGCAGGATTTGTAAGCCTAGAATGCATTAATGACTCCAAGTTTTTTTTTAATATAATTTATTCTCAAATTGGCTAACATACAGTGTGTACAGTGTGCTCTTCGTTTTGGGGGTAGATTTCTGTGATTCGTCACTTACATACAATACCCTGTGCTCATCCCAACAAGTGTCCTCCTCAATGCCCATCACCCATTTTCCCCTCTTCCCCACCCCACCCCCCATCAACCCTCAGTTTATTCTCTGTATTTAAGAGTGTCTTATGGTTTGCCTCCTTCCCTCTGTGTTTCTAACTCTTTTTTACCCTTCCCTTTCCCCATGGTCTTCTGTTAAGTTTCTCAAGTTCCACATATGATTGAAAACAAATAATATCTGTCTTTCTCCAACTGACTTATTTCACTTAGCATAATTCCCTCCAGTTCCATTCACGTTGTTGCAAATGGCAGGATTTCATTCTTTCTCATTGCCAAGTAGTATTCCATTATATATATATATATATATATATATATATATATATATATATATATACATACATATATATATACACACACACACTATATATATATATATATATATATATATATATATACACATCTCTATCTATATATAGAGATATATGTGTATATATATATATACACACACATATCTCCAAGTTTTATACTAACCAGACTTTAGAAGCACTGATTGAGGTAAGGACCACATTCAATGATTCAGTTCTACTTGATGTTTGAATAAAGGGAGGAGACAGCTAGAAGGCAGGGATAATATCTGAGAGATTTCCAAGGGATATCTGAGATTGTGGGTGTGACTGTCTCAAATAATTCATAGTGAGATAACCATTTCTTGGATTAGGAAATTAAATTATTTTAAGACTAATGTGTGTGTGTGTGTATGTGTGTGTGTGTATTACATTATTTAATTACTACTTATGTCATATCCAATTTGATTCAGGAAACAATGTAGGAGATGAATATTCAGAAAAGCTCATCACCGTCCGATGTGAAAAAGACAAAGTGTACCACTAGAAGAAGTGGAAAGAGTATTTACAATGTTTCAGACATTGTACCCAGGGCACTTTACCATCTATATCTATAAATCTATATATCTATATCTATATCTAGGTCTATCCTTCTAATGGCATTACACAAAGATGAGATTAACAAAAACATTTCCATCATTACAAGAATATATTCCTATTCTACATCAAGATTAATAAAAGAAAAACATTAATGAAACAAAATCTTAATCTTTCGCTGTCTCTCTGTCTTTGGCTCTGTCTGCAGCCCTCGCTCTCTCTTTGAATATAGGTGATAAACAAATAGATGCACACATGTCAACCTAATGGTGGATCATCAACATTTTTTTCTATTCTGTTTTCTTCTTTATAACTCAGTGAATACTGGACGAGGTACTAGTCAGTGATGAAATTAGATCCCTTCTCATTATACTCCAGGTTCATGGTTGAATATTCCATATGAAGATTTATCCATTTGGGGTTCAATGTGATTCTGATGTTATCTAGTGGTATAATATCTCCTGGCTTCACTTTTATATTCGGAGACTTGTAGATGTAAAGTATCAGACATCCATTCAAAACTTGAAAGTACTAAACCTGCCATGTGAATAAAGTACATAAGATGATACTATAATTTTTTTACCTCTTAGAAATAATTTTCATGTTTTAGGCATAGTTGTATTTTAGCACCACACAAAATTGATTTAATCAAGGATTCTTTTTTTTTTATAGCAAACTTGTTAAAAAATCTTTTGAACTTAGACTGATATATAAGAAGATTAATTCCTGAATCCACTTTTATTGGCTGGATGATCGAAGTAAGATATGATAAAGGTGATGATGAGATAGAAAGGATAATGGGATAAAGGTTAGGTCCTGTATTCTATTTAAAAATAATATATTAAGAATTATAAGAATGCAGGTATGTGCATCTGGTTGAGAGAGATAATTAGTGCCACTATTTGGGAAAGAGACCCTGCTATTATAACAGAAAAGAATAAAATATAGAGCAAATACTGGATTCATGAAAATAATATAATTCCTACAATACTAGAGGTAGAATCCCATTCTTCTTCAAGGCAACCCAACAGATTTCAGCTGATAGAGGCTATTTCTGTGAATTACTTTTTAAGAGACATATAATGAAGTTAAGCATATGAATATTAAAATGTTAACAATTGCAAATGAAGTAGAAATAAGAAACCTGAGAATCTTCATCCTGGAAAAAAGATGGAAAATAACAAACTGTCCTCATCTTAGGTATTTTTAAGGCCATTGTACAGAATGAAGCTCCAACTTGACGTGATGCTAGAAACATTGCTCACTGTTAGAGATACTATCAATCGGCAAATGCTACATGGCAAGTTTTGGTTATGGAAAAAAAACATGATTCTTACTGCAGAATTAAAACAAAACACAAGAAACTTCTCAGTGTTTTGAAATGAAGTATCTCAGCTCAGAATAAATTATCAGTTGAAAAATCATTAAAGAAGCAGAAATAAATCTGTGATGGATAGCTTTGATTGAATAGATTGAACAAATGAATAAATTAATAATGGATAAATAGCCATTTATACCTGTCAAAATAAAATTTGCAGAATATTGAAGTATTTTTAAAACACCATGCTTTCAATACCATATATATAGTATCTGATTATATTAATTTCACAATCAGGTGGGAAAATATATACATTAACAAATTATTGCTGGTGGGATTTCCGATCTGTGGACCAACAGTTGAATGTCCTTTTATCTATAAAATCATCATTTATTTACACAGAGTTACCTCTATCCCAAATTCCCACTTATATGAAAAGATATTTGATGTCATCAAGAGAAAATGGCATAAAATGTACTTGGAAATAATTAGCAAAAAAGAAATCAAAGTTAGAAACTGGAAAATTAAGTAAACATAAAACTAGACTTATAGTAAATATATTTGCAATACAGTTTGAAGAAAAAACATAAAATGAACCTTCAAATCACCCTCTCATCTCAATTTGGAGGAAGAAAGCTAAAATGTATAGGAACAGTTGTAACAGGATGAGCTTATGAAAAGTCATCCAGAAATGCTAGAATATTTGCTGGATAAAAGATGAAGAAATGTCTCTTCATCTATACTAAGTTAACAGACAGTACCATGTTTTCCTGTGTCTCTGGGCTTGTGTCAAGATATGGTCAGTAACAGCCAGCACTGTGAGCCATAAAATCAGGAAGAAATCAGCCATGTGGGCATAAGAACAGATCAGAAAAAGAACAAGACCAAAGGAAACAAACAACAATGTGTATATTTGTGATATAAAGAAAAACAAATAATGCATATTCATTTTTCTGAAACAAAATGCAATGAGGATCAGAAATGTTTACAGTAATCAAGATACTTTAAATGAAAATTAATTATCCAGAAAACTTAGTGATTTCTTATGCATAAAAACATTCTATTCTATTTTCTATTTTAGTGACCCAGGCTGTGTTAAAAAAATATTTGTGTTAAAAAAATATTAAGTGTAATAATTTTCATAGGTAGGCTTGTATCCTTGTCAATACATGATTCTTAATGTTACTTTAAAGTTGTGACCAAAAATTATCTCGTAGATGGAAGCATTGTCCTTCTGTGTGTTTTTCTATTCATGTTTCAGTCAATGTATGTGTGTAAATGAATTGGCATATTCATTACACTGAATTTGGAAATTTTATGTGGTTAATAACTATAGGTTGCTAAACTTACAAGGTTCACTTTAACATTTTCGGGACGTTACATTTTTTATATTTTTAAATATAGAAATAAACATTTTAGCTAGCAAAACAAAGACCTATTATTTAAGTATTTCAAAGAAATGTAGCTCCTAAACACTGATAAATACTCATCTTGATTTTACTTGAAACCTGTGCCCCTTATTCAGTTTCCTTTCAGTCTACATGAAATCTTTAATTTACCTAGGTAGTGCTACACTAGCATGGAACCAGTAGTTGACTTTTGGGCTTTTTGTTTTGTTTTGGTTTGTTTTTTATTTGCTTTCCCCTATTTATTAAGATGTTTTGTTGGATCTTGGCTAAAATCAGGATTGTTCTTAGTCAATGAAACAGAGTGTTCCCATGATTAGAGCAGAGTGGATAAAAAAAAAAAAAGTAGGATCAGCATTCCAACAAATGTGGGTCAACATCCTAGTTCCAACAAGGTTTCTAGCAACCTTGAGCTTCTTAACATCTCCTGACCTCATTCCATCTACTAGTAAAGTTCAGATAATACACACTTTACTGAAGTGTTCCAAGATCTTAAGCATAAAGTATGATGCCTGACACAAGAAGGTACAGAACATTTGCTTGACACATAGGAAGTCCTGTACAGTGTAACATTCTTCAATATATCCATTAATTTCTAATTATTTTGCAAATCTTATCCAGAGTGCAAGTTTGCTACAGGTTGTTTTTATGTGTTTTACTCACTTTGATTGCACTCAATAAATATATACACATACTCCGAGTTCTGTGAATGACCACTTTGTAACTGAGCACCACCTCGAGAATTCAGTTAGTAGATTTGCATTTGGATTTATGATCACATATCAATGGTACTGCTTGGTTAATGAACAAAGAACACAAGTACGCTTAATGCATAGGTGACCCAATCGCTTCAAGTAAAGCCAGAAGCAACGCATAGTGAGCTGAATCAAATAAAACTTTCTTCATTATTTCAGAAAAAGAAATTTTAAGAAGCACTAAGTCTTGGCATGGCAGACACGGTAATACATGCTATGCAAATTCAGAAAGAACCTTATTCTTAGGTTCTGAGCAATAACTTACTTCCACCAAATTATATTTTCTTTTTACTTTGAATTGTATTGAACACATAGGTACCTTTCAAATTATTTTAGTATTTTATGCATGATTTTTGGTTTTGTAATTTTAGGCAAACTAAAAGTTTAAGAAGTTTATAACTACTTTATTTAAATGCATATCTTAACCATATGGAAGTAAGGATAGCCCACATATTTTCCTTTTTGCCTTTGATAAATGTTCACAGTTTGAGAAATATTTTAGTAGAAAAAAAAGGTTACTGCAATTCAGAGTCCAAAATTAAGTGTTAGCCTCCCCGGTTTCTGTAAAAGTTTTGGCATTACTTTAAACTAAATAAATTTCAATTTTCTTCCAGATAAATTAAGTGTAATTAAATTAACATTGCCTCCTCTAAGTGTTTTCCAAGGATTAGATGAAATCAGAGATGTCAGTGTGCCCTGATATCTGTAAAGCATTGTATTAATGTAAGGGATTATTCATTCCATCACTATTAATACACACTTGAACTCACTACATCACAACATTTTGTAAGACGACTTTAAAATAAAATATCCAGGGCTTTAGAATGCAAATCAGTTAATGAATTCATTGTTCCCTATCATGATTTGAAAGATTTGTCTTGCACAAAACCCATATGTTCAGCCACAAACACAATTCTGCCTTTTGGATCTTTGCATGAAAATGGGTTCCAGGAAAGAGTGTGGTTGGAAAATGTGCATTAATAGAGTTTCACTGTAGACAAAAGGTTGGGTTCTGCTGGGGACTTTGAGAGACTTACCACATTTCTCTCTGGTGTTTTAGTTATATCAAATGTAAGATATGGTCTGCCCCTTTAGTAACTTCTGCAGAGCTGATGAACTAATATAACCTGTGTAATCATTAATATAAAATATCTATATAATTTGTATTTTTAAGATAAAGTACAGAATAGTTAAAATAAAGGAAAACATAGATATTTAAACAGCATAAAATGTGATACCATAGATTTAATTTTTATCTAGACTAATGCCTACTCATTTCCTAAAGAATATCTGGTTCTTACATAAACATATACAATAGGATGAAATTCAAATAGAACCAGAAGTGGAATATCAAGTTCAATGAAAAATAAGACATGCAAATTTTATTTCATACAGTATTTCCCAGTTGCTTCAAACAGAATTATCATGTTAACATCTGAATAATGATGTGATTGTTGAATACATGATGATGTAATCATTGCTGGGCATCTAACTTAAAAAAAAATTATATGATAGGGGCACCTGGGTGGCTCAGTCAGTTAAGCATCCGACTCTTGGTTTCAGTTCAGGTCATGATCTCATTGTTTGTGAGTTTAAACCGCCATTGGGCTCTGTGCTGACAGCATGGAGCCTGCTTTGCATTCTCCCTCTCCCTCACTCTCTGCTCCTCCCCCACTTGTACACACTCTCTCTCTCTCTCTAAAAATAAATAAATAAACTTAAAAAAATATGTGGTAAATGTGCTATATGTGTTTGTATGTATAGGTCTTCTTTTTTGTCTATCATTACCAAAATATATAATTTACATTTGAGCCTTTCTTGATATGAACCTTCACAATGGTTTCCAAAAGTTTTACTCATATATTAATTTATTCAAATAACAATTAATAATTGAGCATTATTTACCTCCAGTCATTATTTCAAGTGTTCAACTTACTTACGATGCCATCTAAAGCATTCATATTGGATTACTTTGATACCAACTGGCCTTTATTAGAATTTCATTAAATCTATTAAAAATTCATTAACGCTCTGGTTAAATAAAAAGTTTTGCATTTTTATCTTCGACATTTTCTATTAATTTGTGTGCATTGTTGTTGCCTTTACAGTGAGAATAAAAAGTGCTTGAGAGCAAAGTTCTTTTGAATTGTCAATAACAGAGCAATGTTTGGCCAATTGCAGTTAAGTCTCACACACAGATTTGCTTCATAAGTAGCAACTCAAAAAAAAAAAAAAAAACAACAGAGGAGGAGGGTGGGGGACTAGGAACTGAAATGGGAAAAATGGTTTTAGAGAAAGGGTCTAAGTTGGTAATCACGGGCGGATAAGACTTAAATATTTGCAAAGTTATAAAAATTTTGTAGCAGTCCTCGTATCGGGCCACTTAGTCTGTGTTCTGGTTATTCATGTGTGTCTTGCATACCTTGAATTGCACCCTTACAGGCCAGCCAGTGCTTTAGGTCTCTGCAGTACACAGAAGAGATGCTATCAATATTATAAGAACCAGTGTGGGTGTGTGTGTGTGTGTGTGCGCGCGCGCTATCTAACAGTGTGCTGTTCCATTTAATTATATTAAGTAGGCATTATTCTCATTTTATAAATAAAGTTAATGATGCTAAGAGAGGTTAAACCACCTACAATTTCAAAAGTAAATACATTTGACCCTGGTAGTTTCTTAATTAAGAACCTATGCTTTTGTTAGTCTATCCACCTGCCTTCTATAAGGGTGTGTCAGCTGGAATATGGGCACTGTTCTGGAAAACCCAGATAATCTGTCTCTTGTTATGAGAATTCTTGGTACCGTCATTTCTCTGGATACTACTCCGCAGAGATTAAAATCTGGGATATTCCCTCCTTGACTTACAGAGTTAGTGCAGTCTCTAAAACAAGGTCATTTTTCCAGATATCACTGTTTTTGGTCTTAATTTTCTCCATGCTTTCTCAGTATATGCTTAAAATTGCTGAAATTACAGATTATCTCAGTCGTTTGCTGTACTGTCATAAACCTGTCATTAGTTTCAGAAGATAAAGTGATGGATGGGGTGCCTGGGTGGCTCAGTTGGTTAAGCATCCGACTTTGGCTCAGGTCATGATCACAGGGTTCGTGGGTTCGAGCCCCACATCAGGCTCTGTGCAGACAGCTCAGAGCCGGGAGCCTGTTTCAGATTCTGTGTTTCCCTCTTTCTCTGCCCCTTCCCCCACTGGTGCTCTGACTCTGTCTCTCAAAAATAAACATTAAAAAAATTTTAGAAGTGAAAGTGATAGAAAATTTCATACGATAAGTTGAGTTTAGCTGAAATTTAACGATTAAAAGCTGGATTGGAAGAAATGCTATAGTGCATTTGTAGGCAAATCATTCCCAAATAAAACCTTTGCTTTTGAAACCTGAACAGTATATTCAAGTAAAATTCTATCCCCATTGACTAGAGAAGATCTTTTGCAAAATGCCAAAAGCCCATTAGTACTAAAACTAATAATGTATGTGTAGAATTTTACGGTGTATATGTCTTTTGTTTTTTATATGTGAGATCACTGAATTCTCAACTATAACTTTCATGTAGATAGGGAAGTTTTAATTATGCCAACTTTACACATAGGGAAAATAACATCTTAGTCATAAACCTTCAGTTTGCATGGCTAATAGAAGAACTAGTTTGCGTATCTGAAAATACAAACATAGAATTCTATCTGCTCAATTTCATAAACTCTGTAAATGTGTGTGTGTGTGTGTGTGTGTGTGTGTGTGTGTGTAACAAGAATAGACACTATAATCCTATCTCATAGTCTAACTAAACCCCTAAATAAATACTTGTGTATACCTACTAATGATTGAAATACTTTGTGCAAATCTCTTGAAGTATCAGAGAAGGAAACTATTATCTAAAGCTGAAATAAAGGAGTGTGCATGTATGGCCCCCAGAAAGACACTGGGGGGGGGGGCAGTTGGTACAGGCTGTTAAACAATGGTTAGACAAGTCAGTGGTAAGGTTTTCAGCAGCTCATAATCATATTCAAGAGATCTTAGATATACTTATGCTCACTGGATGTTAATACTACAACCTAAATTAGCATATGAATTGTGAAGACAATGTGATGTGAACAGATTTGTTACAATGTCATTGTATGATCTGGCTTGATTCAACTCTTAATTCTACCCCCACCCTCAAACAATAATTTTGTAGCTTTGCCAGTATAATATTTCACTGGCTACTCCAGTGAAATTATTGAAAGTGATGAAACTTCTCAAATTGTGCAGAATCCCATGTGAAAACCATTGTGCTATTTGTTGATTTGGCTGGCCTTGGATACTTCCTAGTGTGAGCAAATCCATTCTGCTTTGGAGAATTGCCTCTCTCCCACATTTGCTTGAGGTCTTTGTGGAGAAAAGCAACCAGAATGCTTAGACCTTCCTGGTTAAACCTGTTCATATGACTCATGACTAGAAAATCTGATTCTTTCTTCTCGAGATGTGGAGGACGCAGAAACACTCTGAGCAGAGAAAACAAGGGTCACACATGTTAGAGCTGCTATTCCCCAGGTAGTCCATATTCAGACTGCCCTGTGCCCTCATCCCAAGCTTCCAGGTTTTCCTGACTTCCGTCTTTTCCCAGATCTGATCTGTCATCTTTGCTCTTTTTGAACTTTCCCATAAACTTGCATTAAATTTCTTTTATTTATTTTTCTTGTTATACTTGTCTCTCCTCGCCTCCCCTTTTTTTTTCTTGAATCAATTTCTGTTACTAGCAAACAAATAAAACAAAATGTAAATAAAATAACAGCAAAAAAGAAAAAAAAGAAAAAGAAATGAAAAAAGAAATGAAGATAAAATAATACTTCACATATATAACTAATACGGTTGAAAAGCATTATAAATGAACTTTATATTTTACCACCCACCTGTATCCCAATTTGAGTTCAGAGGCTTTACTCCAACCATTGATCCCTCATATGAATTATGAAAAGGAGTAGCCTTGTAAAGGAAGGAAAAACAAACAAACAAACAAACAAACAAACAAACTTCCTCATAGGGAATTGCACTGGCATCCCTTCCCTTTACATACCAAGTGACCACAGGTTACCACTTCTAACTTGGCATGGTGTCTGAAAGGTAATACAATTTGAGAAAAGGAGAACTTTAGAGAATCTGTATTACAATCATTCTTCCTTTTTCCAGACAACATTATTTTAAGATTTCACAGAGACCTATAATACACAGACTGTGCTTCATTCTTAGGTCTCAACTGAGGTCCATGAAGTGCGTACTTAGGAAAGTAATTTTACACTAAAGCAAGTCCAGGATTAAAAATTCAGATTTGTGTGAAGAGGAATGCCCAGGCCTGAGTTCTTTAACATATAGTAAGCTAATGGAGACAAACTTGAAAAATGGAATTACACCAAGATTCTAAAAAATTAAAAACAAACTGACACCTACTGTGACTTTAGTATGCTGGTATGGCTGCATTTAATCAGTGATTATCATGCCATCAGTCCTATAGCTTTAAAACGAGCATTTCATTGGTGAGTAAACTCTCCCAGGACTTAAGCCACTTCCAAGTACAAGAAGGCATCATTTTAGGTACAGCTGGCATGCAGAAGCAGGGAGCCTAACTTTGGGCCCACTGCTCTTCTTTCCTGGTTTAGTCTGCCTTGTGGATGAAACATAACAAAGAAGAAATGGATCAAGGTCTGGGAGTCATTGTAGATGCCAGAAGCAGGAGCCGCAGAGAAAAGACGAAGTTATGAAATTACACATGTTCTTGGAGACATGTATGCATATGTGTGAAGGTGGAGAGGTGAGGTTGGTGTCTGTGTGAATATTTTATGCTATAAAAGTGGAAATTGAAAACAAGCAGACTCTGAGTTAGGGAGGGAAAGATAAGGGACAGGGCAAGAGAGACAGAGAAAGAAACCACTATGATCAGTAAAGCAAATATTTATTTCCCAGAGTCATACAAGATTTGAGCAAACGAAGGAGGTTTTGTTTGCATCTACCTTTTACCTGAACTCAGTCTTGGCATGTCTCCTTCTCCCCTCTCTCTCTTGATAGGGGAGACAGGAGTGCCTTTGACAGTTTTAACACATTCATCCAATTACATGTTAAATTCCGAGCAACACTGAACCCCCCGTCGTGAAAATCCCTGCAATACAGATTTGCAGTCTTCTAGAACATGATGTTTATCTAAATTGTCTGAGTTTCCTGTCAAGCTCAACAGACTAAAGAGGAAAGAATACTGTCAATCTTTCTGAGTATTTTAGTAGATTCATAAAGAAGTTACCAAATCTTTATTTTTATTTTTTATGATGTAAATTCTTACTCTGCGCTCCATTTAGGGAGAATCAATGCCACTGATTTCTCAGTCTTGAAAAATGCAAGGAGAGCTCAGCAATTCACCTTCCTTCTCACCATTTGTTATCCCCATGGAAATAGGGACCAGGTAACAGAGAAGTGAACCAGTACTGCAGCTGGAAATAGCATCAGACCCACAGTTAGGAGATGAGCACTCTTTTCTTGATTCTGCTGTTCACCAGTGGAATTATCTTGAGCATGCTCAGAAATCTGTCTGGGCCATGCTATTGTATATAGAAATGAGGGAGTTGGACTTTATAACAGATGATCTTAAAGTGGAGTACAATACGCGTGCCTCATAATATGCCACTTTGGCATGAGGATTATTTTCAGCTGAAGGTGATCAAGACACAAAAGATTCAGGAAAACTTTTACCTCTCCCTTAACTGCCTAAAGAATTTAAAAAGGAAGCCTGGCCCAGCAAGAGAACAATTACCAGATATATATATACACGTATATATATATATATATGTATATACGTGTATATATGTATATATATTTATTTTTAACCTGATTACCATGTATCTGCTCTTATCATCTGGTGAACTGCCCTCCTCACCTTTGAAACCCATACCCTGGTCCCACTCCTTAGCTCAGGATGGCAGATAAACTTCCTTTGCCTGATTGCTTCCTTTGCCTCATATTTTTAATGGCTTTCTGTTTTCACTAAATTAGTTTTTCTCCTGTTAATCTGTCTTATATCAATTTAATTATTGGACCAGCCAATGAAAATAGGAGAGAAGAAGAAATTTTTCCATTCTTACAGTCTCTAAAATATTGTGCACTCTAGATCACACATTATAATAATGAATTATACTATAAATTGGTTTATAATATTGGTATATAAGTTGGTTAAGCATCCTACTCTTGGTTACAGCTCAGGTCATGATCTCACAGTTTGTGGGTTCCAGCCCTGAGTCAGTCTCTGTGCTGAGCCTACGTGGGATTCTCTCTGTCCTTCTCTCTCTGCTCCTCCCCTGCTCACTTTCTCTGTCTCACTCTCTAAATAAATTTAAAAAACTTTATATATATATATATATATATATATATATACATACATATATATATCTTATATATCTATAAAATATATCTTATATATCTTATATATATCTATATATCTGTATATATCTGTATATATCTACATATATCTATATATATGTATACATATATATATTCATTCTATTTTATTTGAAATTTAAAAAAATAAAATGCAGCTCTCAATACCCATATCTATTTCATGACCCCAATGGAAGACAGAAGTCATTAGATGATTTTGTAAACACTTCAAATGTCAGTAGTTTTTCAAATAAAAATGATTTTAAAATGCAATAAACCATTTGTTCACTTTTCCAAGAAGTCTGGACTTCTTTGTCAATAGCAGTGACATATCTCTTGGACACTATTGTGGGAACTGCCCATTTATGCTGAAGAATAAGCCCCTTGGTCATATCTTTTACACATGGATTTTAATACCTAAGATTTAGCAGACTCGGCTCAGAAACTTCAAATTCAGTGTGTTGGTTTATTTAATATTTTCCAATGGTGCTTTGGAAAACTCCCTGATAGGCAGTAGCAGTTTACTAAAGTTTTTGTTTGTTTGTTTGTTTGTTTTTTAGGGAAATCTAATGTCTCTGTTAGTAAAATAATAATATATCTCTATGCACCATTTAATTTCCTCCATAAGTTTTCAGATATTGTCCATATTAGTGAAGTTATCAATGACTTTAAAACCAGGAAGAGATTTCTATGTGAATATGATAGAGAGTAAATTAAATAATATTAAGTTCTAGGGGAACCTGGGAAGAGACACAATGTCAGCTAAGATGGCCCAAATTAGACACAGATATGATAGAATATTTTTAGAGATGATTTGCAATGTTAGGTGTTTGAAGCAATGATAGTTTGTTGTTTGTTTTTGTAATAAAATAAAACATCATTTCAATTGCACATCATTTCATGCATCAATTATGGTATTCTTTTGATTGTAGGGTAAACATTTGTGCAAATATCTGGTCCTCAAGTAGATTTTCATGCCTTAGCTTTAAACTCTGGGTCTTAAAAAAAACCTCTTGATTAGCAGGTGTTTGAAAGCTCCTACTCAGCCCTCTGTGGTCATCTTAAGCCACTGTCTCAAGGACAACTTCCCTGTTTTCTCCCGCATGAGCCAAGCCCTTTTATTACACATATTTATTGTTCCAAGTGTTTTCCTCTTATTTATTACTTTGTAATTACATACGTATTTGTACTTTACTTGTCCTCTAGGCTTCAATTATGTAAAGTTCAGGTGTACAACATTATAATTTGACATCTGTATACACCACAAAGTGATCACCCCCAAAAGTCTAGTTACCATCCATCAGTCAACAATTGGCCCACTTTACCCTCTTCACCCACCCCCAATCTCCCTCCCTTCTGGTAACCACAAATATGTTCTCTGTGTCTATGAGTTTGTTTTCCTTAATTCTGTTTGATTATTTTTAGATTTCACATGAGTGAAATCTTGCAGTATTTATATTTTCCTCTTCGACTTATTTCACTTAGCAATATACTCTCAAGGCCCATCCATATTTTCACAAATGACAAGAGCTCTTTTTATGGTTGAGTGATATTCCTGTGTGTGTGTGAGTCTGTGTGTGCACGTGTGTGTTGTGTATCACATCTTCTTTATCCATTCATCTACTGTTGGACACTTATGTTGCTTTCATATCTTGGATATTATAAATAATGCTGCAATGACCATATGGGTACATATATTTTTTTTTCAAAGTAGTGTTTCTGTGTTCTTCAGATAAACACCTGATAATGGAATAGCTACATAATATGGTAGTTCTGTTCTTAATTTTTTGAGTAATTTCCACACTGTTTTCCATAGTGGCTGCACCAATTTACAATCCAACCAACAGTGCACAAGTGTTCACTTTTATCCATACCCTCTCCAACCCTCTTTATTTCTTGTCTTTTTGATAATAGACATTTCTAACAAGGGTGAGGTCATTGTGGTTGTGATGTGCATTTCCCTCATAATTAGGGATGTTGAGCATCTTTTCATGTGCTTATTGGCCATCTGCAGGTCTTCTTTGGGAAAATGTCTATTCAGATCCTCTGTCCATATTTAATCAGATTTTGAATACATTTGATGAGGAAGGCTATTCTACACAAACACATCTTTCTTTTTCTTTTTCCTTTGTTTCCTTCCACTGGAAATAAAGGGCTTCTGTAACTTCTTAATACACAATATAGTAACTCAAACACACTGCGAGTAGTTTAGGATTACTATTTAATAATACAAGGCAATGCAGACATGTGACAGGAGAAGGTAAGTGCAGGTGATACATCAACAGTATATCATTAAGCCTAAAGAAAACCCATTTTAACCCTGTCTCTTCCTCACTATATGCTAAATTCTACGGCTTCTTCAAATAAGAGTTGTTAGACTCTGTCTACCTACCTACCTACCTATCTTATCTACCTATCTCATCTATTTCTCTACCTATCCTGTAGCTTGAATCTTTATAAAGAAAAGTGATTCTTCCATTTGAAAAATTTAAAATAATAAAATGAGGAACATCATCATAAAGTATTGTATTATGCCAAATGACAATGTAAAGCTTTGATGAAGGTGCATGTGTGTTTGGTAAAACTTCTTCATGTACTCTTTGAAAATATATTTCCATCTAAGTCTGATTAACATATTTTAAAAAGTGACCCCCAAGGCCATCTCACTAATAATTCTTTATCCAACAGATCTTGTTTGAGAATTCCCCTGAAAGGAATGAAGTATGTCAGATAAATTAAATGAAAGGAACTGATGTAGATTAAGAGTGATGTACATTCTGAATCTGAACTTCTAATTTGACTAAATATTATTTTTCATCTTCATGATCACATTATATTGAAAATTTGGAACTTCAATTTCCTCTACTATTTCATTTAATAAAGCTTTGTCTCCTCTGAGCTCTTAAGGAGATGTTAGCTTTAAATCACACTGACTTCACCCTTTGCAATTTACATATGTTGAAGAAATAAAAGCCTTTTCAAGAGTCACTACAGGGGCCTGAGAAGCCTCAAAGGAGTGTTAAGACCTTGAATTTAATGTGAGCTGCCTCAAACACAAAACACAAATCCTCCCTGTGGAATATTAATGGCTTTTGTGTACAGTTACATTTCCTTGTGATTTCTTTTTAAGCAGAGGAACAGCCCATGTATAAACCAGGCTTTGTGCCTGTGACTGGGAAACACAACTTCCACTCTTTGGAGGCAAAGGGGAAACTTTCCACAGTTCATCATTACATAGTGGAATTTATACTGGAGTATTAGGGGAAGCTTGGAAATACTTGAAAGCAAGCTATAACATTGAAGCTGCAATTCATGGATTGCACATCATATGCCTTAAGTTGAAAATCAGATTTCTATGAAAACTTATTCAAAAGGATATTTTAGGTATCTTAAATATAGTTATAGGGTTAGTTTTTGGTATCTAACAAGGAATTAATTCTAACTAGTCTTTTTTCTCAAAGCCACAGTTTAACTTTATTTTCTGGAAACATATACCTGGTTTTAAATGTCAACAGGATTTGTGCAAGAGCTTGAAAAGTTCAGGAGACACAGATTTCCTAAAATGACCTCTGTCCTGCCCTAATAAGACATCTTTTTTTATATCATTCAAAAGCCATTAAATGGCCCAGAAAGTGTTTTAATATGACAGAGTGTTGATGATGTGCTAAGAAATTTTTGCTGTTGTTTTCTTTGCAGTCACTTGCGAGCTTAGCAAAACCCAGAAGTTCATAAAAGTAGCAATGAAGAATGCCCTATGGAGCAAACAAACTCTTAAATCCTTGTTCTCAAACCTGGCTGCAAGATTGTGTCATTTCAAGAGTTAAAATAATGATGATGATGATGATGATGATGATGATGATGATGATGATAATGCCGCCACCTGGAGCCTGCCCTAGATAAACTGGATTGGAATTTCTTGTGTTGTACTGTTCAACACATTAGCTACTAGCCACACAACACTACTGAACACTTGAAAACTGGTTAGTCTTAACTGTGATGTGCTTTGAATATAAAACACCTTGAATTTAAAATATGTACTGTGAAGTCCACAAACATACTAACAAAGATTCTGTCCTTAACTAGATTTTAGATAGGCTCCTTGGAGCCCTCTTTTTGAATAGTTCTCACCTTTGAGCCCTGTTCTAGACCTCCCTCACCTAGCTTTAGGAAAAATCCTGACAAGTTAGTTTTGCATGAATCATGTGCTGGAATTGATGATATATCAGGTTTGGCACCAGAAGGCCATCATTTATTGACTCCTAAGTACCTGGAGCAAATAACTTAATCACTATGCACTTGAATTTTTTCATCTGAGAAATAAATAAATACATACTTTTATACTTATAGGCATTAAGTGAGATTTGAAAAAAAAATATTATTGAGCCTTGTGCCAAGGTCAGGGTAGGTATCTAATAAAATTTGAAGTTCCCTTTACCCTTTCCTTTAACCTCCATGAGAGAGGATAGGCTTTAAAAAGACCCACAAGCCACTAACACAAATATATACATGTCATAATACACACACACACACACACACACACACACACACACACACACACACAAACCATACTTAAGTCACATGAGAATTATTCTGGTGCTGTGCCATGGACAAACATGGAGCATAATACCCTAGAATAATCTCATAGGGACATTTCTAATGCCCACAACATGATCTAAATTCCTTTCTTCCCATATGTATTCTCTACATCCTGCCCACAGGTGACCCATATTCTGAGTTCCTGAAAGAAGACCAAATCATGCTCATTCTTGCCTGTGCACCTTATCTAGTCCTACCAGAACTGCCCAATCAAACTGTAGTTCCTATCCCCTGAGAAACAGTCCTATGGCAAAGAATTTCTGCTCATGATGATTCACAATGTAGACTGAAGCCTACATTCTTCTATGCATTTCCTTTCTCTTTGGTATCTAAAACTCTTTTGTGTTGATATCAGCTAAGTTATGTCTAATCTTTCCCTACACCTTTTTACTCATGAATTTCATGCTAAATTCTGACCCAGTAGATCAAATGAAATAAAACATTCTCTGGAAATGACACAGAACATGGAGCCCAACAGTCTGGTAATGAGAAAATATCCTTTTGTCTGTATCTGTAACCTAAAAACAAAATATAAAATAGACATACTCCAACTAATGGAATCAAAATAGGGAATACACTGTTTTTCCAAATGACCCATAAAAATTGAGGGGTTTACACTGAAATCAAAGGTCAATGGAATCATTTCCATAATGAGAGAAAACAGAGATGGGGGTTAAGTTTTGCTTTTGATGTGAAACTCCAATATCTATGGATACTGAAATAATAAAAAATACCTCATGACTGGAACTCTATGCTCATCTAATGACAAATGCAGAACCACCATACTGCCACAGAGACCTTAACAAGAATACTGATCATTAGGTGAATCTTATCATTTTCTCTACACTTAGTTGTATTTTCTGTGTGGTTTGCAATTTGTAAGTTTTATAGGCTAGTTGAAGGAGGAGACTTAAGAAACACACATTTGATTAGCCCATAAAATTTCAGACCTTTTCCCCTGGGGGATAATTACCTCTGGTTATGGAGTAAACTTCACTGGAATCTTATTAGTGTTTTGAGTGGTTCACGGAATAGTCTGAAGGCTGCTCTGAGGAGGGTGGGAGATGGAGAAGAGATGAGGGAATCCTCTTTCCTCTCACAGTAATAGCAACCTCTAACCCATTCTCCAGAGGCCAAATACACTAAGCCTAGCCAAACTAATCCATTAACTAGGAGAAACTGTCCTAGGGAAAAAAAATCCTGGTAAGAAGTAGTGAAAGTATATTTTAATGGTGAACTTAGTAATGGATGCATTTTGTTTGGTGGTTTCTTGTTCACTGTTCACCACTAAGCAGAGAGTAGCCAAGTTTCTCTAACTGTCCTAAAAGCCATCATGATAATATTTGTTTATATTTTCCTGCTGTTGGAAGCAATTCCAAGATTTTAAATTACAGTTTGTGACTCATGGTATTTCCTGTGAACTCTTTCTCATTGCGCTTATTTTTTTTTTAATGTTAATTTTTGAGAAAGAGAAAGCAAGTGGAGGAGGGGCAGAGAGAGAGAGAGAGAGAGAGAGAGAGAGAGAGAGAGAGAGCGCCAGAGACAGGACCTGCACTGACAGCAGTGAGACCAATGCGAGGTTCAAACTCAGGAACCTTGAGATCATGACCTGAGCCGAACTTGGAGGCTTAACTGACTGAGCCACCCAGGCTCCCTTTAGTGTGCTTATTCTTCTGACTCACTCTGTATCCCATGTTCCAGTTTCTAGCACAACACCTAAGAGTTTCTGGCAGTGGAAGAGTTGGGCTTACACAGAACACGCACCAGAACTGGAAAGGGTTCAGATTTTGAATTACAACCACCTCATCCAAACAGAGAACAAAAGCAAGGATTAAAGAGGGAGAGATCCTTGTCCAAAGTTATTGAATAAATGTGGCTGAGGAAGACTAGCTATCAACTGTAGTCAGAGATCATCAGTAGAGTTGTGTTACCACCATGCCACCTACACTAGTCTTTCCCTTCCTGGTCTCTCTCTCTCTCTCTCTCTCTCTCTCTCTCTCCCTCTCTCTCTCTCTTCCCTCTCTTTTTTTTTTTTTTCTTTAGCGGACATAGCTGTGACTATAATATTTGACAAAGAATTAAATATTCACATTCAAGAGAAACGAATTCCTTTAGACTCTTCATTTTTAAGAAAAAATGTGGCTTTTACTTTTCAAGTGAAAGTGAATGGAAGATTACAGCTACAAACAAAAAGGGAGACCTAATTTTCCTATGTATTATTTCAAGTGTTATTTTTCTTCACCTACCCAAATCCTACTGATTTATAAAATCTCCTCCTCCAGGGGGCCACCTCAAACTCTTCTACAACAGTTTCTCCTTCCCTTTAATTTGTAGTACAGAAGGGACATTTACTACTCAATTTACAATGAAATAAGAATTTTCCCTCCCTCTGGATGGCTTTTCAGGTTCTCCTATGATTCTCCCTTGGCTTTTGTATTAGTAGATAGTGTATTTCTTTGAGCCAGAAGCCATGTCTTATATATACTATTGATTTCCCCATAAGTCATGAGTGGAGTAAGCTTCCATTTGTTGAATTCTTATAATGTTCCACTTACTGTGCCAAGTATTTTATATATATTCTTTCATTTAATCCTTATGAAAAACCCCTTGAGGTAGGGCTTATTACCCTATTACATAAAGGAAAAAAAATTGAAGTACAAATACTGGCTAACAGAAATTCTCCAAGAACTAAAATTTAGTTAACAGTAAAATAGGCAATAAAACCAAAATCTTATATCTGCTGAAAGTGATATTTTAGCTAAATAATATACTTACTATTTGGTGTGTAATAAGAGCTTAATAAATACATAACTATAAGGGTATTTATTATTCTTAGAAATTAGAATATGTAAGAGTTTATATTTTTATGACATATAGAAATAGGAGTATTTATATGTGTAGTTATGATTGTGAATCATGTGTATGCATGATTCACTCTTTAAAGAAGACTTGCTTTCTATTTTTCTGGATGTTCAAAGTTTTTTAATACTAATTAAGACTGTCAGCATGAGCAGTGCCTAAATCTGAATTTTATATTTAATTTATAGGTTGCAAGAGAAGAATGTATTCAGGGAAGGATGCTAGCCAGTTCTACTGGAATCATTTGTAGTCCCTCTATGCATTGTCTAAGAATAGTTTGCAATGGATGATTTAACACAGAGCCTATAACACAGACACTATATTTGGAAAACTTTTCTTAAATAAAAGGATGACCATTTAAACAGGAAACTATTTTAACCATGAAAATGCATTTAGTGAATATGAGAAGTAACTCTTACAAGAATATTTTTCTTCCAGCAGATATTGTTGACTGATTATTCTCTATAAACAGGCAACAAAAACAAAGCTTGCAGAAAGAAATGGCTATCTCAAATAGAATTATTTAAAAACACTCACCATTGTCTACCCATCCAATGCACATATTCAAGCACACTCAAGCATATCCATCAGTTAATCTTCAAAGTTGTAACATTTTTATGGGCAACTTTAACTATTTAACTTTAATATGTTTTGCACTTGAAAGTTGTAATATAATAGACAGACTTTGTGGCCTTATTCTGGGAGGAGAAATGAAGTCAAGTAGAACATTCACAGTGGGGGTTTGGAGGTTTCAAAATGCAAGGCAGAGCTTAATTTAATCAGATATTGTACAGCAGTGAAGCTTTATGAACAGAATGAGAGTCAAATTTATCAATCCCGGGACAATGACTTCCCTAGAGCAAATTTTTAAAACCCGTTTAAATGATCATGGATTATAACTCATTTTATAGTTAATTTAGTGAGGATGAGAATTAGGGATATTGCATATGTGGATGAATAAAATAAACACTACTAGTCTTTAGCAGTCAGCACATGGAGAGATATATTGAGAAAGTGTTGCAAATTACCTGTCTCTTCATATTTAATAACCTCAGTGTCATAGATGATGTAGGATTTAATAACAGTAATTTCATCTGCAAGGTATGCTAGTTTTCCTTAAATTGCATTAATAACAACGCTTTACATGTATATATAAATTAATCATGTATGCACATGTATACATTACATTTATAGAATTAATTTTTAGTGACAACTATTTGCATATAAGGCATTAGGAACTAATACTTAGCTTAGTAAAAGGGATATTTGCCCCACCCTGCTCCATTACCGGTATTTAAAGAATTGATATATTAATATAATTCCATTTGAGTAATACATAGGCACCAGATCTAAGATTATATGAGTGAAGTGTAAGTGCTTGGGTGGTGGGCTTTCTGTCCAAATCAGGACCTAGGAAAGATGGGAAATCAAAAGTAGAGCATCAAGGCACTAATATTCAAGAAGTTAAAGAAAGATGGGGTGGGGGTAGGTAATGTTCTAATACTCATTGATTTTTAGCGGCATGTCTTTTGTTTTGTTCTTTTGTAGGCATAAAAATTAGATTCAAACACAAATGCCTTCATGATTTCTTACATATATTGATCTCCTATAGTTGAGTATCTTCCATTCAGAAAATGGCCCTTAATAGCACCATTTCTCCTGCTGTGATCTGTGCCCATCTCACATGAAATATTTACTCATCAGTCATCATTCAACACGTATTCGTTAAGTCTAAAGTGGTCTCTGCTAAAACTGGAGGTACAGTGATCAACATGTCAGAGACCCTGATTCTGTCTCACAGCGTAGTACATGTCATGTCAAATAAAGGTAGGAATGCACCAGCACCGAGTAAAAAATAGGAGTATCTTACCTAGGCTGTGGGGGTTAGTGGATGTGGAGACTGCCAAGGAAGGCTTCCAAGAAGAAACTGGGTCTAATATAAATCCTGCTAGCCACTAGCACTTTGCCTTTATCTCAGCAGGCACTCTGCTCTCAGAGGTGAAACCCACTGGACAGCCATACTTACTCATCCTTCTGCTTACTTTCAAAGCTGGTTTATCGACTCTACACACTTCCTTTCTCTATCCTTCCTTCTCACTCTACCTCACCCCTCAAAATTTTCCTCTTCTCTTTCTCTTTTAAACAAGAGACTTAAGGACAAACTATAAAACTGACATCTAGAAACTCAGTTTTATTAATGTTGACATACAACCAGCCAAGTTTATGTGCTTAAACTGACTCATAAGGTGTGAGAAACACACTGAGCATGAACAGAAAAGGTAGAAAGATCACATAAAATGCTTTTTATAATACAACATATCAATATTCAATGAACATCCCTTCAATTCTGAAGCTTTCATCCCTCAAGGGAAACCAGCAAATAAACAAAAACTCTTCCCTTTTGAAAAAATAATGGCATAGAGATAATTTTAGGAATTACTCTGACATCTGACATAACCCAGTTGGTGTGTAACAATGTCTGATCTCAATTCTTGGACTCTGCATTACTCTATATAATTGGAGAAACATACAATCTTAGTTGAAGTATAATTAAGTGCAATTATACGTAGATTAAGTGTAATCTTAGTTTACATGTCCGTGATCAAAGTGAACACAGCTGCAATATCATTTTAAATAAAAATAAATAGTACAGACTTCTAGAATTGTTTCCTGACCGTTGTCTTTGTAAAATAATCCCAAGCAATACATTTCTGGCCTATGTGAAGCTAGAACAACATTAGAACACCCATGTTGAGTCATTTCTATGATTAAGCATTATGTATTGTTAACTGATTAGAATAATAATAGCTGTCAGGGATCCCCTGCATGCTGTCCAAGTTTCTGCCTTATACCAAGAGATGATTTATTTGTTAAAGAATTATTTGCAAGGAAAGTGGAAGATAAATCTTAACAGTAGATTATTTTAAAGTCATAAAGCTATTTATAAATTATTCTTATTATATCATATGCACAGACATTTTAGTCAGGCATAAATCAGCTTGTTTCATCTTCTGGATGAATAATTCTGTTGCCAGAAACTCATATGATGGTAAGATTTTCACACATTGATAAACTTAAACAATAAGGACAAAGTAATACTTTCTGAATCTTTCTAGATCTATATGCATTCTATATAATTATGTGTTTAAAATTTTGAAAATCTGTAGGGAGAGAAATATTCCACATGTATATTCTAGAGGTATGGTTACTTACCCTTTAAAATGTTAACCACTATATTCCCAAGAAATAAGTTTTAAATGGACTCTTAGGTCTACTTTGATTATTGAGAATAATACTAACATGAGTGAAGAACACTAAATTTCAGAATACTGCCATCTAATTCAGATCATGCTTGTTTGCCCCAAGCCCATCAGTTATAGCTATTTTAAATAATTTTACCAAATTAAATGTATCAAATAAACCTATAAAGCCTAGAAACCTATAATACTCTTAGGAGAAAACAAAGGAGAAAATCTTTAAGACCTTGGATTTGGCAGAAGATTCTTAGATACAACATCAAAATCATGAGGAACGACAACAAAAAGACAGCTGAACTTCATTAAAATGAAAAACTATTGTGATTCAAAGGACACCATCAGAAAGTGAAAAGAAAACCCAACCCACAGAATAGGAGAAAATATTTGCAGACATATATCTGATAAGGGAAACATATCCACAAAATGTAAAGAACTCATCTTGGTGGTGGTTGCACATATATGCAGGTATACTAAGAAAACATTTAGATGAACACATTAAATTCAGTTGAAAAGACCATGGGAATCATTTCTTAGGAAACTACAAGTCTAACCCCCCACAGGTAGAATTATTTTCAAACTTATATAACTTTTAAGATATATTCCAAAATCAGTTTGGTCTCCTTTTCACATTCCTAATGCCTCAGTTTCATTTTAAACTTAAAGCCTCAAAGATCTCCCTGCATCCTCAAGCAATGTGCATCAAATCACAAAATCTGATGTAACAGGACAGCTGTAGATAGCTACAAGGTAATTTAAAAATTATTATTATGACCACAACACAGAGATATTCTAATATTCTATCAAAAAAGAGAGTAAAAGATTATATATTCATTTTTTTAAGCTTATTTACAGAAAGGGGAGGAAGGAGTAGAGAGAGAGAAGAAGAGAGAGAATCCCAAACAGGCTCCACATCAGTGCAGAGCCACATGTGGGGCTCAATCTCACTAACCATGAGATCATGACCTGAGCCGAAGCCAGATGCTAAACCAACTGAGCCGCCCAGGCACCCCTATAATCACTTTTATTTTAACAAGGTAAAGGTAACAGCTACTATTAATTAAGAGCCAATTCTGTGTTTGAAGAGGCACTAGAAGCTTTAAAGATGTTATAAAATTAATCTCTATTAAGACATTAAATGCCATAAATTTTAAGATGCATCATCAAATTAATAACAACTCTTAACGATGGGAGGGAGAAAAACGAAGCAACACAAGATGTTACATTTATGCATCAATTATAAAATTAATGTTCGCTTTACACACAAATTTTCCAGTCCAAGCATCAATAACAACATTTTCCAAATTTACTCAGGTTGGCTTCTATTTTTTCCCCAACTTCTTCTGTTTGGTTATGTCATACATTTGTGCTATGGACTAAATTGTGTCCTTTTTTTTTCAACGTTTTTTTTTTTTAATTTTTTATTTTTGGGACAGAGAGACAGAGCATGAACGGGGGTGGGGCAGAGAGAGAGGGAGACACAGAATCGGAAACAGGCTCCAGGCTCTGAGCCATCAGCCCAGAGCCTGACGCGGGGCTCGAACTCACGGACCGCGAGATCGTGACCTGGCTGAAGTCGGACGCTTAACCGACTGCCCCACCCAGGCGCCCCAAATTGTGTCCTTTCAAAACTGACATGTTTAAGCCTGAAACCACCCACCCCTCTCCCAGCAATGTGAATGTATTTGGAAATAAAACTTTCAGGAGGTAATTAGGTTAAATGAGGTCATCGGGATGGGGCCTTAATCAGATAGAATTTGGATCTGTAGGAACAGGAAAAGAAAGATTTCTCAGTGCACACCTCATAAGGAATGTGAGGATACAAGGATGAGGGGCCATCCACAAGCAATGAAGAGTTTTTAGCAGAAAGCAAATCAGCTGGCACCTTGATCTTCCACTTCACAGCCTCTAGAACTGTGAGAAATAAATTTCTGTTGTTTAAGGCTTGTAATCTCTGGTATTTTATTTTGGCAGCCCATGCAGACTAATACAACTCATAATACAGTTATTGGGGGGGTGGTGGTGGGGTAATCAAAGTCTTCATTCAATCCTAGGACCCCTGACATCATGGATGATTATTTTCATTAAATATGCATGAATTAAAGTGAACTTTTTGTGATGTACGGTTGCATAGATGGAATCAAATCCATGGAGTCATGTGTCCCCCACCCAATATCATACAGGACAGTTCTTTCATCTTAAAAAGTACCTTACCCATCTCCTTTCTTAGCAATAATCACGTCCTGCCAACTGGCAATTGACATTCTATTTTCTCTTTGCCTTTCTGAGAATGGTATGCAAGTGAAACCATAACAAAATATTGCCCTTTGGGTTTGGTTTCTTTCACTTAGTAAAATTTATTCCAGATTCATCAAGGAGTCATGCAAACCAGTAGTTCAGTCCTTTTAATTGCCCAAACCATTCTATTGTTGGGATATGGCACAGTCTGTTTAGCCATTCACCTCCTAAAGAACACTTTGGTTTCTTCTAGATTTGGGGGATTATGAATAATGTTGCTATAAAAATTTGCACACAGGACTTGGTGTGAACATAAGTTTTCATACAAACATTTAAGGAAAAGGGAATTGTGCATAAACAGTACTCTAGTTGACAAATTTATTTCTTGTGGGGGAATGGGTCAACAGTTCTATGCTAACATTAATGCATAGTAGACTTTAACATACAAGCTAATGGATGATGAAACAACTTCTTCACTGTTAGAAAGGAAGTAATAAATAAGCAAGGAAGTTTATATATATATATATAACTAATTATAATATATATAAATATATATATCACATATATTTGTATATATAGTACATAATTGCATCTGATTTATGCAATTGTATATATTTTACATAATTACATCTGATTATATACATAATATATATAATTATAAAATATAAATATATAAAATTATATGTATAAATTATATATTAAAATATATTTACACATACATATATATTAATGTGCATACCCTTATATCCTAGCTCTAAAAGGGCCTACTGAAAGGGCCTAGAAACCGTGACACCCCAGAAGCCATAAGCACATCTAGCACCTAGGTTTCTGAATGCTATTCTCCATGGAAAGACGTCAAGCCTCCTCAGAGAAATGGCTGATTGTAGGGCTGGGGTAGGGACAATACTTATCTTACAGTGCCAAAAACCAAGAAAGTGCTCAAAAACAAAAGGATGCTATGCTAAAGAGACTAAAGAGATAGAAGCAAAACTGAATGAGTTATCAATGGCCGAACCTGAAAAACTTGAGCAAAAGGATAAATTTGGATTATAACTCAAAGTATCAAATAAATATACAGTATATTAACCAAATGATCAAGGTCAACATCTCCAGTTATGCCAGTTTGATACCATGAATGTGTCTGCCCTGATATGATGTCATGAAGAGTAGAGCCTCATGTCTGTGGTACTCTTTCCCCAAATGAATAACCTCCATCTATCATGGCAAAAAAGAACAAAAATTGAGGACAGTCAACAAAGTATCTGACCATTTTCTTTTCACAACTATCAAGGTCATGACAATCAAAGAAAAACTGAAAAATGTTTACAGGAGATATAATGCACTATTACAATGTGTTATCTTGTTTTAGATTCAAGAAAATAAGAAAGAGAATTAGTATAAAAACTGGCTAAATACAAATAATGTCTGGAGATGGTTAATAATAGCATACAAATGTTGTTTGCTTAATTTTAACAAGTGTATCATGGTAATGCAATATGTTAACATTCAGAGAAACTGAGTGTGAGGTATACAGAAACTCAGTATTATCTTTGAAACCTTCTTTAGATACAAAATTATTTTTGAAATGTTATTAAAAATGCATTTTGATTCCTGGTATTTAAAAATATGCTAGGATTTTAGAATCTCATAAATGTGGATATTAATCTCATTGGAGAAAACTGAGGCTCAAGTTTCTGAAATTTGCATGAGGTCAAATAGCTAACAAATAGAAGAGACAATATTTAATGATAATTCTTTCATTCTTGAAAGGTAACAATTTATTACAATGCAAACCACTTCCATCCACACACATAGAATGAGTTTGTTTTACATTTGTGGGTTGTATGTGATTCTCTGTATTATTTTAAAAATTGCTCCATTTAAATGGTATAACAATTTTCAAATAAAAAGTAATAAAATGTACCCTAATGTGTTAATTTTAGTTTGAGATTTATTATGAGAACAAAGCAATTGTGTCCTTTTCAGGTGGAATAATTTCCTCATCAGTATTTACTTTAATAACTTTATATTCCTTAGAAACACTCTAACAGGTTTAAAAAATCAAAATAAAGTTGTATCTATCAATATATAAAAAAAAAACTACAGAAGCTGAGGAATACCCAAGGTGATCAATACGGGTAAAGTCTATTTCTCAAAGATTCACAAATGTGACAAAGGTGTGACTAGGGGTAAGAATTCAGTCCAGTTCAGATGTCTGATAGTCATTACTTCCAAGTTTGGAAAGAAATTGAAATTTTCCTTTCTCCATCCTTCTTGTACTGAAGTAATTTCTGCCTTTTTTTGTTGTTGTTTTGAATTTGCATTTAATGTAATTGCTATGTTTGAACTTAAATGTCCAATCTTATGATTTTTCATTTGTCCTCTTTTTACTTTATTTCCTTGCCCCTCTTCCTTTCATTTGAGCATATCAGATTAAATATATACATATATACCCTGTCGGGGCGCCTGGGTGGCGCAGTCGGTTAAGCGTCCGACTTCAGCCAGGTCACGATCTCGCGGTCCGTGAGTTCGAGCCCCGCGTCAGGCTCTGGGCTGATGGCTCAGAGCCTGGAGCCTGTTTCCGATTCTGTGTCTCCCTCTCTCTCTGCCCCTCCCCCATTCATGCTCTGTCTCTCTCTGTCCCAAAAATAAATAAAAAACGTTGAAAAAAAATATATACCCTGTCTATTTTATCATCACTAGTGAGTTTTGGGCTAAAACTCTATTTGTTATATTTCTGTGGCTGTGCTAGAGATTACTGTCTATTATTTTATGATCACTAGTGAGTTTTGGGCTAAAACTCTATTTGTTATATTTCTGTGGCTGTGCTAGAGATTACGGAGTACATCTCTGACATACTACATTCTACCTTCAGATAATGTTGCTACTACTTCATGAATAATATCAGAATTTTACAAAGTACAATTCCATTTCTTTTTCTCCAGTCATTTTACACTTCTTGACACGCATTTTATTTCTACTTATGTTATAAACCTTCATAAGACACTGCTATCACTTTTTCTTTAGCCAGATAACACTCATTTAAAGAAGTTTAAATACATATCAAAAAAAAATGTTCTCTATTTCTAACTACATATTTCTCCTTCCTGATTGTCTTCATTTTTACTGCAGACTGAGGCTTGATTCTGGTATGATATTCCTTAAGAATTAAACAACAACAAATAGATCTACCCTATGACCCAGCAATAGCACTGCTAGGAATTTACCCAAGATATACAGGAGTGCTGGTGCATAGGGGCACTTGTACCCCAATGTTTATAGCAGCACTTTCAACAATAGCCAAATTATGGAAAGAGCCTTAATGTCCATCAACTGATGAATGGATAAAGAAATTGTGGTTTATATACACAATGGAATACTACTTGGCAATGAGAAAGAATGAAATATGGCCTTTTGTAGCAATGTGGATGGAACTGGAGAGTGTTACGCTAAGTGAAATAAATCATACAGAGAAAGACAGATACCATATGGTTTCACTCTTATGTGGATCCTGAGAAACTTAACAGAAGACCATGGGGGAGGGGAAGGAAAGAAAAAAGTTAGAGAGGGAGGGAGCCAAACCATAAGAGACTGTTAAAAACTGAGAAAAAACTGAGGGTTGATGGGGGTGGGATGGAGGGGAGGGTGGGTGACAGGTATTGAGGAAGGCACCTGTTGGGAGGAGCACTGGGTGTTGTATGGAAACCTATTTGACA
This sequence comes from Prionailurus viverrinus, assembly GCF_022837055.1. NCBI lineage: Eukaryota > Metazoa > Chordata > Mammalia > Carnivora > Felidae > Prionailurus > Prionailurus viverrinus. The sequence goes on along the minus strand of NC_062575.1, from coordinate 22,771,316 downwards.
ATGAATTTCATATTAAGAAATAAAAATAATTAAAAAAAAGAATTAAACAACAACTCTTTAAAAAAAGCTCTTTTTTTCTTATAACAAAAGTTTAGTTCAGCTTTTTAAATTCTCAAAATGTGTTTATTTCACCTTCAATTTTGAAGTATATTTCCATTGTCTGCAGAAGTCTGTTACTAGGTTATTTATTTACACTCAGCACTTTAAACATGTTCTTCTATTACATTCTGGCCTACATATTTTTCCTCCTTTTAGACATTAGTTAACATTCTCATCATTGGTTCCCTAATTAAAATATGTCATTTTCTACCCTCTGGCTGATTTAAAAATTTTCTTTTTATCTTTGGTTTTCAGCAATTTATCAATGCTGTGACTAGATTTCTTTATGTTTGTGTTGATCCTGCATGATGTTTGTGGGGCCTTATTTTTAATTTTTTCCTACCCATTGATATTTTTCATCAATTTTTAAAATATTTGGGTATTATCTTTTCAGATATTGTTTCTCTTCTCTACCCTTTCTTCTATTTTGGAAGCTTTACCTTCACAACTGCTAGAGAGAGTCTGATGTTGCTCAACAACTCTTGACATTTTTTCTCTTTATGTTTCATTCAGCTATTTCTATCAACTTGTCAACCTGGTATACTAATATACCATCCCTCCTTCTGTTGTGTCCAATATGATGTGAAATCCTTCAACTGTTAACATACATCTATATATCTATATCTATATAATTTTTTTTTTATTTATAGCATTCTCCTTTCTGTCCTTATCTTCAGTTTTCCCATGTGTCCATGCATGTGGTCCAATATTTGCCCTGGAGCATTTAATTCACTTGTCATTGTTATTTTGAAATTCCAGTATGATGATTCTGATATTTGGCTATCCTTGTGTTTACTTGTAATGACTAGACACATCCCTGATTGCGAGTCACATATCCTTGTAATTGTTTGTTTTGTGTGTATGTGATATACTTTTTTATTGTATATCAGACAGTATGGATGATAAAATAGTAGAGACAGAAACATTTGCAATTTAGCCCCAGTAAAAGGTGCAGTCCATTATGCCACTTTTTCATTTTAGTTGGCTACTGTAGAAGCAGACACAATGTAATCTTCATTTGAGATGCAGGTAGAGACTGTGGTGGTTTTATTTAGGTTCAGTTCACCACTGGCTTCAAATATTTTGAAGGTATGATGGATGGCATGGTGTTTGGGCAATAAGTTCACTCTAGTTATCTCTTTATGTTCTCCTTCACAGCTACCAGGTTTCAGGAATAAGACATCTTTCTCTGCTTTATAGCCCAGATGTTGTCCTTTTGGAATGGCAGAGAGCTCTTCTTTTTCTCTTCTTGACACTTTCTGTAGCTGGTAATCTCATTCTTATGTATTTGCCCACACTTGGTAGGGATCCTGTGGCATCCCTGGCAGAGATGGTGTCCCTCAGAACTCAGAGAAGGCATCCTTGAGTTCTCCCACCACTTCCCTAACATTTAGGTGACTGCTGCCTTTCCTCTTGATGAAAGCCCCTCAGGCCAGAGGCAAATTCTATCAGTTCTTTTTCCCTCCCTCAGATTGCATGCCACTCTTATGGAGCTGTGAAACAACTGGGAGAATTGGTGGCTCTTTGCAAGAATCCCCAGGTGGGAAACCTAAGGGTTCTAATCTGTCATGGGAGCATACATATGGCCATTAAAAGTTTGATATTTTTCTCCCAACCATTCTCTATGGTAGATTCCTCCTCCTCCCAACACTATGCCAGGGCTGAAAGCATCTATGGATCGTTTCTTCTATACCAAGTGTTCATTACTTTACATTTAAGTACTTACCTCTCTGATTTATTTTTAACTTATGATTTTGTAGGTTGCTTATCAGACTTGCCCTTATGATTATGGTGGAGGCAATGGGCTCTTCTGATTTTTTTTATTTTACATCTTAATTAGCATTATTAATGCAGTGTGGCACCTGGTGGGCTCAGTTGGCTTAGTGTTCGACTTCAGTTCAGGTCATGATTTCATGGTTCATGAGTTTGAGCCCCACATCAGGTTCGCTGCTGTCAGCGCAGAGCCCACTTTGGATCCTCTGTCTCCCTCTTTCTTCCCCTCCCCCACTCATGTGCGCTCAGGCTCTCTCTCTCTCTCTCTCAAAAATAAACAAACATTAAGTAAAACCTACTTAGGGGCATCTGGGTGGCTCATTTGGTTAATCGTCCAACTACAGCTTAGGTCATGACCTCATGGTTCATGGGTTCAAGCTCCACATCAGACCATCTGCAGTCAGCATAGAGCCCACTTAGGATCCTTTGTCCCTCTCTCCCTCTACCCCTTCCCCCCAAAGTAAATAAACATTATTTAAAAAAATAACTATGAAGGTAGTGCAGGAATTTGAATCTCTGTACGTGTTGCTAAAATGTTCTCTTTGTGTAGTACCCTCAATTGCTCTCCCCATTTCCTAAATTCACACCACCAAAAAAAAAAAAAAGAAGGGCTAAGACTTGCCCTACATATTCCATTTGAGAAATTAGTACATGGTTTATTTATTTTCCATTAAATAGAATGGATATTAATTTAGATGTCTTATTTAGGAACATGAAGCTACATTTTGGAGAATTTGGAAATTCTCTTTCAGTTCATTTTGCTTTTCAAAAAACAGAATCTTAGTATATATAAAATAAAAAAAAAGGTCAAGAAAATAAGAAAAACAAGCTTGAGATCATGATACATGAATGTCAAGAAAACTGATTTCTTTGTACGAACCAGCAACATTTAATGAGAGTGAAGAAAACAGCGGGGTGTTAGATAAATGAAAGCAGACAGAAAAAACAAAATAAAATAAAACAACTTGATCAAAGAATAAAATATAGAACTGTGATCAAAGAAAATAACCTTATAAAGGAAACAATACTTGGTTTTCTACAGAGACACAGAGAAAATAGAGAATATATCCAAAAATTTAGTTAAGTTGTAGTCCCAGATCTATATTTTATGAATATGTATCTTGCAATAAATATTCCTTTTTATTTCCTACAAATTGAAAATGGAGTGGCCAAGAAATAACTGTTTTCACTTCCCATGTAAATCAAGGCCCCCAGAAAAGTTACTTTGTTTTTATTTACACTTATAAATAATATAGCCAAAAGCTAATTTTAAAATAGGCAAAAGAACATTCAAAGTAGTAACTGTAATGCAAACTATACATAATTAGACTGAGAAGTCTTCATGATTTAAAAATTCAAATTACCCAATTTGAAAAAAACATGTACTAAAACCCACTACTTCTCCTAAGAGTGTTTTACAGACCTGGCTAATACACTGAAAAGTCTTATGGATGTTGTGACAATTTGGGAAGAAGTGTAGATAGGATTATAGGAATTATGTATCTTTATAGGTACCAAATCCCATACCAGATTAACTTCAGTAACTATTCAACCTATCTCTATCCTATTTCTTCTAAAGTGCTTTATATGGATTTAACATCGATAATGATCTTTCTAGGAAGCTAAAAACATTAGTAAAAAATCTCATTATTCTTTTAAACTGTTTATTACATAGCAAAATGATATATCCTGGAAAATGAAAAAGACAGGTGTAGATATTTCCTTATACAATGGTATTCTCTGAATTTGACCGATTCATAGGAGATCTTTCCACCTAATCTCTGTGCTTTCTCACTGTACAAACACCACGGTTAAAGGCCTTACTGAATCTTATTTGTTTATATCTGTATCGATAGCTATACCAAGTAGACACTCAAGAAATACTTCTTTGTTGTTTTTGTTTGTTTGTTTGCTTTTTTCCTGAGTGTGCATGCGAGTGGGGGAGGGGCAGAGGGCGAGAGAGAATCTTATGCAGACTCCATGTTCATCATGAAGCCCAATACAGGGCTCAATCCCACGACTCTGGGATCATGACCAGAGCTGGGATCATGACCTGAGACGAAATTAAGAGTTTGATGCTTAACCAGCTGAGCCACCCAGATGCCCCTCATGAAATACTTCTAAAAATAAATGAATGAAGATTTATTTCACTGGAAAATAAATGTTCAGCACTAAGTATGTATGCTAACACTCCCTTCCTCTCTATGAATGTATGTATGTGTGTTGGCCAATGTCACACAGCTACGAATGACAGCATTAGGGTTTCAGAGATGGAGCATTAAAATCTTCCACCTCCCCAACCACTCAAGCACAAACCAGATGTTTGAAAATGAAGATACAATATTACCCTGGTTATTAAATCATTAAACAAATGCCCTATTCATTTTCTCTCACCACATACATACAACTGTATTCAGAAGGAACCATGAGACATATGCACATATTATGGTACGAACTAAGAAATTAAGGTGGAAGTCTAAAAGAGAGTGTCGGGGGAAATGCAAGAATTGCTATCACTTTCTTAAGGGCATGCTAGAATTGCACTGTGAGGAACTATGTTTCCAAGCTATTTGGTGAGAGTGAATGAAAGCTTTCAGGAGTGAGTGTGGGGATACCTTGCTCTTCATCCTTAGGATTTAGTACATTTCAGGTTTTGAATCAATGTACGAGAGTAGGAAAGAAAGAAGGAAAACAGAGAGCAAATGAAGGATGGAGGAAGGAAAAAAAAAAGGAGGGTCTACGGGAAGGGAATGTGTCATTCCAAATTAAAGTTAAGATCTTAGTGGACAGGAGCTAATATCTATAGTTCTTTTCAGTCCCATTATGTTACATATAAAAGAATGCAGAAATCCATGCAGAGATATTCTTTCCTAAAGAGAACCCTTAAAATCGGTTTGTTCTTTTATAGTTGCCCAAATGATCTGCTCTAAGAAAAATTATTTTGTCTTATTAGTCTTATCATTTAGATAAGAAAAGCAAGGCTTGGTGTAGTTCAATGAATTATCAGAGGTCACATAGCTCAATGCTGGAGCCACTATTTGAACCTGATCTTCTGGTTTTGAAACATAATCTTTACTAGGTTGTCTATTAAGGTTCACCCTACCCAGTGACTTCACAATCCATAATACTGGTTTTTAAAAGTCTTACTTTTCATAAAACTTGAGTCTATTTTTAAAAGTTTTATTTTCAATAAAACTTAAAATCTCTAACCTTTTCTATACTCACTGGACATATCTGAGTTTCATGAACCAATAGTTAATCTCTCTATGAAAATCCCCTATGATGTGTTGTCAGAGTTTCTTCCCACTTACAGTATCAGTTCAAACAGCTTTTCAGAGATAACTATAATTCTGAAGAAAGCCTGAGTTCTTTATGGCTAATCCTTCACACGGCACCACCACTCACTTTATTTTTAGCATCACTGGGTTCAAACAAATGTCTCACTCTGACATCTACAGTGGCTTCCAGCTACAGCTGGTATCCCAAAGGACCCTGAGGGGAAATTGGGAATGAGTACAGGCTTGAATGAGTTTTCTCCAAGTCTTACTAAATATGAAGCTCACACATTACATTTTGTGGGACTTCCTGATTTCAAAGTGTGAGAAACTTTGACATTTGGAGGTAGTAAAACAATCACTGTAGGTCCTCTCTATGTTTGGTAGAGCTCTACAATCTCAAGTGTTCATGCAATAAATGATTTTATATGCAATTTCCATTTTCAAGGGAAGGAATTTATACTGGAAATTAAACATTTGCTGCATTAATCACTCTTTCGTTGTGCATTCATTCAATTACTATTATATATATATATTACTATTATATATACACTATTATATATATATACTATGATATATATATCAATACTACTATATATATATATTATATATATATAATTTATGTAACTAACGTAACTTTTAACTCCTATCAAATATTAGATGTTAGATTCTGGGAATGTAAGATGTGAAAAGGAGCCTCTAATTTCTAAGGCTGATGATCTTAAGGAAAGAACGCTGTGAAGCCAATCTTTATAGTGTTTTCTTTTTTACAAAATCATCTCATCCCCACTTTTAATTTTTATCTCCTGGGGTTTCCCTATCCCTCTCCAATCTCAAATATTCTAAAGTACTTATTTCAAGTGCTTATTAGAAGATATATAAAGTACCAGGAACTAAGTGATATTGCTTTTAGTTATTGCTACTGTAAATGGAATTATATATTTCTTTTTTTTAATTTTTTTATGTTTATTCATTTTTGAAAGACAGAGAGAGACAGAGCCCAAGCAGGGGTGGGACAGAGAAAGGGGACCACAGAATCTGAAGCAGACTCCAGGCTCCGAGCTGTCAGCACAGAACCCGATGTGGGGCTCGAACCCATGAACCGTGAGATCATGACCTGAAGTAGGCTGCTCAACGGACTGAGCCACCCAGGCGCCCCATCATATTTCTTAACCAGCTCTTTAGAACTTTATTGGTTTTATGCTAATTTGTTATGTCATGTTAATTTTGTTACAACGTCTGTTACTGGGCTTTTGTTGTTGTTGGTGGTGGTGGGTTTTCCAGGTGAAGCATCACAGAATTAAAAAGAGTGAAAACTGTACTCTCGACTTGCAAAAAACACTTATTATTTTGTTATCCTTTGTGATATTATTAAAGATCACCTCTAGAATGCAGTTTAAAAATAATGATGGCATTAGCTATCCTGAAACTTATTCTTAGAATTAATGAGAATGCTTCAAATCTACTGTTTCACCATTATTAACAATACTTGCCTTTTATAGCTCTTTTTCTAATATCCATTTTTATTACATTAAGGAAAGATTCTATAATTATAACTTCACTAACAATTTCTAGTAGGCATGGGTTATGAATTTTAAAAATATCTTTGATGTCTATTCATATGATTCACTTTCATTGACCCATTCTTTTGATAGAGTATAATAATTAGTGTCCTAATATTAAATGATCCCAGAGTTTATCATCTATATTTTATTTATTTTGTAAGTCCACTCTAGGCTCAAACTGGATAGCTGGGAAGAGTTTAACAGAAGACTATTTATAAATTGTGATCACATTTAAGGAAACCAACAAGAGGTGGTATAGTACCCTGGGACTAGTAATAGTGAGCGATCTTTACTATTCCTAAATAGTATGTGGAAAAGAAAGAATTATCAACATGGAAAAGACTGATTTATAAGAATTGGGACCTACAGTAGAGAGATACAGCCAAATAATAGTGAAATCTCATGAATGGACTGAGTGGAATAAATCCCCCTGCCTCCATTTCCTGCCACCTACTGTCTTCTCCCAATCCAACACAAAGCCAGACACCAGGAAAGTTCAGGGATGGATTCTGTAGGGATCTTGTTTACAGGGTTCAGAACTGGGGAGAGAATAAACTAGGATAAGCCAACAAGATATCTTGATCTCTGTATCTAAAGAAAATGCCAGTGTACCTAACATGGTCCAGTCCCTGTACTATATATGGCCATTCTTGATATATATCATTTGCTCAAACCAGTGAAATAGAAATTTTATTAAGATTTGTGGCCGGAGTAATAAGATTCCTGTGTTAGAGGTGATAACTGGACCTAATAAAGCTATCAATAAGGTTAGACTTTGATGAGCAAGAGTAGACTGGCTTAGAAAGAGGATAAACAGAAGTTGGTAGATAATAAATACCCAGGGGTTTTCAGTTCATTACAAATTGTTTGGTTTTACTCTAAGCACAGTGAAAGTCCATTGAAGGGTTTTACAAAAGGAATGTTATGAGCATATCATCTGAATTATTTATTCCTTACAAGAATCCCTGTATCAGATGATTGATGTAGGTAGCCTTTTATGTAGGTAAAGAAGTAATATCCTTCTCTGAGTATATGTGGTGGTGGTGGTGGTAGGGAGATATTTTTAAATACTTTCTTGTTTTCTTTCTTGTTCCAGATTGTTTTTTGTTGTTGTTGTTTTTAAACTTTCCAAATGTAGACTTAATTGTGTAAATTTTGCTAAATGTAAATAACAAATTTAGTTTTTAAAATTTAAGCTACAATTTTTAAGCCAAACAAGTATATACTGTTTTGTTATAGGTTTTAAATATCTCCTATATTTATATTTGTATTTATGTATCTTACCTGTATGTATTTCCTACCTTATTTCCTTGACATCTTTACTAGAAAATTTTCTAGTGTATTATTTTCCTGAAAAGCAACACTTCTATTATTTCCAATACATTTTTCATTTTGTTCTAATTGTATTAAGTGCTTATTTTCCTCTTCATTTTTGTCTATTTGTGGAATCAAATACTGTTTTTCTATGATTTAGAGTATAACTTTTAAGTAATATATTTTTATTACTTTTGATGGTAATCATATCATTTAAACATTTAAATTTCATTATGGATACCATGTTGGTTGCATCTCATATTTTTGGCATGTAGTTATGAGGATGATCCCATGTTAACAATATGAAATAGTAGTTAAGTTTTCTCTAGGCCTATAAGATATGATAATTAGAATATGTGTATACATATATATATTTCTTTTCAAGTTGTTTTCAGTATGATTCCTCCAATTAAAAGGTATATATTCTAATGCAATGAATTTTTTCCAGCATAATTTCAAATTTTTTTTAAATAATGAGTTTTCCTACAAGACTTCACTATGACCATTTTGGGATATGTTTCACTAAAATTTGTAAACCATGGGTTTGTGAGTCCAACATGAATATTTACTTATTAAATCTAGTTCATAAAGTATATTTTGTTTCCTTCCATATTGTTTACTTTTAAGTCCATGATTCGTCAAAGTTTGAGAGATGTGTTCTAAAGTTGACTTCTATTATTATAGTTTTGTTAACTTCTTTTTGAAAAATTCAAAGCTTTTTATTCAAATATAATCTTGTTCAGTGGTAAATAGCTACTACTGACATACTTGAATTTTGTGTGATAACTGGTAGCACTTAATGAAGTAACTTTGAATTCCACTGTATTTTCTGCGTTTTTGCCCTGAACTTTATATCATTTAGTAATATTGGGACTTGACATCTCATATCACAGAGATATGACTGTGTGTTGAGAAGAGCATATAAGCAATTTTAATCTACTTTATTAGGTTATAACTCACCCAAAATATATACATTTTAGGTGAAGCTGAATGAGTTTTGAAAAAATTTAGACATGTATAAATACCTCCTTAACCAAAATTTAAAATATTATGGTAACCCAAGATAATTTCTTGAGTCTCCTTGCAGTCATTCACCCCAATCCCTGCCCTAGGTAATTACTCACTAGATTTCTATCATACATATAATGCACATAAATTTTTCATGTTCTTAAACTTTATGTAAATGGAATTGTAGAATATATACTCTTGACTTCTTTTGCTCAACACAATGTTTGGAGATTCATCCATGTTGTCATACATATCAATATGTTATTCTTTTTACTGCTCACTAATAGTGTTCCATTGTATGAATGCACTACAATTTGTTTTTAAACTCACTCATTGATGGACATTATCCCCTATGTTTTGGCTATTATTAATTAAAATTCTAAGAGAACCTATAAATCTGTATGTTCACATATTTTCACTTTTCTCCATTTATATACATTTTTATGAAGACTTTGCCTAATCTTTCTTTTAATGAATTATCTTATTTTTGGGTTTTAAGAGCTCTTTATATATTTTGGATGCAAGTCCTTTGTCATATGTACATGACAACTGTCTACCAATTAGTGGTTTTCATTTCTTTTTCTTAATGGGGACTTTTTTTTTTTAATTTTTTTTTTCAACGTTTTTTATTTATTTTTGGGACAGAGAGAGACAGAGCATGAATGGGGGAGGGGCAGAGAGAGAGGGAGACACAGAATTGGAAACAGGCTCCAGGCTCCGAGCCATCAGCCCTGAGCCTGACGCGGGGTTCGAACTCCCGGACCGCGAGATGGTGACCTGGCTGAAGTCGGACGCCCAACCGACTGCGCCACCCAGGCGCCTAATGGGGACTTTTTGAAGAGAAGATTTTAATTTTGAGAATGTTCAATATGCTGATTTTGTTTTCCTTTTATGGTGTTTATAGGTACCCCATCATGTATTACATTTGCCGACTCTAAGGTTGTAAGGATTTTTCATGTTTCCGTCTATAAGTTTTATGCTTTTATATTTTTGTTTAGATCCATTATCTATTTAAATTATTTTTTGTGTATATGGTGTTAGGTAGAGCTCCCCATGTCTAACCACACATCAAATGATTCTCTAGAAGGATTCACAGAACTCAGAAAAACTATTATATTCACAGTTACAACTAAAGGATTCAGGTTAAAGTAAGCAAAGGAAAAAGTTATAGAGTATAGAGTAGAGGAGAGACCCGGCATGAACTTCCAGTTGTCCTGTCTCAGTGAAATTATGTGAAAAACACTTACTTCTCCCAGCAATCATGTGTTATGTGTAGGAAGTATTGTCATCCAGGGAAACTCACCCAAGCCTTGGTGTCCAGAGGTTTACTGCGGGTCACACTGTGCACAGGGAGCATCTGCATGACTGACCCCCCCTAGTCTCCAGTCCCTCCAGTAGTTAAACTGGTACATGATGGACTAATTCACTCATTATAAATCACATTGTTATGATAAATTATCTGGCAGGGCCCAAGATCCCAGGTACACAAATACCTTCTTATCAGTCAGGACAGTCTAAGGGCTTAGGGGTTACCTCCCCGATACTGATTTCGTTGCAATTTGCAGGGTTTCAACATGCTAAGTGTGCTGAGTTTTCCCTTTACTGCATGATGTGAGGTAACAGTAGAGGTTCATTTTGTTTTCTATAAGATATACACTTGTTTCAGCACCATTATAGAAATTACTGTCTTTTCGTATTGAATTATATTGGCTCTTTTGTAAAAAATCAATTGACTTCACATGAGTAGATCTATTTAAGGACTCTTCTCGATATATCTATAGTTATGATGATAATTCATAACATTTTATTATATACCCTTATGCTATGTCTCACTGCTAGGTAATGTAAGCCATCTCAATTGTTCCTTCCTTTGCAATGATGTATTGGCTGTTTTAGTTTTTTGCATTTCCATGTAAATTTTAGAATCAGCTTAAGTTGTTCTACAAAATACATGCTGAGAATATGCTTGGAATTGTTTTGAATATATACACCAATTTGTGAAGAATTATCATTTAAAAATATTAAAACTCCCATCCATCAACAAAGTATTTCTCCATTTATTTAATATTCTTAATTTTTCACAGCCATGTCTCATGTTTATTTTTTATGTAGAGATCTTATACAATCTTTTGTTAAATTTATTCATAACTTACCCCCATATTTTCAAGTTTATTGCTGGTATATATTAATTTATTGCTAGCTTAACTTGAGATAATTATCACCAATAAATGAGACCAAAGTGAATAACGGGGTGTCACTCAGATTTTCTTCTAAAACATAAGAATATTTTAATTTTCATAAATCAAATTAAATTTCTATTTAATAATTAAATGTTCCAGTAAAATATAGTTGACAAGAAAGCTTCTAAAGACATGGAATTATGAGTATCCTGATACTAAGGAACTGGCTGCATCCCTTTCTACTATGTGATTTAAAGCTCTTTCCCAATACAACCTAAGGACACTTTTCATTTGTAGATTCAAATGTTTTTTCTATTTTTGTAAATTTTTCTTAGACTCTACTTTTAAATATTAGTGCTATTATATTGTTTTGCTTTTTCTTCTTAAGAAACAATTTTTAAAAATGGTGTCTCGGGGCGCCTGGGTGGCGCAGTCGGTTAAGCGTCCGACTTCAGCCAGGTCATGATCTCGCGGTCCGTGAGTTCGAGCCCCGCGTCAGGCTCTGGGCTGATGGCTCAGAGCCTGGAGCCTGTTTCCGATTCTGTGTCTCCCTCTCTCTCTGCCCCTCCCCCGTCCATGCTCTGTCTCTCTCTGTCCCAAAAATAAATAAACGTTGAAAAAATTTTTTAAAAAAAATAAAATAAAATAAAAATGGTGTCTCTATGTGCCTTCCATTTCCAATATATTTTCTACAAATACTTTTACTATATTTTCTTTTCTTAGAATTTATTTATTTATTTATTTATTTATTTATTTATTTATTTATGAGAGAGTGAGATAGAGAGAGAGGTAGGGAGAGCAGGACAGAACACATGCAAGAGAGAGAACACGAGCTGGGGGTGGAAAGGCAGAAAGAATCCCAAGCAGACTCTGTGCTGTCAGTCCAAACCCCAATGCTGAGCTCATGCTCACAAATTGTGAGATCATGACCTGAGCTGAAGTCAAGAGTCAGACGTTTAGCCAGCTGAGTCACCCAGGCACCCCGCTACTTTATTTTCACTTACTTATTTGTTTATCAGTGTTTCTTCCCATTTTCCTTATTGTTTATTTGAGGCTATATGACCTTAGGAACTTTATAATTTTGTCTTCATTTCTGAGATAAAATTATCATTTCTTCCATTTGCGTTTGAGTTCAATAAACTCTATTGTTCTCTGCTTTTAATCATCCACTAATGTTCCAAATAAAGGGTTAGTATCCAAAACATATAAAGAACTTATAAAACTCAACACCAAAAAACCAAATAATCCAATAAAAAATGGGAAGACATGAAAAGACATTGATTCAAAGAAGACATACAGATGGTGAACAGACACATGAAAAGATGCTCATCATCACTTATCATCAGGGAAATGCAAATAAAAACTACAGGGAGATATTACCTCACACCTATCATAACAGCTAAAATCAACAACACAAGAAACAAGTCTTGGTGAGGATGTGGATGGAAATGAACACTTATGTACTGTTCTGGGAATGCAGACTGGTGCAGCACCTCTGGAAAACAGTATGGAGGTTCCTCAAAAAATTAAAAATAGAACTACCCTATGATCCAGCAACTACATTAGTGTGTATTTACCCAAAAATACAAAAACAGTAATTCAATATATATATATATATATATATATATATATATATATATATATATATGATGGAATGTCATTCAGCCATAAAAAAGAATAAAAACTTTCTATTTGCAAGGACGTGGGTGGAACTACACAGTATAATGCTCAGTGAAATAAGTCAGAGAAAGACAAATAGTATGAGTTCATTCATATGTGGAATTTAGGAAGCAAAACAAACAAGCAAAGGGGAGAAAGAGAGAAAGCAAGAAACATAATTAACTATAGAGAACAAACTTGGTTACCAAAGGAGAGGTGAGTGGGGGATGGGTTAAGTAGTTGATGAGAATTAAGGAGTGTAGTTGTCTGATGGGCACCGGCTGTTGTATGGAAATGTTGAATCATTACATTGTACACCTGAAACTAATACAATACTGTATGTTAACTAACTGGAATTAAAAACTTTTAAAAAGTGATCACATATCACCATAACAAATATAATAATAATGAAAAAGTTTGAAATATTTTGAGAATTACCAAAATGTGACACAGAGACACAAAGTGAGAAAATGATATTGGAAAAATGGTGTTGATAGATTTGCTGGACACAAGGTTGCCACAAAACTTCAATTTGTAAAACAAAACAAACAAAACAAAACACCTGTGAAGCACAAGAAAACGAGGTATGCCTATAGTGACTTCTAAAAAAAAAAATCCACTAATGTTCTTAGTATTTTAATTTCAAGGTTCCACCCTCCATATACTCAAATGGTTGACTGATGACGCCTAAATCTGTTTAGAATGGTATCTAATAGTTACCTAGACTTCAGAGTTTTTTGTCTTTGTTTTTCTCCTAAGGGAATTTTCCTTAGCTGCATTAAATTATTATTATTTCTTTTAATATTTATTTATTTATTTTGAAAGAGAGAGAGAGAGAGAGAGGTGTGGGTTAGGGGCAGAGAGAGAAGAAGAGAGAGAATCCCAAGCAGGCTCCACACTGTTAGCACAGAGACCAATGTAGGGCTCAAACTCACTAATTGTGAGATTATAACCTGAGCTAAAATAGAGTTGGATGCTTAACTGACTTGACCACCCAGGCCTCTTTGTTCTGACTTTTTAAATACAGTCTTGATAAATTTATTAATCTTCTTATTGTTTATATATATAACATTTTAGCATATTTTCAAAATCCTAGCATTGCAAAATCCGGATGCTGTGGATTTGTTCTGTTGATAAGGTAATAAGTAGTTCCTCCAATTCTATGGCTCTGTTTTGTTTTTTAGGACCCTAATTTTTATTCTTTTGATTTTGCCACTCTTACCACTCAATTGCCACAAAAACGATTCTCTCTTCCATTGTGGATTTTTGTCCCATAGAATGGTCACTTGCTTTCTAAAAACAATTTCATTTTCAGTAGCCCCTTAGGCCCATAATAATTGGGATGCCACCAGAAAAATTAACTCCACTCCCAGAAAAACTCAAATACAGGGAACAGTGTAAAATATTTAATGTTTCTATCTAGTTACCTAATAGTCATATACCTTGGGTAGAAAACTATAGAAATAATTTTCTGTTTTCTTTTGTTTTTTTCTGTTTATGGTAACAAGTGACTCTTTCCATTTTCTTAATCTGCTTTCTATCACCATTACTTCTACCATCTCCTTGGGAAAAAGCAAAATCTTTATTCCTGTTTATCCATTATCATCATCAAACATATTTCTTTTTCCCTTTCCTTCATTCCTTCCTCCCTCCATCCCATCATTCCTTCCTCAGGTAGGGTGAGTAGGACTAAAGTTACAGAAGGAAGAAAATAAAAATCTTTATCTGCCACATAAATACACATTCTGAAGAAATACATATTCTCTAAATGTCATTCACAAATTACCAAATTAGCTGAGGCTTTTCACATAGTATTTCTTAGAATTTTAAGAACCTCTTTGATGATATCAGTGGGGAGCTAATACAAGTACACTTTTTGAAGGAATGGGACGTTACTTAATGCTAGTAAACTTTTTTTCCCATTTAACACTAGAGGAAAAGCAGAGAACTGCTTACCCTTTTAATTGTACCAAGTTTTACTTCTTAAAGCTCCCTCTTGTGATCCACAGTAACCTGGGGAGAACAAAACAGGAAATTCTTTCCTGGAAGGAAGAGTCAGGAGTGAGAGAGTCTGGGTGTGGGCAAAAGCTTTATTCCACATTTGCTGATCCTACCAGTAAGCAGTACGGAACAGGGAAGAGGACTGCAAAAATCTTTTCAACTTTACATACTCCCCCTTTTTTTTCTTTGATTTTGTTACTCTCTGATGGGTTCATCATAGTGACTGAGGAAATAGTAATTCAGGTGGGAAGTACTCCTATACTCATGTCTAGAGGCAGGAAAGAGTGGATAAAGGGGATTTTTAGTTCTGTGGTGACTCTGGACTGTGGGAGGACACCAATGGAGAGAGTAGGTGGGTGGTGGTGGCTTTTGAGAAGAGGAGAAGGCAAGCTATTTCCTGGGGATCACAAGCAAGGGAAGAAAGGGAGAGTAAAAGTGGGAAGAGCTTGGTATTACTGAGTAAACACTGTTCCCATTTACTGATAGATGCAAAACAGTCAGTATAATGGGAGGTCTCACTGAACCAAGTAACTAAATAAAGAGAAAATTTCACAGACTATTGGACTGAGACTATATTGGTGAATCAAGCATAGAAAGGATGGGAACCTCAAACATCCCATAGTGTGCTTGTATTCCCACAGTGAGAAATGTTCACATTTCTTCACTTTCTATAAATTTTCTCCAGTCTCTAAATAGCACTGTTTGAACAAATTTGCTGATAGATTTATCTCAGCCTAAAAGTAATACACAGACATAAATAGCTCTTAAATATTATTTATTTCCTACCTACAGGTATCTTTTTTTTTAAGTTTATTTATTTATTTTGAGAGATGGAGAGAACATGAGTGAAGAGGGCAGAGAGAGAGGGAGACAGGGAATCCCAAACAGGCTTCAAGCTATCAGCACATAGCCCGACATGGGGTGCTCAAGCTCATGAACCCTGAGATCATGACATGAGTGGAAACCAAGAGTCAGATACTCAATCAACTGAGCCACCCCGGTGCCCTTTACCTACAGATATTGTAATAAAAATTTCCTGTATACATAAGCATACTGGGCAAAACTATGATAGCTTAATTTTTCTCTCATCAAACTGCATCTGTAGACCTTAAGACCTATTTACACTTGATAGTTACCGTTTATCAAACTATTTTTTTTATTTTTTTAATATGAAATTTATTGTCAAATTAGTTTCCGTACAACACCCAGTGCTCCTCCCAACAGGTGCCCTCCTCAATGGCCATCATCCACCCTCCCCTCCCTCCCACTCCCCATCAACCCTGTTTATTCTCAGTATTTAAGAGTCTCTTATGGTTTGGCTCTCTCCATCTCTTTTTTTTTTCCTTCCCCTCCCCCATGGTCTTCTGTTAGGTTTCTCAGGATCCACATAAGAGTGAAAACATATGGTATCTGTCTTTCTCTGTATGATTTATTTCACTTAGCGTAACACTCTCCAGTTCCATCCACATTGCTACAAAAGGCCATATTTCATTTTCTCGTTGCCAAGTAGTATTCCACTGTGTATATAAACCACAATTTCTTTATCCATTCGTCAGTTGATGGACATTTAGGATCTTTCCATAATTTGAATATTGTTGAAAAAGTGCTGCTATAAAAAAGGGGTACAAGTGCCCCTATGCATCAGCACTCCTGTATCCCTTGGGTAAATTCCTAGCAGTGCTATTGCTGGGTCATAGGGTAGATCTATTTTTAATTTTTTGAGGAAGCTCCACACTGTTTTCCAGAGCGGTTGCACCAGTTTATCAAACTATTTCACATACATTATGACATGTGACTGATCATGTCTCAATCCATGAGAATATTACTGTTTATTCTGGTCAATCCAAACCCCTTCTATCAATGCAGAAACCTTGGACTTTCTTAGGGAGAAAGTTAATAATAACGTTGCATTGATGATTAGAAAAAAAGTGCTCTCTGCTCAGACACTTTCCTTTGATGAGCCAAAAATAGACTCTCTGATGACATGTTTCGAGTTCAAACCCAAAGTTCTTTGTATCAAACATCACATCTTCAAAGGCAGGACTTGCTCATAGGTTTTAAGCCAGGAGATTGGTTAAGGGAATGACAGGTTAAAAAAGTTGTTGCTCTAAATATAACAGCTGATATAAATTAAGCACTTACTATGTGTAGGGATCTAAGTTTGGTTGTTTCACATATCACATCTTTGTCACAAATACCCTCTAAGAAGGGGACTCTATCTTTCCAGTTCACAGATAAGGTAACAAAAACATAGACCCTGAAAGAGAGAAAGTCTTATCCTCATAATGAGAGAGTAATGGTGAGTTATTTTCTGCTTAGCGGCATAGAATAAATCTTCAGTATTGTCCTTGAAATCTCAGCATGGGTGATCTCATTTTCTAAACTTCTCACCTGCTAATGCTTCTTCCTGACCATTTATCTGTGTCACACCTATTCTGCTGATGTTGGTTCTGCTTCTTTTTTATAGTACATGTGTGTCTACGTAACCTAATCTATCTTTCAACTGCCTTCCAGTTACCTTTATTTACAATTTTAAAAAAATAATGGTAAGATTATTAAGAATGTTTATACTAGCATTTGTCAAACTGAATTCCATGGAAAAGGGGTCACACAAAATAATCTATGACAAAAGATACCCTAATCAAATATATTTCAGGAACGTACATATTTTTGAAAAAAAATGTTAATGTTTATTTATTTTTGAGAGAGAGAGACACAGGGCTTGAGCAGGGGAGGGGCAGAGAGAGAGGAAGACACAGAATCCGAAGCAGGCTCCAGGCTCTGAGGTGTCAGCACAGAGCCTGACATGGGGCTTGAATCCATGGACCTT
Source organism: Prionailurus viverrinus (assembly GCF_022837055.1). Taxonomy (NCBI): domain Eukaryota; kingdom Metazoa; phylum Chordata; class Mammalia; order Carnivora; family Felidae; genus Prionailurus; species Prionailurus viverrinus. Next base: position 22,753,612 of record NC_062575.1, on the reverse strand, counting down.
GAGATCATGACCTGAGCCGAAGTTCAACTGAGCCACCCAGGTGCCCCAGCAATGTTACATATTTTTTGAATTATGATTGATAAACAGTATTTTATTAGTTTCAGGTGTATAAGATAGTGATTATATATTTTTATACATTACAAAATGAACACCATGATAGGTCTCATTATCCTCTGTCACCATATAAAGTTATTACAATATTATTCACTGTATTCCTTATATTGTACATTATATCCCCATGCCTTATTTACTTTGTAACTGGAAGTTTGTGCCTCTTAAATGTTAGGTGACCTCTGGAGAATCACCATCAGCTTTATGAGATCAACAGCCTCTGGAGCTTTCTTTTGAAAAATGAAATGTTGGGGCACCTGGGTTGCCCAGTTGGTTAAGCATCTGATTCTTGGTATCAACTCAGGTCATGTTTCAGCCCCATGTCCAGCTGTGTGCCGAGCATGTGGTGTACTTGGGATTCTCTTCCTCTCTCCACCCTCCCCTGCTAGTGCACACATTCTCTCAAAATAAATTTTAAAAAAGAAAAAAATGTTAATTTTACTTAACATATCATTTCCAGATGTATTTACTATAAACCTCTACACACATAGCTTTTCTCATATCATTTATGTATATCCTACAGAACAATGTATATATGTATTTTCTTATCTGTTGGTATATACAATAAAATCTATCAGCTTTGAGGAAATCCCTGAACACAAAGTTCTTAGATTTATTATAGAGATTAAATACCCCCCTAAGGAGTCATCAAAGAACAATTCTGCAAGGCTTTTATCTTTGGATGCCTTGGTATTGGTTTTCACACACCCCAGTTGGGGTCACACAATATTTATCATCTGCTCCTGCTATCACGGTAAAGTAAATGCTCTCATGACCACTGAGGCATTCCCCAGGGAGGTTGTATATTCCCTCAAAGAACTAAGGCACCAATGAAGGAAGAATACTCCAGAATGCTACCTGTAGGAGAACAAAGCCTCTTGCAGAGGCACTGTGTTGAAAACAAATCTGGAAACACACCCATGCCTAGTTTTATGGGTTCCTGACTTCTTACAGGATGCCTGTCTCGAAGCTAGAAAAACAAAAGTTTAACCATGACAACCCTAGGACATTTCCAAGTAGGACCAATTTGAACTCCAGTTGGGATTCTTTTCCTGGTAAAAGTCTTCAATATAAGTGATTTTCACTATAGACTTGATAGTGACAACTTAATTATCAAACACTCTGGAGAGGATGCAATAACATTAATGCAACTTGACACATAATTATCATTTTTCCAATATAATTACCATGTAGTTAAAGCTCTGTCCTTGCTATAAGATTTCTGAAATGTTCTTGTCCCCCTCTGATGCTAGGTTTATCATCCTTTCTTATATTCACTCCTAAATAAAGAGCCAGTCAGAGAATGAAAAAAAAAAAAAAAAGAGATGTATATTCAGGCAGTGAAATTCACATACCTTTTTTCCTCTGGACTTCTGCAGTGGATATTACCTTCAATCTTAAAGATAATAAAGAATGGATGTGGATATTTACTGATTTTATCACGTGTTAGGGAACTAAAGCCTTTTGCATATATTATATTTAATCATCTTTACAATTCTGAAAAGTACTTATCCTATTATCATTTAAGGTGAGAAAACTAAGACTCATATAAGTAATTTCTCCAAGACTATCAGGGTTGTGTTAATAGCTGTTATTTCAATCCTTGCCTGTGTATTTCTGAGGCAATTGTTCTTAACTTTACTTGCATCTTAGGATCACCTGAGGAATTCAGTAACTAGTAGTATCTGGGTTCCACCACTAGAGATTGGAGTATGGTCTTGATATGTGCATTTTTAAAGTTTCCAGGTCTTCCTGAGGTAGCAATGGTTAAGAATCACTGCTCTAAATCCCTCCTAAAAAATCTCCCAAACTACCAAATAATTATGCTTCTGTATTTTTGATCTAGAAACTAAAAAAAATGAGAAGTACATAGCACAATGAGTTTTGTTTCAACTTAAGGATAAATGAATAGATACATGATTTTGGAGAAAAAGTGCACCGTAGCGGGCAGGAGTAAATGGTCTTTGGAATTAAGATAGAACGGAGTTTAAATTACCTCAGACAAACCACTTAGGGCAGAAAACCAAGAATCTTCCTTGCTCCCCATTTTTCTCCCTACTATCATTTAGTTCAACACTAATACTATTAGTACTAATTTAATTTTTACCTAACTCTTCTTTAAGAAATCCTCCTTACCTCCCCACCACATACATGCCACAATGTCCTTCATGTCCCTGTCCTTGTGGATGTAGATTTTAGTAGGAAAGACCACAAAATATGATTTATTAAATGCCAAGTGATTCTGGTAGGTCAATAGAGAGCATCATCTTGGGAATTTGAGGAGACTTTCTGGAGGAAATGACAACTGAACAGAGGATAATACAGAAGTCAGTCAGGGAATGAAGTGAAGCAAGGATGGGAAAATACATTCTACTCAGAGAGATCAGCATGGATTATGGGTATAAAAATGAGACAGTACTATGCACAGAACACTTGGGAATTTGTAGGTAATTGAATAGAGCCCAGATGTGGGATATCTTTTGAACAACGACAAGATGTTTTAAACCAAGATTCTATTTAATAGATGCATAAGACCTTACCATTAGAAAGAACCTGCTGTTTAATCCCATTTCTGAAGTACAAAATTCCTCATCCTTTGAGGCCCAGCAGCATGAGTGTAGGACACAGCAAGTATATACTGAGATGGCGATGAAATCATCAGTTCTCCTCATCCTGTATTCATTTCCCCAAATCACAAATCAGTCTGAGAATCTAAACAAAATATAGGCAGGTCGACCTCTCTTTAGAAATAAAAGCAATTTCTGCAAAATCAACATTGGCAAGAAAAGGTACTATGCTTTTTTGGGGTAGACAAAGTTGTCTTTCAATAGTTGTCTTAATGAATAGCTCTGTTTCCCATCAGTTGTCCTATTAATAAATGAGTACATAATGTTTTACATTATGGAGAATGAAAGACATTTCCTTCAATTATACATAAAAAACAGCCAAGTAAGAAAGACTGCCAAGTATGAAATCCATTTTTGATGCATTTTCTTTTGTTTCTGCCTGTGGTTTTCCAAGTGATATATGCACTCTATTTCCACACACTGTGAATCCCAATATATGTGGATTGTAATCAGGACACTGGAGGTTTCCATCATGGAGTCCTAATGAATGAACACACATTGTGACTATTTTTCCTATATTGAAAAAGAAAGTGTGTTTATGTTTGTTTGCTTGCTTGCTTGTTTAATACCCTTGCTGTGTCTTACCTCAGTATTTCGGTAGTTTCTCTAACTGACTTCCTGGCTTCTGGCTTCTTATCTCTAAACTCTCTGCCTACTTTTGTCAAGCCAATCTTCAACAGATTAAGATAGAAAGTTGTCTAATCCTGTAGTGGTTTTCCTAGCTCCTAAAGCCAGTTATCAACCCAAGATCTATTTTGCCAAACAGATGGCATTTTCCCTGTAGTAGTGGACACCCCACATATGGTTCCCATACACTTCTCCAACAATCTGACATCATTTAAAAGGTTTTTCTACCTGAATTCTCTTCTCCCAAATCTCCATATTTCAAACCCCACCCTACCAATTCTACCAGGATACTCAGAGTGATAGACTTCCATCCAACATTTCCTATTTCTTTTTTAACCTGTCAATAAAAGTTTTGTCTTAATTGATTTACTTAGAACAATCTGCCTCAAATCACAATTTATTTTACTGGATTGTGAGTTCCAGACAAAGAAACTGATTACCTCCTCATCTCTCTCACCTTCCCCCGATTTACATGTCCACATACCCATGCTTCCTGAAAAGGTCCAATGTTTTGGTGGCTCTTGTTCCTAATTGTATTTCCAGGGGAATTCTTAGATGAAACAAGTCCTAAATCAATACTCTATGATTGATTTAAGTCTTCCCTTCCCAATTATTCATATGGCTAGCCAGATGTCTTCAGTGGTGAGTTTGGTATGCCATAGCCACAATATTAATTGTGAAAACAAAGTGTAGAGGAACCACTTGCATAAATATATATACACATATAAACATACATGTGTGTGTGCGTGTGTACTTTCATAATTACATTTGTCTCATCTTTTTCCTTCTTTTTTTGACATTTTCTTTTAATATTCAATCTTTTTGTACATTTGTATTTTCTACAGTTTTAATACAGTTTTGTTCATTGCCTGAACCATAATCTACAAATCTATTTTAAAAGTTGGGGAAAACACTCTAAAATTACCCTGAATGTAAAATATTTAAATATTTTTATTTATGTTTTATGGCTTAACCATGACATATTATCATTATTACTATTCTTTTGAAACTATTATTTTTACAATAACTAACTCCAAGCTATTCTGATCCCTGGGGCTGCTGTGGTTCCTCTAGTAACACTCAAGATAAAGGTTGCAGGAAATGAAATCTGGGTTAACCTGAAGGACTTTTCTGTAAGAAAAAAATATATGTTGAATGTATTTTCTTCTTCCTGTTAATCCACTCCACGTATGATTTTGGGTATAATTTCATATCTAACCTCATTCTCTAAGGTACATAGGCAGTTCATAGCTCAAATGTCTGAGCAAAAAAGTATCAGTATGGGCCTAAAGATATTTCTCTTTTCTGGCTTCCTTAGCAAGAGCCTTTTCTCTTAACTCTAAACTTAGTATCAAGAGGAAATCCTAGAGCTTTAGGCTTTTTGGGCAGTAATTTCACAAAGAAGTACTTGCTACCTCACCTCCACTTATACTTTGAATAGAAAAAGGCCAGGAAACATAGATATCTCTGTGACCTTGATGTAAGCTCTACCTCTTTAGATCCTTTGACCTACATATACTTGGTGTACTGCATGTGATGGTATTGTTTTCAAACAAGTGTTTATTTTCTTATTTTTAAAATAGGACCTATTGTGAAGGAGATGTACTGAAGGAGAAGCTGTGGCCATTGCATGAATTGAAATATGGCTAGCGCCACACACAGAATGGGTGCTCAGAGTGTGTCTTCTGGCTTTACTGAGAACACGTAATAGAGAAGGGCAACAGATTTTGGCACCAGATAATCTCAGCAGACTACAAACCCCACCAGATTAGGAATTATAACTGCCTCAATCTCCACCATTTGACTCCAAATATCTAGCAGATACTTCCCACAACAATGTGTTTGTTGAACAAATGAACAAAGGAATTAACAAACATAAGTGGGATTAAATTTTGGTTCTGACATTTACCAGCATCCTGTCATTTAAGATTAACTTCTTTGAACGTTAGTTTCTTCATCACAGATATGAAGACCACACTACCTGTTTTCCTGGATTGTTATCATGTTTAAAGGAAAGCATATGACAAGTCTTCAAAAATACAACAGGTATTAAGTAGTTGTTTGTGGGATGGATGGATGAATGAATGGATGGATGGTTGAGTGGCTCAGTGGATTACGTGGGGCAGGTCAAATACAAAGTAGATGTTGGATGTGTGAAGATACACTCATAGGTTCATCTTACCAACACCTCTTTTGGAAGACAAAGAAATTATTGACTTTCACCTCTGGCCTAATCCTAAAGTTACTGATAAGATGCCATATCCCACTTGCACATACAGTTTAAAAGACAGTTTCATTATACCCATTACTTTTACATTTACCCTCTGTCAGTAGCATGCACACCGGCAAAGGAGGAAATTAGCAATTGGTAGTGACTCCTACAGGTCCACCTTTGTGTTGAAGATTCATTCTTTACCTCCTTTTCCACCCAGTATTTGACAGGTTTGTAAATGGGTAGCAATAAGGTGGTGGTAGTGGGATTTGGAATGATAGCCCAGTCTCATAAATTAGACTCTTTTCTTCAGAATATTTTTCTCCTGTTAGTGTTAAATGTATATATTGACTTGCATATTGATAAGTAAATCTCTCTTTCATTTTCATCCGATTTTCATAGTTAGTATTAACCTTAGAATATGCTAGCAATTTGCTCATACCCTTTAACAAAGTATTTGTCTCTACTTAGTTTATTGATTTATCAATCTTTTTTTGTATTTAATTATAAAATCATTTTTTAATGTTTATTTTTGGAAGGAGAGACAGAGCATGAACGGGGAGGGGCAGAGAGAGAGGGACATGCAGGCTCCAGGCTCTGAGCTGTCAGCAAAGGGCCCAACGCGGGACTTGAACTCATGACCCCTCATGACCCATGAGATCATGACCTGTGCTGAAGTTGGACGCTTAACTGACTGAGCCACCCAGGTGCTCCTATAAAATCATTTTTACATAGGCAGGGGTACATTAAAATGTAAGTATTTTGTGTATTTGTGTAAGTGTGCATGTGTATGGATGTAGATGCATATACTTACAGATGAAAGGAGCTGTATCTTTTTAAGAGGGACTAGACTTTAGACATCTTACATTTCAGACTATATACTGAATTACTTACTGGCTAAGTTCATTAGCATTTCAGTAATGTAACACTTTAATTGTGCTATGAGATTGCTTTAATCTTCCTCTCCTCAGTAATGAGAAATGCCTCACCCTATTGTACAACTTTTGAAGTATTATGCACAATTCTGGTTCTCTGTGACCTATTAAAACAGCATCTCTGGGAGGCAAAACTTGCAGAACTCTTAAGCATGGCTTCCCAATGCCTTCAAAAATCTGATTTCAGCTTATCTTTTCAGGCTGTCTCTCCTCCCTTCACCATTTCCATGATCTAGCTCTCTGGAATGATTCATCACCCATGGGCATTCCAGTACCTAAATTTCATACACTTTAATACAAATTTATTACAGATTGTGTTCATGAAGGAATCAACTGTAGCCATTATCTATCTCACTCAGTGAGCCCAAAAGGTCTACAAAGCAGAAATCATTTCTGGCTTTCCTAACTCCTGCCTGTTCAGTGTCTGGCACTCCTAATTTGCATTTATGTAAACAAATAAATGTTACAGTTAATTAAATCCAAAATTATATATAATTTAAAAATTTCCCATCAATAGGAAGAGGTAATTTGACTATGTGAATTTTTAAGAGCCCAGTCTATAGCAACAATCTCAGTATTTCCATTACAGTAAGACTAAGGATGAAGGGGAGTAAATATATTATTTGGATAAGTAGATAAGTTGGGGCTGTACAACTGGTGATACCTTATGAACTCCAAGAAGTCTTAAGAAATAAATCAAATTCCCTTCTGGCCTCTTGGTTTTGCAATGGAAGAGGCCACAGGAGTCAAGTTTATACAGAGCAACAGACGACTATACTGGTTCATCCAAATATATCTGTCGACCCTCCAGAGCTGCTTTTCCTGCCACCTACAATCTTGCCTTTTCTCACCTTCAAGACTATCTCTTTGGCTCAGCTGTCCTCTCTTTCCATGTTCTTTCCATCTGTGCAGCTATTACATTCCATGTTGGCTCTAATCATTGGCAGAAATTTTATTTTTCATAGCTCTATCTCTCACCTGAGGATTTTATGTTCATCCCCAAGTTGTTGTGAACTGTTTCCATGGAAGGCTTTTCTATACTGGTTCACAACTTAATATTTGTGTGTCTTACATGTTCATGTAACCTCTTGAGCCTTGATTTACTCAACTCACAGATAGGAATAGTAGGTAGGAATAGTGAGTCCTAACTAGATGGGTTATTAGGAGAAATGCATTGAGAATGAAATCTAAAGTAAAATGTGAATCATAAGTGAATAAACAATTTTCTATATTTGATGAAGTATCTTACCCTCAATAAAGAGAATGGGAGAGAGAGGGAGAAACAGAGAAAATGAGAGAAGAAAGAGAAGAGGAAAAGAAACTTAAAAGAAAAAAATAATCTATGTGTATAGAGAACTAGGAACAGCACATAATAGTTAAACTTGTAAACAAAATGTTACTTGAGGAATAAAAGGGCAAGATATGTCTTCCTTTTTCTTATTTTTTTTTTTGTGGTAGATTGAAATCAGCAGTTCTTGAAAGAAAAGCTTATCTTCTCAATCTACAAAAACTCCTGAAATACACAATTTGCATATGTATTTAATACAGTTGCAAGAAAAAAAATGACAATTTATTGAGTGAATTTTATTCATCTTAAGACACTGACCTTTCTCAAGAGAGATAAGTGCAGTTGCCTCCAGCTATATGAATCACTTGAGTTTTTGTGTTTTTTTTTCATTAGTGAGAGCAATTTTGCCAACTCTCTTCTTGAAATGAGATGTCAACCAAATGCTCAAATATTTACGAAATGACATTTTGTGTCTTTCAAATAGTCAGTCAGTCTAGGTGCATGAGTCCTCCCCAGTGTATAGCTATTAAGAATCAGTTGCAAGAAAAAAAAATAGTCATGAAATAAAAAGGAGATTTTATAACACATGGCTTGAAATCTTAATGTGGTGCCTCAGATCAATCAAACCAATGAGCATCAAAGTTCAGTTTCAGCATCAGTGTTTTTATGATAGATTTTCTTCTACGTTTTTTCTATTTTCTCCTGTGGCTGGGTTATAGAAGGCTGCAGGTAATGTTTGTGTTGTAAAATTGAGGCCAGTAATTTAATCCCCCCATAAAATTCACTCACAATTACAATAGCATTGAAATGGTACATAAATGAGTTCTTCATAAAGCAGAAAAGAAAAATGGTACAACAGTTAAGCTTTTTAATGATGGGCACTAAAGCAATGCTGCTGATTAGATTCTTTGCTAATTACCTTCTGTTACTTAGATTGGATGTATTTCAGCAGAATAGAAACATCTATTCATAAATAGTTGTTTTCTTGGTAGTAATATGAAAACATTTGATTCTAAAGTTGGAAAGTCCCTGTCAGGGTCATATGATCCAGTCTTTAGCTTGTAGACAAATTTAATCATGCACCACCTGAAACATAGTTCCAATGACTTCCATTTAGTTGGAGGGTATCTATTTTATACACAATGGTGGAAAATCATAGCAGTCATAATTTGAGATGAGACTTGAAACCCAAAAATTCTACGTAAGCAGCTGAGACCAGGAGCAGCAAATGCAAAGCACCTAGGCCAGGATGAGCTACAGATATAAATAAAGGATTAAGTACTACAAGGTAGTCCAGAGAGTTAGGCAGGGGTCAGATGATAGGGACTTTTCAGACCAGTTCAAAATACTGGAAACTTAGTCTAAGAGTTATTCAAAAGCCTAGAGGGCTTAATCAGAGGAATGCTATCATGGAAATAAAGTCTTAAGAAAATCACCTATCTCCTAAGTTGTAAATGGACTTTAGTGGGGTAAGAATAGAAGTAGGGAACCATATTTGTATGAGGTTGCTATGGACTGAATTATATCATCCCAAATTTGTACGTTGAAATCTTAACTGCCAAGGGTACTGATTAGGAGACAGGTTTTTAAAGAGGTAATGAAGGTTAAATAAAGTAAAAAAAAAAAAAAAAGTGAGGCCCTATTCCAATAGGACTGGTACCCATATAAGACAAGGAAGAGAAACAAGGTTCATGGATGCAAAAAGGCCATGTGAGGACACAGTGAGAAGGAAGCAATCTGCAAGACAGAAAAAGAGAACACATCAGAAACCAACCCTGTGTGCACTGCAATCTTGGACATTCCTGCTCCAGAATTGTGAGAAAATTCATTTATGTTTTTTTTTTTTTTTAAGTCACCAAGTCTGTTGTGCTCTGTTAAGGCAGACTAAGCAAAATAACACAAAAGTTACAGAGTTACCCTGGTAAGGGAAGAGGTAGTTTAAAAATGTTCATTAAAATAGAAATGTAGACAGATTTAAAACCTATTTTAAAGAAACCGTTTTCTACCTCTAATGAATCAGGTATAGTGTTAAGGGTAAGAGGAATGACAATAATAGATCTATACATATATGGTAGTGCTATTGCTTGATTCAGAAACAGATGGAAGAAGAACACATTATGGAGTGAAGGGAACTGGTGGTTTTTACTAGCATGCTAATTTTGAGATCCAAATGGACATATAAGGAAGCGAGATATATGATCAGTAATTCAGAGAAGATATATATTTGGAAGTCATTGTCACCTCCTATAAAAACAGTAGTAGTATACTTGGTAATTTCCAGTTGCCCAGAACATAATTACTTTCAGGATGGACTCAAATCCAGGTGTGCACATACATGCATGCATGTGTACACAGACATTTGTCAAAGTGCAACCAATATTTATCAAAAGTCTACTACATTCCAGGACTATATTTTCCCTTGGAATTGTGCTATTCTCTGGAGAAAACAGGTCTAATATTGACTCTAATAAAAGCTTACAGTCTAAAGTGGGTGGAGATTGGGTATATGCATATGACATACAAATAAGAAAACAAAAATAGATGCTGCCATAGCATTACAAGTGGACTGGAATGGGACATCATTGAATGGATAGTGCAGTGGTAGGCAGAATAAAAGCTTCCCAATAATGTTCATACCCTACTCTTCAAAACCTGTGAATATGTTACACTACAGGCAAAAGGGAATTAAGGTTGCACATGCCATTAAGTTTGCTAAGCAATTGTTCTTAAGATGGGAGTATTCTGTATTATCCAGGAGGGCCCACCCTAATTGCATGAGCACTTAAGAGCAGAAGGAGAAAGGAGAGTCAGAGAGATGCAAACTGAAAAGCATTCCAGCCTTTAAAGGTAGAAATAAGGGGCCAAGAGTAAGTAATGTGGATGGCCTCCTGAAGACAAAAGAGGCAAGGGAATGGATCCTCCCATAGAACCAACGGAAAGAAACAGAGTCTTACAGATGCCTTCACTTTACTCAAATGAGATCTGTGTCAGACTTCTTAATTACAGAACTTTACTATATATACATATATACATGTATATATATGTATGTATATATATATATGTATATATATATACATACATACATACACACACACACATATATATTATATATATATATATATATACACACATATTATATATATATATATATATATATATATATATATATATATATTTACTGTTTTAGGCCACAAAGTTTGTTGTAATGTGTTACGGTAGCAGTAGAAAATTAATACATGTATATAATTCAAACTTTGGGATCAAGGAAGAATTTCCTTAAGGAATAACACTTGAGTTGGAGACTCAACTCCAGATGAATAGAAGTTATCCTTTGGGAAACCTGAGAAGGGAGAAAGAGAAAGCACAGTATTTTATCCACACAGAAAGAGAAGCAGGTACCAAGACTTAGATCCAAGAGAAAGTGCTTATTATATAACCATATTTGCACTACTTTAGCAAGTCCTTCAAATAAATAGGCTCAAATCATATTCACAATATTTTTAGCAAATTCTTCAATGCCAGGGATGGTTTTACAAATACAGTGTTATGAGGTTAGATTAACCTGATTCCCTGATTCCATATTAAATAATTATTTTCCAGATTAATCCCGTATATTTACATGAACCCATAAAAGAGGAATAAAAATTTAAAAAGGTACTTTTCTACGTCAAAAGTGATTGAAATCCTACTCCACCCACCCCTGTATTAGAAGACTTGAAGAAAACCATTGTATTGTTTGAAGATAGATACTCACTTGAGGGTATGTGGGATGAAGTGGCATTTTGAGAGGTGTAGGAGACCCTAGAGATAGATGGAATAGAGTGAATTCATTGACCAGAACAACTGAAGAAGTGATCTTGAGGAAATAAACACAGTTGACCCTGGAACAACACAGGTTTGAACTGCATGAATCCACTTACCCATGGAATTTTTTTAAATAAATAATATAAATACATGTTCTTCTCCTTAATGATTTTCTTAATAACATTTTATTTCCTCTAGCTTACTACATTGTATGAATACAGTAAATAATACATGTAACATATAAAACATGTTAATCAACTATTTATCTTATTGGTAAGGCTTCCAGTCAACAGTAGGGTATTAATAGTTAAGCTTTGGGAGAGACAAAAGTTATACATGGACTGCAGATGTAAGAGAGTCAGTGCCTCTAACCCCCATGTTGTTCAAGGGTCAACCGTCAGCAAAATGTTAATATATGACACACTGAAGTAAAAGAAGCAGGGATGAGATACAGAATAATTTATGGTAATTTAAACAGAAAATAAATCCTCTAGTGCAACAGAATCCCATTATAACCCATTTGTTCATTTCAAAGTTTTGAATATAACAACAGTTACATGATACAATATGAAATATAACTCTATTTGATGGAAGATAAACTGGCCTAAATGAAGAGTCTCTTCCTCTTACACAAGCATTATAAAAAAGGATTCATTGTTATTGTTGCTGACTTAGAAATGGGCAAAGAGTCTTAGATTTAGTATGAATAAAAAATACTTCACTATAGAATGGCCAGATACCTACAGGCATGATAGGCATAGAAAACAATAAAGTATTTCCTAATTATCAGAGTCATAATAGAGATCAATTATTGTGTTGCACCTTAGTGAGGGTTTCTCAATGTCCTGTGAGGTTCTCAAGGAGGAAGGAGCTTACAGATAAAAGATGTTCGCAAATTGCAGCTTCCAACTCCAGAGTTACTCTCTTCCTACTTGTAAATCAAAGATACTCATACCAAAGATTTCCCCGGGAAGGAAAGCAATTAAATTTGTTTAACACAGTGTTCCACAAATATGATAGACTCTGAGTACTGATAAGGTACTATTACTGGCTCAAGACTGACATTACCTCTATTTTTTGTAAAATGGTAGAATATAGTAATTATTATTACTCCCTCCACTGAGTTGTATTTTTCTATATACTGAATGTGAAGAAACCCATTCAGTAAATATGGAACCAGCCTTAATCAGAAAGTTTCTTCCATCTTTTCTTCCTTCTATCTTCCCTCCGTCCCTTCTTTCCTTCTTTCTTTGTATACAGTATATATTTCCCAAACAGCAGTCACATAGCATTAGTAAACACTGGGAAAAATGTCCATCTAGTAATAGAGGAATCTGGATTTCAAACATTCAGACTGGTGGGAATTTCAATGACCTTCACTATCCATTACATCCTAGAGTCAACCTGAATCTTGCCTATTCTAATTAGAAATTAAGACAACTACTGTTTCCTGCTTTGGACTTTTCACTATCATCTTAGAATACATTGAAAGTGTATTGGAAAATAAAATTGTGTTAAAAATAAAACATCTCACCTAGGTGTTTCACTAAAATAACATGTCTATATCCCATTTCTTACTGCAGACAGTACTATACGAAGTAGATGCTGTCCTTCACATATTCATGCAGAAAGATATGTTCAGTACCATGCTTAATGATGGTAAGCCAAGATCTATCTAAAGAGATGGCATTTGAACGGAGATGTAACAATGAGAAGAAGCCAGCTGTGCAGAAGGGTAGTAAAAGGGCACTGAAGATAGAGCAAAGATACATATAAACTCTCTGAAGTCCAAAAGAGTTTGCATCATTCAAGGAAGAAATTGAACCTAAGTGTAATGGACAAATGGTCACCAATGCTGTTGCACTCTGATACTTATGCCCTTTTGTAAGCGTCTCCTCTTGAGCATAGGTGGGAGCTGGGGTTTGCTCTTAACAAAGGGAATACAGACAATGAGATCGGATATATTTTCAGTATTATATTTATAAAATAGTAACTTCTGTCTTGTTGGCAGATACTTATTATTGATTCTTACCCTTGCTGACTTTGATAAAACAAGAAACCACATAGGGGAGGCCCACATGGCAATAAATTGAGGGCCAACAGTCAGATGGGAACTGAGGATGGTCATTGGTCAATACCGGGCAAGGAACTGAGCCTTAAGTACAGATGGCTACAAGGCAATGAATCCTGCCAATAGATAGGTAAATCTTAGAAGCAGATTCTTTCTTAGTTCAGCTCTCAGATGAGCTTCCAACCTCAGCTAAAACCTTGATTGCAGGCTCATGAGAGATCCTGAAGCAGAGCACCCAGCTAAGCTCTGCTTTGATTCCTGGCCCATACATACAAACTTGGAAATAATAAATTACTCTTATTTCAAGCTGCTAATTTTGTGATAATGTTATGCAGGAAAAATATACTGAGAGTTACAGAGGTACAATAAGGCAAAGTTGGAGACCTCAGCATGGGTGAAACTTGAGAGGGTATTTTAGGCTATAATGAAGAATTTAGCTTTCTCAATGCAGCAGATAGCCATTAAAGGATCCAAGTAAGAACGGTCACCTGATTTGATTTACTGTTTTTTAAAAGATCACACTGGTTAATATATGGTAAAAACACTGTATCTGATTAAAGATATTAGGAACAATGAAACTAGTAATTCACAGGAAGGACAATATTTCTGTGATCAAAGGTAACTTTGCAAATGAGTAGCTTAAATAACTTTTTATTTTATTTATTTATTTTAATATATGAAATTTATTCTCAAATTGGTTTCCATACAACACCCAGTGCTCATCCCAAAAGATGCCCTCTTCAATGCCCATCACCTACCCACTCTTCCCTCCCACCCCCCATCAACCCTCAGATTGTTCTCAGTTTTTAAGAGTCTCTTATGCTTTGGCTTAACATGTGGAAAGTTATAAGTTAACAGATATGCTCGGAGAACCAGAGGGCTGGAGGACAACGGGAGGGAGAGTTGTTGAGCCCTGGACAACAGAGCGCAGCTTGGTGGGGAACAAAGGTGCTCGCCAGTGCCATCTCCCTCGCCCATCCCCCAGTTAAATAACCTTTTAAAACTGTACAGGTTATAGATGAGCCAAACAGCCAGCGAAGATTGTGATAGAAAAGAGAGTTTGAATAGTTATGGATGTGGGAATGAATGAGCCTTATACAAAAGGGTGGTTATGTTTTGACTGAAGTAAGGAATCCACATTAAGAAGTTAAAATGATCTGGATTAAGAAATAATTGACTCTTACCATCTTATCAAAAAAAAAAAAGCAATGACACTGGAATCGGAGAGTCTGAGACTCAGGCTGAAACATTCATAAGCTATTAATAATAAACCTCCTAGAGAGGTTCCTTATGGAAGCTCTTCCAACTGTAGCAATGTGATCACGGTAAATACTTTTATCATTCACACACAGGGAGAAAATACTGAATCTATTAAAGGAATAAATTAGTTGCGAAAACAGATTATGTGTATCATATGATGAAATATCCATATGGAGTGAATTACATCAGAACACTGGTGGATCTTTAAACATGTGACTTATGGAAGATAAAAGTCTAACACTCCTCAATTTCCAACATTTCAATGGGTTGGGAAATCAAACCATGGACATTTTACTTCTAAACTGAGTACATAAATAGAAGGATTAAGAAAGCAATAGCAATTTTGCAAAAGTTGGCAGTTGAGGACCTGAGGGAAGAAATGCCTCATCTTGCTTTGTGACAACAAAAACAAAATAAAATAAAAAAAAATGGGATTTCAGATTTGAGATATGATTGTCTCCCTGTTTGTATCACTGTTTGTGGAGGGTAAAACTCTCACTTGCTTTTACCTTCTGTTTAACAGACAGCCCAGGGCGAGTCTCCTCTCAAACTGCATCATAGGTTTCTGAGAAACATGTCTAATGTGTCAGCTGCTTGAAACTGGCAAAATATCTCATCAGAGCTCAGGCACTTGGGGGCCTGTTTTATTGGAAGAACTAGTAAACACCAGAAAACGCCTTTGGTTTTGAATACTGAGCATTCTATCTGCCTGGTAATTCTGTGTGTTATCTAAACTATGCAGAACACAAGGTGCAAAACTACTGGTCGACTAGCAATATATGCATTTCACATTTTATACTCCAAGGAGTTTGGACTTTAAACCCCAAAGAGTTTATTTTTGGTGTGGATTCATCAAAGTTTCATGAAAGAGACTCTGAATCAGAAAAAACAGGGTTTGCATCAAGACCCAACTTGGGGGCTGTGGTTAAGAAATGCAACTCCTTACAGGAAATTTCTGCACATTGGAGACAATAATCCCCTCCCATATATTTGCAGTGATAATTATACAAGCACATATTTAAATATTTACCTGCCACAAAATGTATGAGGTGATTTTTACTTGACATTTAGCACTTATACCATCAGTGTAATCCAGATAATATAATCTTCACTTTATTAGAGAAGGAAGCAATTAATATCTTCAAACATAAATCTAAACGTAAACCTATTTTTATACTTTATACATTTTCAGTAACAAGAAAAATGGAAAATACACAAGAAAAAAAAATCTAGCCATAATTTACCATAAAGAAATCACTGTTATTCATATATTGATGCATTTACATCTAGCTATGTATTAAGAATGATACACATATATTTATAACTACAATTTATTTTCATTTGCAACATATTTATGCATATTACCATGTAAATATGTACATATCCACAGTGTTACTTTTATTCTTCACTGATTTATCCCACTCATTAAAGAATCTTGTACATATTGGACACACAGTATTTGTTTCAAAATAATTAATATTCTTTTTTTATTCCACTGTTTGAACTTACCATAGTTTATTTTTTCCTTTTTCTTTTTATTTATTTTTTTAAGTGGGCTTCATGCCCACAGTGGAGCCCAACACAGGGCTTGAGCCCATGACCCTGAGATTAAGACCTGAGCTGAGATCATGAGTCAGACATTTAACTGACAGAGCCACCCAGGTGCAATTTGCATAGTTTACTTAATACATTTTTTCAAGTATGTATCAAGACACTGGATGACTGTGAGCCTATACTTATATAATTATTTCCTAAAATTCCTACATTTCTAAGGGCATATTTTCTAGAACCTGACAAAAGGGAGAACTGTTAAGAATGAACTTTTTCTTTCCTTCTCAATACTATACAGCATTGCCATTCCAGTCATACTTGAGGAAGAAGAGCTGAAGAATAAACATTCTCATTATTGTTAAAGTAGGAAAACTCAATCTATAAATTCCACTGAATTCTGAATTATACGCAGTTATCACTTCTTAACTATCCTCAATTCATACTCCTTATAGTGTGTCTGAAACATTGCATGTAGCATATAAATATTTTTTTAATGCTTACTATTACTGTTTTTTTGAGAGAGAGTGAAAGTGGGGTAGGAGCAGAGAGAGATGGCGACAGAGGATCCGAAGTGGACTCTGCACTGACAGCAGCAAGCCCAATGCAGGGCTCATACTCATGAGCCATGAGAACATGACCTGAGCTGAAGTTGCATGCTCAACTCACTAAGACACCGAGGTGCTACAGCATATAAATATTCTGAAATACTATAATATATGGTTTGAGAAAACTAAAAGGTATGCAGAATACAGTAGCTAAACAGCCTGATGATGAAGAGTAGATGATGAATAATACTCATTTATTTTTAAGTTATGTTTTATACAGAAATATTATGATCAAATTCAATAGGTGAAGATGTATGTTTACTATAATTTGCAACAAGTACGTAAATTTAAAATTCCCTTTAAACCAAAGTACCCAAAGAAGATATACAAATGGCTAATGAGTACATGAAAAGTTTTTTTTAACACCATTGGTTATTAAGGAAATGGGTATCAAAACCAAAATGAGGTGTTATGTCATCCTGAAAGGATAGTTAAGATGAAAAGAGAACCATATGTGTGGCAAGGGTGTGGAAAAATTAGAACATTCTTGACGGCAAGACTGTAAAATGGGGTAGATAATACGGAAAACTGACAGCTCCTCTAATTTTTAATGAGTTACCATGTGAACTAGCAATTTCACTTCTAGATATGTACCTATGAAAATCAAATGTTTATGTCCACACAAAAACTCGTGCATAAATATTCATGACAACATTAGTCATAACTGCCAAAAAGAAGAAACAACCCAAATGTCCACAAATTAATAATTGAATAAACAAATGTGGTATATCCATATAATAGACTGTTATTCGGCCAAACAAAAGGATGAAGTACTGATTCTACAATATAGACGGATCTTGAAAACATGCTAAGTGAAAGAAACCAGACACAACAGATTACATATTTTATGATTTGATTTTTATGAGACGTCTAGAATATGCAAATCCATCCCGACAGAAAATATATTAGTGATTGCTAAGGGAAAGAGAGAAAAGGGAAATGCTGGGTGACTGCTAACAGGTATGCATGGGGTTCCTCTTGGAGGTGATAAAATGTTCTGGAATCAGATAGTTGTCATAATAATTTGTGAATATACTAAAATCCACTGAGTTGTATATTTTTAAGGAGTGAATTTTATGATCCATGAATTATATCTTAATAAACCTGTCACAAAATAACCAAAACACTCAGGCTACCTCTAAAATATTGCTAGTCAATTACACATTTTACCTAATGAATTATTTTATTAAAATCCTATGAAGTAGTATATAATTTAATGTCTCCACTGTTGTATTAGTCTTAGAAATAATATTAAAGAAGTCATGAGCATGAAGTCATGTTTTAAATTCCCATCTTCTAATTCTAAGGCCACCAAATACTTCTTAGGATGAACTATCATATCCATGAATCTATAGAAGAGAGTTTAGACAATCCTGGAAACACATGGATTTTATTTTAGCTTACATTACAATGTATGCCCATGAAAACCAAGAGCCCACTTAGTGCTGATCAAACACTGAGTTGGAGGCGCAAGAGTAGTATATTAGGAACAGTGTTTAATTTTCCCCTTTGAGTCTCTCCCTTTCTACACATGAATTCTAATGTCTGGAATGATTTCTCCACCTCTATCCTTATCCATTTTCCTTAATCTGACTAAGTAATGTCAACACTTAAGTACCATCGTAGGTGCTAATTCTTCTGGCAATTCAATCATTACATGCTTAGTCCTATGGTATGCTCTTTCTCTGGATCACTACTCTGCCTGCGATGGGTTCCTTCCTACTGATTGCACACTGTACTCAGTAAGAGTATGCTTACCTACATTTTCCACTTGGCTGTGCAATTTTTCAGAGATGGTATTCACTATATTTGATTCATCAGAACATTCCTAGACCCTAGCACAGTGTTTGGAACATAATAAACATTCAATAAAATTTTGCCAATGGTATGAAAACATTTAATAATAGATGTATTTATTGGAATATGCACACTATTGATTAGTGTCTGAGTTGACCATGGTAGTGTATACCAGCAGATAAGGGTCAGGTTAATTTATTTTAACTACCCAAATAAGTTTCAAATATTAAAACATAAGTCACTGTCTCATACCTGACCTTTTCCAATACACTATTAATCTTTCAATAATTTAGCTTTATTAGTACACATATGTCAAGCCAACTCTTTGAGAAATGTCAGGTATCTCAAATATACAGGCACCATCCCAAAGGTGTGGCAATGTCAGAAAAGGAGGCAAATGAGACAAGTATGTCCTAAGGAAGAAAATAAAAATTAACAACAACTTTATCAAAATTCCACAAGGAAAACAGATTTAATAATTACCTTCAGCCATTTCTCTCTACACAGAAATGCTATCTCTTCCTGGTATCTATTTAATTAAATAGTCCTTACACAAAATCAATAATTAGTCACTCTGAAGACAGTTGAGGGATTTTAAGGTCACCACAAGTTATGAACAGTAAGCTTTACCAAGTCATACCAAATCCCTGAATGAATTACAAAGGAAGTTCAGACTTGGGTAAGGTGGCTCTATAGAACTAAGATATTTATATATTTCTTTCTTTTGAAATATACTTGACACACAATTTTACATTAGTTTCAGGTGTACAACAGAATATGGCAATTCTTTAATGTTATACTATGCTCACCCCAAGTGTAATTACCATCTGCCACCATAAAATGCTGTTACAGGGGTGCCTGGGTGGCTCAGTTTACTCAGCAACCAACTTCGGCTCAGGTCATGGTCTCACAGTTCGTGAGTTCGAGCCCCACATCAAGCTCAGTGCTAATAGCTCAGTGCCTAGAGCCTGCTTCAAATTCTGTATCCCTTTCTCTCTGCCCCTCCTCTGTTCATGTTCTCTCTCAAAAATAAAAAAAAAATATTTTTAATAAACAAATAAAAATAAAAATGCTATTACAATATCATTGACTATATTTCCTGTACCTTTCATACCACTGACTTATTTATTCCATAACTGGAAGCCTGTACCTCTCATTCTCCTTAGATTAAAATATTTCAATTTTAATTGGTCATTCATAGGACAATTTTGCCAATACAAGATCTACTTCCTTAATGAAGAATACACTGAAGGTAAGCCATACAATAGCATGCAAAGCATTGTTTAAAAGGTAGTACATTAACTTCCTTCTTGAAAAGTCTGTAGTGGTAATAGTAGCAACTACTTATTACATACCTATTTGATAACAAGCATTTGGTAGGCACTTTTCATCATTTCTAAAACAGCAGCAATTAACTTTCGATACTATGAGCCTACATTTTGTAAATGAGTAAATGATGTGATGGGGTAAGATAATGTCACCAATGTCATACAGCTATTAATTAGCAGAATAAATTCAAATCCAAGGATGTCTGACTCAAAAGTCAAGTGTTTTCATCTAGTAAATCACATCAAATACATGAATAAATAAGTTAATGAATTAATAGATAAATTAGTTTGTAGCCCTAATCATGCCCCAGGTAACCATCATCTAGCATCAATTATGAATTCATGGATCATCTTGTTTCAGGTATGTTCCCACTCAATATACTTTTCCCGACTCTGGATTATTCTGGGGCAAATTCCAGGCATACTATTTGATCTTTAAATATTTCAGCATCATACCTATAATGGCTTATATTTTTTAAACATTCAAAACATCATTCTCATATTTCAAATAATAATTTGTTAGCATTATCAAATAGCTAGCCAGTGTCCAAATTAATTTATTTTCTTACAGTGTGGTTTCATGGCTGTACAATGGGTGATAAATCTCTTAAATCTTATTAATCTATTCATTATGTCTGTTCTCTCTGACTTTTTCTGTCTCCATGTGCATCTCTCTCTGTCCCTGTCTCTGTCTCTTTTCCTTTCTCTCATTACAATTTATTTGTTGAAAAAGCAGATTATTTACCCTGGAGAGTTTCCCTTAGTTGAGGTTTTGCTGATTGCACTTACATGGTATCATTTAACATAGCCCTCTGTATTCTGCGTTTTCTGTAAACCGAGGAGTTTAGATCAGGGTTTCTCAATCTCTGCATTGCTGACATTTTTTTAAAAATCAGTCATTTAGATAATTATTTGCTGTGGGACCTTTGTGTTCATTGTAGGATGGTTAACAGCATTTTTGACCTCTGTTGACTAGATGCCAATAGCATCTCCCTAGCTGTGACAATTGGAGGAAAAAAAAAAAAAAAGCCTCCATACTTTAGCAATGTCTCCTGGAGACAGAATTACACCTGGTTAAGAACCATGGATTTAGATAAGGGTTTTCTGCTGCTTTGTTGTTCTTGCTTTATTAACTATTATTCTTTTTTTTAAGACTAATTCATAGGAGATCTGTTCTTTCAACAGTTCCCTCACTTAATGGTGGTTGTAGCCATCAATGAACATTTACCATATCCATAAAATCATTCAGGGTTGCAAAATGATGACTTTCTAGTCCTATCAAACTTTCTGCATTTTGTTTGTTTGTTTGTTTGTTTGTTTGTTTTGAAGCAGGAATACTTTCATTAAGGGAATGTTTTCCTTATTGATTATTTGGTTAGCCTGAGATACAGTATGCATAATAAAGGCAGGATAATGCTTATTTTTCTTCCTGTTACCAGTTTATGAAAAAGGAAGCTCTAACATTCTCCAAAGTGATCACACCAAACTGATGATTTTTGTTTTGCTTTCATAACAATGGACTCATTAACTCTTTTTTTTATGAATTTTAATCCATTGCAGTTATCATGCCTAAAGATAATCAAATGATCTTATCTGTGGCCAACACGGCCTCTTTAGTCTGACTTCCTAGTCCCTTAGTTTTGGTATAACTATGATGGTCTTTGACTACATCCTTGATTTTTTGCACAAAGAGATGCTCCAGGTTCATCCTTTATGTTTCCTGCCTACGCCCAGAATGAGGTGTTTTTCCAAGGAGTATCTGTTCCTTTTGTTAAAATCTCTAACAAGTAATAATTGTATTATACTTCCTTGCACTCCTACAGAATATTGTTTATCCTGCTTAGTAGGGATATTAAGAAAACGGAAAAAAAATGTTTTTTGTAAGTTTTACTTTAGCAGTCCCTGTAGACTGCAAAGATATCAAAGACACAATACATGGTATTCATCCGTGTACCCTCAGCAGCTAGTGAGGTATATTTTGAATAGTTGGCTTCTCGAAAATTTGTTGTTATTCAAGGGAATGAATGGTTTTTAGTTGAGTAGTGTTAGTGACATTAACATCTGTGCTATCTGAGATAGGAAATGCACATATTTTCACTAACTTCCTTTTTTCTTCTCTGACATTCAAAGGTGTATGCAAAAAAAAAAAAACCACAAAAACAAAACAAAACAAAAAAGCCACCATTTTGAAAAGGACATAGATCTTCTTTGTTAAAGGAACCAAAAACACATTAAGCAGAGTAGCTATGATTTTAAGCAAAAATAAAGCTATCTGTCCACATTAAAAAATAGTAAGAGTCAAAGAAAATCACATTAATTTGCACTACCTGTAGAACAAATTAGCAAATGTTGTGACCATCTGTGAAAGACACCAGGGCCACATAAGACATGGAATTATTTAATGTGTTAAATCCATTTAAAATGTTTGTATCCTGTTAGTTCTAACATAATTACTATGTTAATTTCTGTGTGTTTTGCATATTAAACGGAGCGCACTCTGGGAAGCTAATGGCCGCTATGTCAGCTTTTTATTAAATCACAAAATAAACATGCACAATCCTGCTTCCAAAGATAATTAGTTTACTATTTCTGCCAGAGTTTAAATATTGGGTATGCTTTGAAGATTTGACTTCCATTTGGGGTGACAGTGGGTATGTGTAGTTTCATGATTCCTCAGATCATCCTTAAGGCAAGAGCATTTTCAAGGAGAGAGAATTCAAAAGTTTTCTTTTTTTTTTTCTTTTTTACCATTTATTTTTAGTATTGCACAGTTATAAACATAACCAACATTTATAGCAAAGTTCTCCATAGGTATTAGGGGGTGGGGCAGAGAAATATAAGGCTGAATTCTGGGGTACAAAACATGACAATCAAATAGGAAATTATAAGATGCAAGACAGTACAAACTATATTGCTTTTTTTTTTAATGTTTGTTTATTTTTTAGAGAGAAAGAGTGTGAGCAGGGGAAAGGAGAGAGAGAAGGAAATGCAGAATCTGAAGCAGGCACCAAGCTCTGAGCTGTCAGCACAGAGCCCGGAGTAGGGCTTGAACTCAGGAACTTCAAGATCATGACCTGAGCCAAAGTCAGACACTTAACGGACTGAGCCACCCAGGCACCCCACAAACTGTATTGTTTTTTTTTTTCAACGTTTATTTTTATTTTTGGGACAGAGAGAGACAGAGCATGAACGGGGGAGGGGCAGAGAGAGAGGGAGACACAGAATTGGAAGCAGGCTCCAGGCTCTGAGCCATCAGCCCAGAGCCTGACGCGGGGCTCGAACTCACGGACCGCGAGATCGTGACCTGGCTGAAGTCGGACGCTTAACCGACTGCGCCACCCAGGCGCCCCTTTCTTTTTTTTTTTTTTTTCAAACTGTATTGTTTTTAAGCAGAAGTTACAAAAAAAAAGCAACCAAGAAGTCCTGGCCTATCCCCACTCCAGACAGAATCTGTATGTTCATTAGATGAGGACCAAAATAAATCACACAAAAAGAAAAACAGGACGAAAGAAGGCTGTGGACACCAGTGGGTTCTCTCTGAGGAGCCTCAGAGAATGTCTGCAGACAGCCTTATAAGCAGCCTCATCTACACTGCTTCATGCTTGGCACTGCAGGCAATTAAGGTTGGCATCGCTGCTTTAGAGAATATGGAAAATGTAGCTGTGCTTCCTCATTCACATTTCGTATCTTCTCTCAGCAATAAACTGGGCGCTACTTTTGTATGGTGGAAGAGTGGTATCGTGGGCCTCTGATGCACTGACTTTAACCTTCGGTTTATTCGGTGTATTTAATACAATCTCAGGTATGTCTTTTAGCATTAATTCACACTTGTATAAAATAGAACCAATACTAAACCTCTCCTATTGCTAATGCAAAATCAAGTGAGATGATTTTTGTAAAGAGCAGAGACCTGTTCCTGCCATATGGTGCATGCTTTATGTATATTGAATTTATATATACTTAAGTTATAATTACTATAACTGTGGTCTCTTAAGGGGACAACAGTGTCTTTTTTTTTCCTTTCTGTTTTTGTTTTTTTTTAATTGTGGGCAGGCAGACTAAGGGTCATTTTAGCTTCTAATGCTAAAGAAAAAAATGTTCATAATATTAAATGATAACAATATTGATCTTTCATTGAATTTTAAAGAATTTATAAAATAAAAAAATGAAATATTATTTGCATATTTTATTAAATGTTAGTATTTTATTATTTAAATAGAACATTTATTTTGTTTACAATCTGCTATTATCTGTTAATTTTTATACATTAAATTTCTTTTAATGTGTATTTATTTTTTGAGAGAGAGAGACAGAGAGATAGAGCATGAGTGAGAGAGGGGCAGAGAGAGAGGGAGACACAGAGTCTGAAGCAGGCTCCAGGCTCTGAGCTGTCAGCAAAGAGCTTGATGTGGGGCTCGAATCCATAAACTGCGAGACCATGACCTGAGCTGAAGTCCAGCACTTCACGGACTGAGCCACCCAGGCTCCCCTTAAACATAGTTTTATATATTTTCTTATTTGACCTCAAAAAGAAATCCTGAATGATGAAGAGTGGACAGGATTGATGTATTTAATGATCTACATCCTGAAATCCACACTAATGAAAGAAATTGTCCAAGGACCAAACGTAGTTGGTGACAGAGTCAGAACCACACCTCACATCTCCTTTCACCTACTCCCAGCCTCGTTTCACCAACCAGATGGTACCTCTTTTAAGGATCACTGACTGAACGTGCTTTTCTCCCTTCTGATTTCTACTTTCTTCCTTTATTCATTGCTTTCCTTTGAGAACTCTCCAAAATTCAAGAGGTTAAAGAAAACTTTCAAACTGATTTGCATTTCTAGTGCCTGTGATAAGCTAAAACTTTTCAGGTTTTACATAAATTTTTTAAATAAAATCATTTTAACGCCTTTGCATTCATAAAAAAATGCTTATTAATTTTCACTAACTCATTATCGTTTTCATCAATGATTACTTTCGGCTGTAATAAAGTGGTGCCTGAAGGCAACATTCCCCAAAGTAGATTCTGAAGATGTATTATAAAGCCTTTCCAGAGGAATGAATGCAAAATCAGCCACCCTGTTCCCAATGTTCCCAGAGCAGGTGGTTAATTCCAACTAACACAACTTTTACTATACTATTGTTATCTAAATTTTTCTACTGAAATTCTGTACAGGCATTTTTTACGTGTGTGACATCTAGCTAAGTCAGCCCATGTTCTTAATACTGTCTCTTGATCTGTTAAATGTCCAAAACAGTATATTTTTTTATTGCATACCTTGAAAGGATTTAGAAGATGCATAATACGAATTATCTGGCACAAGACCTAGAATTTAGTAAATGCTTAACACATGTAGATATCCTTCAGCTCTGTATCCCAGATTGTTTTTTGTTTAGTACTGTGTAAAAAAAAAATCTGAATAAAGATATCAATTTTGTTTATTGGTGATTAAAAATTTCCTTTTCATAAAGAACATAGATTTCTAGGCAAATACTGACTGCATTATTCTAATCAATACCTCCCTGAATATATCAGCAGAGAATATTCTAATATTTATTTTTGCTCTAGAGAACTTAAATTCACCTCGCTCCTCCTCTCCACCACTTTACCAAATTCCTCTGCTTCCAAAGATATTCTTGCCTTTGCTCCCCTAATAAGTCATAAAGTCATTCTTTCCCAGAAGTACAAAGTTAAAACTATAGATCAGTCTTAGCAGATCCTCACCTCTGACATCTATCCCTGTTCCATTATCTTTGGACATAATGTTAGAACTAAATTATTTTTTTTCAACTTTTTTTTTAACGTTTATTTATTTTTGAGACAGAGAGAGACAGAGCATGAACAGGGGAGGGGAAGAGGGAGAGGGAGACACAGAATCTGAATCAGGCTCCAGGCTCTGAGCAGTCAGCACAGAGCCCGACGCGGGGTCGAACTCACAGACCGCGAGATCGTGACCTGAGCTGAAGTCGGACGCTTAACTGACCGAGCCACCCAGGCGCCCCACTCTAAATTATTTTTGACCTCTGGACAAGTTATTTCCCAGCAGGCATTTTGATATCTCACATAAATATTCAGTAAAGCGTCTCTACTATCAGCTTAGAACACTATTCTGAGTAAATGCAGTTTAGGCTTAATTTGGGAATATCCTCTTGAACTCTCCCACTTTATTCACAGATGATGTCCATATGTATCACTCAACAATCTCAAAGAACTTGTAGGGCGACCACTATCCAGGTTTGTCTCAAACTGGGAGCACTGCTATGACACGGAACTTTCAGTGCTAACTGTAGTAAAGTCTGGGGAAAATTGCAACAAGCCGGCTCTATGTTGGAAATAATGCATAATATTTATCATCATTTGATTAATTATATGTTTATTATCTAACTGTTGTACTCCATCACACCTTCCCCAGGATGTAAACTCATTGAAGACAGAGACTTTGTTCTGGTCATAAATAATAACTGTGTCACTTACATGATAGGTTTCTCAAAAAAAAAAAAAAAGTTTATTGAAGGGAGGAAGGATGGGAGGAAGGAAGGAAGGACAGATCAGAGAAGAAATGGAGGGCTGAAAATAAGCCTGTTTATCTGTCTCTTTCAACATTTAGCATAATGAATGGGAACTTCTACATACATTCATGGAGGAAAAAATCCTAGAACCCTAAGATTTGTTTTAGGTTGTAAACAATGAGTTACTCCCTACGCTCTAAAGCGTTGGCAAGTGAGAGCTTCCTGCAAATCACTGATACCATAACTACAAGTACTGAAAGATGTTTAAAAATTCAAAAAGGCATACTTCATTGTTAGAAAATGTCATAGGCGATAAAAATCAAATTCATCTGTATCAGCTGTCTCATAAGCCTAAAAATTCAGACTGATATATAATCATTGCTAATGCTTTCTGTTCAACCACACACTGCTTAACTCTGTCATGTTATTTTCCCCTGACTGAAATATTCAATCCTGTATTACATTTACTTCAGTCTGTTTGTTTGTTTGTTTGTTTGTTTGTTTGTTTTTCTGGACTCTTGACAAGACTTTAGATTATTCAGACTAATCCTAAAAGGAAGTGACTCTGTGGGCCCCAATTACAGATGAGATGATTGAAATTCAGTGGTATGGCATCCAAAGTCCTTCAGTATTGGTATTTGAATGACTCTCAATCTTGTTTCTTGTCACTCCATGGCAGATGGGTAAAGCTTGAACCACATGGAATTCATTTCCTTCCATTTGTGGCCTACCCCAATCTTGCTTTGGCAAGGGCTGTGACATCTGCGTTACCTCTTTGCTTATTTCAACCCAAGAAAATTTTCATGGTATGTCTTCTGTGAAGCCACCAATCAAAAGTGGTTTTCCCTTGTCTAAAATCACTGTGATTTTTAATATACTAGGTTGGAATTATTTATATCTATCTTACTCACTGGACTATGAACTCCATGAGAACAGAGGCTTTCATATGCATCTTAAATCTTTGCTATCTAGAACAATTCCTGCTACAGAAATAGAATGCACACATATTTATTTTAAAAAACAGCAAACAATGCTGCCTGAGTCTCTATAAAACAAACTATGATATTATTAATCGTAAGGCATAAAAGTACTAAAAATCTTATGAGCTTTTTTACTCCTGTTCATCCTTTTACTTAAAATATTTTATCATTAATATTATCAATTCTATAAATGTTTCCAAGTTAAATTGCTATTATTAAAAAAAGCAATTTGAGTGTGCCTAATTATATGTTTTTCTTACCAATTAAATTTTAAGATATAGACCCAGATAAATAGAAAGGAAGTTGCACCACAGCTATAGTATTTTATTTCTGAGAAACTCACCGCCTAAGTTTTCAATAAAACTTTCAAAAAAACTTTTTGAAAATAAGTTTTCAAAACCTGCATAGGGTTTTCAATGTGTTTTTCTTGAGCCTCTCATGTTAAACAAGCTGTCACATGGACTAGGGATGGTAAATGTTTTGCAGTCTCCTTTAAAAGTTGACTCTTTGTGAGGCACCTGGGTGGCTCAGTTGGTTATGCGTCCAACTTCAGCTCAGGTCATGACCTCACAGTTCACGTGTTTGAGCCTGCATTGGGCTGAGTGCTGACAGCTCAGAGCCTGGATCCTGTTTCAGATTCTGTGTGTCCCTCTTTCTCTGTCACGCCCCCACTTACGGTCTCTTTCTCTCAAAAATAAACATTTAAAAAAAAATTTAAAAAGCTGCCTCTTAGGGGGTCTCTTAGGTAGCTTAATGTGTTAAGCATCTGACTCTTGGTTTTGGCTCAGGTCATGATCTCATGGTTTGTGAGTTCTAGCTCCAAATCAGGCTCCAGGCTGACAGTGTGGAGACTGCTTGGGATTCTCTCTCCCCACCTTGGTCTCTGCCTGTCCCCCACTCACTCAGTCTGTCTGTCTTTGCACCATCAGTGCAGAGCCTGATATGGGGCCTTTTACTCAAGAAGCACGAGATGGTGACCTGAGCAGAGATCAACTCAGATGTTCAATCAACTGCACCACCCAGGCATCCTAAAAAACCCTGTTTTTTACACAAGTATTCTAATCTCCCTGTATCTCCTTAAGATTCAAGAGTAACTGCACCACATATTAATAACGTGGCCTTGGACAAGCCAGCAAAACTATGCAAAGCTCATTTTGTTCTTCTATAAACTCCTACAAATGATACCTCCAGGGCAAAGTTTCCTGATGATCAACAAAACATACGTTTTATTATAGAAGAATGGTAGTTTACTACTTCTTCCTGCTACTTGATCTTGGAATTTTATACCCCTGCCTTCCCTATAAATGGTGTTCCTTATATTTTCCCTGCTTGGAATTTGCTGTCTTTTAAACATTATTTAAAAAGGCAACCTCTGGATGATTTCCCTGTTGTTTCAACTGAGATGTGTTCTTGCTCTCTGGCTTTTGCTTCTTTCTTCCTATGGTCATTATTAAGTGTATTATTTATAAGACATACAGAAATATTTATGTTTTGCTTATATGCTACTTCTTTCCTTTCATATGCTATGGAAATTAATCTGTATTATTTCAGAATAAAACTATTGTAGTAGAGGCAACATGCCATATCATTTCAAACATTTAATTTCTATTCTTACCTAGCTGCTTTTATATACCTGGATGGCAACTATCTTTGTCAACCCATAGGGCTTGCCCTGTGCTGGCTCTACATTAAGTTTTAACAATTTATTTTTTGAATATTGCTTATTGCAGCAGTTATGCATGTCTAAGAAAATAAGCAGGAACACACACATATACATACCTTTCCTGTGGCTGGCATCTTAAAATTTTTTTAATTAAAATTTTTTCTCTTAAATTTTTAAATATTAGTTTGGAGACAGGGAGAGAGAGAGAGAGAGAGAGAGAGAGAGAGAGAGAGGACACACAAGCAGAGGAGGGGCAGAGAGAGAGAGGGAGACACATTCCTAAGCAGACTCCAGTCTCTGAGCTGTCAGTGCAGAGCCTGATGTGGGGCTCGAAACCACAAACCATGAGATCTGGATGTGAGCCGAAGTCAGATGCTCAACTGACTGAGCCACCCAGGTGTCCCAGGCGGCATCTTAAATATAGCCTGAGAAATGGAATACAGGGAAATGTCATTCTGTTAAACCCAGCCATTAATGATTGTTAAAACCTGTCCCTTAAGTATAGAGTCCTAGAATCAGATTGCTGTATAGTCAGCAACTCGTAGAATTCCAGAGTTATAAGGGACCTCACATTTTACAAAAATTGAAATATAGAATAGGGAAGAGAAATGGCTGAGGACACACAACTCCTTACTAACTTATCTAAAAAAGGCAGTATCTCTTTTTGTGCATTAATCTTCATCATCCCACAGCTATTGCCACTTTTAGTAAAGGTGAACAAATAAATTAATAAAATAAAATAAAAAAGGTAAAGTCATGTTCTATCATTCCATACAGATTCTGAAGGAACTTCAGATGATTTGTCAATTCCGATCTTTATAACAGCACATAGCATTGCTATTTTTATAACGTTAAAACAACAAAAATAGACCATACCAACTGTTTTAGGCCACAATTTCATCATTTGAATATATTTAAGGTGCATCTACTGTGTAGCAGATATCATTTTAGACTTTGGAGACATACTTGTGAATAAGATAGAAAAAAAAGTCTCTGTCCTCATGGAGCTTAGATTCGAGTGTAGGCAAAATAAAATAATAATAATAATAATAATAATAATAATAATAAACAAGAATAAATAAATAAATTAGATTTTCACATACTTGCAGGAAACCATTATGATTGAGACAATGAAGGAAGGTTCACAGTGAGCCTAGTAGAGAAAGCTAAGATTGTAAATAAAAGTTGAGAAGCAGTCAGGTTTACATAATTCTCAGGGAAGTAAATTCTCCAATTTGGGAATAGAAGCATGTACAAACATGCCCCAGAGTACTGAGTGTTCGGTTTTACAATTCTCACTGTAGTGTTCTGTCCAAAACACTGCTGACTCTTTTCTCCACCTCTGTTTAGAGAAGGCATTTGTAGATAAACTTCTGTTTATGTGAATCCCACATTTATTGATACTTCAGATGTGCCTCCAGAATGACTCATTCCATTTATAATGTGCTACCATCTGGTACTCTACGGATCCATGATAGTGAAGTTGGAGGATGGAGTGCTTTTTCATTTATCTCCCCACATTGTTGCCTGCCCAGTGCATTAACATACGGCCCAATTAGCTAGAACACGACACTAATGAAGCCAGTTGTAAATTCAATTTTTGTATGGCCACTTAGCTTTTTATTTTGTTCTGGCCAAAGGTTCCCTCTCCAACAAATCAGTCTCATCAGTGCCTGCCAGGTCAGCCACTGTGCCTGCCTTTTTTGCTGTACCTCTCCCCTAAACGCACCCCACCCCACCCCACCCTACCCCTGTTGCTGTTACAAGGCCCACCACAGAGTAGAAGTTCAAGTAACAGTTGCTTTGTCAGTTTCTTTCACTTTTCAAAAATTGTTTACCAAAAGGACTTGAAGAAAGTTGATTTGTTGTACATCATATATTAAGATCGCTACGAGGGTTGCCCAGGTGGCTCAGTCAGTTAAGCTTTGGACTCCTGGTTTGGGCTCAGGTCATGATCTCATGAATCATGGGTTCAGGCTGCATTGGGCTCTGCTTGGGATTCTCTCTCCCTCTGCCCCTCCCCCATTCATGCACAAGCTCTCAAAATGAATATATAGGGGCGCCTGGGTGGCGCAGTCGGTTAAGTGTCCGACTTCAGCCAGGTCACGATCTCGCGGTCCGTGAGTTCGAGCCCCGCGTCAGGCTCTGGGCTGATGGCCCGGAGCCTGCTTCCGATTCTGTGTCTCCCTCTCTCTCTGCCCCTCCCCCGTTCATGCTCTGTCTCTCTCTGTCCCAAAAATAAATAAACATTGAAAAAAAATTAAAAAAAAAATGAATATATAAACATTAAAAAAAAAAAGACCGCTATGAACTTTGAAAACCCTTTCTGAGAGACTTCATTATTGAAATCCATAGGCAGAGCGTTAACTCTATTTTCTCTCCTTTACAAGGCATATGGTCCAACCCAACTTCTGGAGTCCAAGGCTCACTGTTATTTACACCCTTGGGTGCCTATATCCACCTGTGCCTCAGACATTTTGAAAGCCACTTCTTTAAAGCTGCTCATGATTCTGTCCCCTTTCTTAAAAAGCTCAGAAGATGCTGTTACCTTCCATATGATTTTCATAGCATTTGTTACTTTACGCTTTGCATCATTTTGTGTTATGTTCTTCATAGTTCTAAGCTCCCTGAATAAGGGTTCAATCTCCAAATTCCCCATAAGGTCTCAAAAGAACCTATCTGTCATGGAAAGAACATTAAATTTGGAGGCATGAGGCATTCAGAACTGGGTTCAATTTTTTTTTCTCCACCTCTTTCATTTAATAAGAAATATTCAGTGTTCTTTGATTTTGTGAGTTTTATTTTTATCTTCTGAAAAACATGTGTATGACAGTATCTACCTGTGTACTCATTGTAAGGACAAAATAAGGTAATGTATGGGAAGCTAGCACTGTAAGATTATAGTTATGGTACTTCTTAGTTCTGCGATTTAGGAAAATAACTTCATCTTCTTTAACCTCAACATATTTATATATAAAGGGTAAAAAGTGATAATCCCAATCTTTTAAACTTATTTTGGAAATTAAATGAGAAAATGAATATGAAATACCAGACATAATTCTCAGCACATAGAACAATTCAATAAAAACTAATTGTTTTTGTTGCTGCTATTATTCCTATCTGTAAATCACAGTGTTTGGTACATATCCGAGAATCAATAGTATTTATTGAGTATTGTAGTTAATACTCAAATATTTTCTGAGTTTGGTTATGAGCTTAGACTATGTGATAGGCCCTCTACTTAACAGGTGGTTCACGAGAGAACACCAAAGATGTTAAAGTTTATATTTTAGTCAATGAAGCATACATTAAACATAGAAATATATCCTGCATATAAAAGATATTCAGTGTATGCTGTTGCATAAATGTAAGATTTTATGGATGAATCACACATACTGGGGAGAAGTCAGAGTTCTTAGAACAAATTTTGGATCAGAAATGTTATCCTACTACATCAAAGAATTCTTCATTTTTGTTTTAAAGGAAACCTGAGGTTTTCTATAGATGATAAACCATCAGATTTGGAAACCCAGACAGTTTCTACATTTGGCTCAAAAAGCAATAAATTTGAAGAATGCAAAACACACTTACTGGGTAAAACCCTCTCCAAGAACCAAAACAAAATGGAAGAAGGAGCATTCCTGGCAGTTTTCTCTACTTTTTTTTTAATTGCATATACAAACTGCTTTTGCAAGATGAGCTTTGGACAACTGAATTATAAGTCTTTAGCACTGTTCAGCAATTCATCTTCTGTGACTCAACAGGATCTGACTGGAAGCCAAAGTCATAATTCAGTTGTTCTAAATACATAGTATCGTAGCTACAGGAAAGTGTCCTGCAAATGAAAACTTGGAAACTACAGTTTTGTAGAAGGATCTTTTTTTTTCTTCCCTCTTACCTGTATGAAGAAGATTTTTAAGCCTTTCTTGTTAGAAGTTTTATGTCACTGGAGGGAAATGAATTTACAAACAAAAACAGAAGACATTTTTACCTTCTAGGACCTGAATGTTTTAAATCATCCTTTAAATCATTATACTCCTTACTTTCCAAGCTGACATATTGATTTTACCCCCAAAGTAGAAATAATTAATCAGCACTATATTGATAATACCTGGTTAATGTTTTGACCACAGCAATATATACATACAATTCAAGTTGATGTTTTTCTCTAATTGCCACTTAGAAAAAAGTTATAGTGTGTATGTTTTATATGTATTAAAATAACTAAGAAACATTTTAAAGTTGTGTCATCACATATCAATCTGATGAAACCAGAAAGAATGAATGTTCTTAATATGACAATAACTATATGCATTTGCCTATAAAATTAAAAATATGTATTGCAAATAGATTGTGTTTCTTCAGTAACGTTACCACTTATTTGGTGTTGTGAATAATGAATGCGTGAGAGAGAGACAGGAAGAGGAAAAGCAGGAACAGAAGCACTCATAGTTTTTACCATAGTACTCTAGAAACAAATATCTGATAGATGGTATCTTATTTTTTACTCCAGCTTTTTTCCTTTTATGTTTTTTCTTTTTTTTTCTTTGACTAATATTCCTAGAAATCTTCCTTTCTACTTTTTTACAATTTTTTATTTTGCTTTTTAAGTTTTATATTATAAGCTTGTTCTTATGTATTACAGTTTCTGAAAGTATACCTTTCATGGTTTTCTAATATCCTGTAGAATGTTTGCAATTATGATAGGATGATCAAAAGCTGGCTCCATTCCTTGGACTCCCTCGCTTTTCACTCTTGTTTGCAAAGATACATCTAAACACAGTAATTAACTGAATTTATGCTACGTGTGAAGTAGGGTGTCTTAGGAACTCCATACTGAAGTCCCCACCAAGTCTGAGCAAAGCACAAATGCAATGAAACACCAGTTACCGGTTTGTGTACAAAGTGGCACAGCAAAGCAGAGCCCTGAAAGTGGGGAAAAGGAAGAAAGCAGGAGGAAGACAAAAAAAGAACCCAGGCACTCTGGTTGCCCAGGGGACGAAGAGATTTGAAGGGACATTTGACTAGGAAGCGTAAAGGGAAATCCACACCATCCAAGGGCACTGTTTATTTACATTTAGATTTTCATGAGTTCAAATGTCTTTGCAACAGCTGCAAAATAAAAGAGCAGAGAGGGGAAGACTTTTATTTAAACAACAGGCTCTCAATGAACATTATGTGTTTACAAACTCTAACAGCTCATAAGCCTTAAAGTGTTTGTAATGCCTGGGGTAGGAGGGGGTGGGGAGAGAAAAGAAACA
Source organism: Prionailurus viverrinus (assembly GCF_022837055.1). NCBI lineage: Eukaryota > Metazoa > Chordata > Mammalia > Carnivora > Felidae > Prionailurus > Prionailurus viverrinus. Next base: position 22,718,981 of record NC_062575.1, on the reverse strand, counting down.
AATCTGACTGACCTTAGTTATAGACTGTTACATTTTTATGTGAGCTCAATTCACACTTGGTTCCTGTAGGTTATACAGGGAGTTGCTTATTTATACATCAGTATAAATCCTGATAGCACAAAACATTGTCTTTATATACACATATACATTTTCTTTTCCTTTTTAATGATGACATATTGATTTACTTTTATCATTAAAACTTTTCTTTATACATTACTGAAACAATTGACAAATACTGCCCAGAGAAGTGGTATGAATGTAAAATAAAGATCAACAAATAACCACTTTAAAAAATATGTTCTGTGTCTTCGTTTAAATCCCTGACGCATATAAAATCTCAACTGAAACATCCAGTACCCAGGAAAAGGAAGTAAATGCCTAACTAGTCATCATTTGATCAAAAGCTTTCCCAGCAATCAATGCGCAATTAAAAGGTTGCAAGATGGGGATGGGGATTGTTTGAAGAGAAAAGCTTGATCCAAGGGGAGAGACCCTTGGAAATTAGAGCCCAGCTGGAAGTAAAAAAATAAAGAACCCAAATGCTCCTGTGCTCCCCCACCCACAGCACACAAATGATGATGGCATGCATTTGTGAACCTTCCCTGATGTCCTCATCTTGAATTAATCACGCCTCTACCCTGCACACATGGCAGTTTGCTTCAGATGCCATTTGGAATGCATACTGCACTGGTTTCTTTTAAACTTACGTTGTGTGCTTGTCTACCTCGCCTACTGAATTATAAGCTTTTCCAGGCCAGAACCCTTACCTGAAAGCATATCCCTAGTTTTGAGCATAATATCTGAAGTGTTTTATATTTAATTGATATGACGTATTTAAAATTAATATGTGATTTCTTTAAACATAATATTGATACTTGAGAAAATGTATAAAATGTGTAATCTTATTTAATATTACTGCTAACAGGATCAGCTTTTTTGTGAAAAGGGAAAGCGTGTATGTCTGCATTTGTCTGAGTCAGGAAATGACTCAGAAACAGGCAGACCAAGAGATGAATGAATACAGAGAGCTGGCTCAGTCTGTCCTAACGATTTCTGCTTTAAGATTAGTCTTTATTTATTTTTAAAAAAAATTAATGTTTATTTATTTTTGGGAGACAGAGAGAGACAGAGAGTGAGCGGGGGAGGGGAAGAGAGAGAGAGAAAGACACAGAATCTGAAGAGGCTCCAGGCTCTGAGCTGTCAGCACAGAGCCCAACCCAGGGCTTGAACTCACAACCGGTGAGATCATGATCTGAGCCAAAGTCATACGCCCAACCGACTGATCCATCCAGGCGCTCCAGTATTTATTTTTATATTAAAATGGCTATCTTGTAGAATTTCTCAGATATATTAACTCACTTGACTTTTAATAACATGGCTTGTTTATTTAAACATATGAGTGATTCAGGACCACAAAGAATAAAGAATATAATACATGGTATAAATGGACTATTACAAAAAAAAAAGACAAAGACATTTTTCCAAAACCAATCTGTCACACACAATTTCAGAGGTTTTTTTGGGGGTTTTTTTTGTGTTTTTTGTTTGTTTGTTTGTTTTAGATTGGGTTCTATTTGGTTCATTTGGGGAATAGAAAAAAAAATATTTCCACTTTCAAATATACACTGAAAACCACTGGCCTACAAATTCCTTGCTTTTCAAACAATTAGTCTATCAATGATAAAATAATTATCATTTGGGCACATTAATTTGAGTACTTATCACTAATCTATGGAGCCTGACAGGGTTAATGTGATTCCTTTCAACACACTAAAATGTGACAAAAATAAGAATAATGATACTGTAACTAACATTTGCCTCATATGATAGCTTACAAAGCATTTCCACATGCTTAACTCAGTAACAATACCTAACATGTTTCAAGTAATTACTGTCTGCATGGCACAGAGCTAATTTTTGGTAGATGGTCTCCTAATTTTATATTAATACCACAAAGTTGGCATTTCTATTATCTTCAATTTAACTGATGGAAAAGATGTGCCTCAGGGCATGGCCATACCAGGACTATACAAAGGAAGTCCAAGTCCATAATTTGTACTTCTAAACACTACAGTATACTGTTTCCTTTCTTATGATCAGGGAAGACTGGCCAGGAAATACATATTTAATGAACGGTTACTATATCTTAAACCTTGAGCCAAATTTTTTGAGGCAGTATTTTATCTTAAGACATGTAAAACAAATAACATCATCTTCACTGTGTAGATCATATAACTAAAATATAGTGCTAGGATAACTCATGGTTAAAAGGGTTATTAGCTCTCAAATTCCTATCTTTGGGCTCCAAGATCCTTCTACTGTGGTGTAGAATTGAACACAAATGGGTATCAAAGGGGATAAAAAGAATGAAGCATAAAGATAAAAAAAAGATTCATCAAAGAGGGTAAGTCTTGGAGAATTTATATCTGAGAAATCTGATTGTTATGGGAACATTTTGATCCAAGGAAAAAGGAACTTGACATCACCATCTCTGTGGCCAAGTCTTAGCATCGACCTTAGCATCGACTGCACCACAAATACATTAATAAGAAGAAAAAGAAAAGAAAAGAAATGTTTTGTTTCTGTTTTTGGGCAAAGCACAATCATGCAGTTAAATAAATTAAATCCATTGACTAAATGACACAAATACAACCAACAAATACTGAGAAAAGAGTTAGCTGATGATGCAGTCTCTTAGGTTTATTACCAGCCTGACTTATAACTTTAACATAGATTAAACTTTATATAAGTCAGTAATTCCTTAGACACAAAGAAGATCCTTCTCTATGCAAGACAATCATCAACCTCCTTTCCATTATTCCAATTCCTCCATATTTTTACCTTGACATTAACCAACTGGCTTCTGTCCTGCTCTTTTTCGTTTAGTGTTCTAGAGCTTCCTTGATTTTGATTTTATACCCTCTAAGAATTTTAAGTGGCATATTCAATTTGGCTCTTCTCTTCCTGGCTTCTTTAGTTAGTGCAATGGACACAGGTGGGATTGCCCAAATACTGCAAGCTCTTAGCAGTCTAGGCAAATGGTGGTTGAAATTCTACATTCTCTTTGAAACTATGTGTGGGAATGCCACTTATTTCAGTCAAAGAAGTGAGAGATGGGGTGATGTGTCACTTCTGGATGAAATTCTAAAGGAGAGCATAATTCAACAGATTGCCTTTGTACCACTGTGGTGAACAAAGAAGCACATTCAGATACATCTCTTACAGCCTTGACCCGTGAATCCTCTCAACAAATAGAACACTTATTTGGGTCCCCACCACTAATACCAATAGCTGAGATTGTGGGGTTCTTTATTATTTGGACATAAATGAGTCTACACTGACTGTTACAGATAGATTAACAGGTCCTGATACTGGTATTTATAATACAGCTTCCTGATCTTTGTCTGTTCTTGTCCACTCTAACCTCTTAAGGTATGTAGATTCTAAATTAATGGACATACATAAATATTAATTGCCACAAATTATAAAACCATCCAAGTTAAACACATTTTAACTTATTTTTTCAACAATTATTATGTCCAGAGTCAGTTCTACCATTTCAATGATTCAAGCTTTTCAAATACCCACTTGTTACCTCTTATTTTTATGACAAAGGAGAGCGTGCGTGAGGATATTATGCCTCATAAAACTGCATATTATAACTATGTCCATGGAGAAATATATTTTCCTGGATTGAATGTACTTATCATTTGTGGAGTTCAAGTGCAGCATTGAAATCAACCTTTTCAGACCCATTTAACATTAAATGCAACTTTCACTTTCCAAAACCAAAGGCTGGAAACTACCTGCACAAATCTTCATAATGTATCTTTGACATCCACCAGCACTTAAAAACATTCTGATGTGTTAAGTATAAATGAATCAGAGATATGCTGATTGAATTTTCTATTCAAGTTGAACATTTTAAAGAAAAAGAAAGAAAAAAATGAGGGGATACATGCTGTACTCTGCTTCACACAGAGCATTTGGAATCTGCCTGACCTCTTATTTTTATTTATTTAAATTAACAGCAGCGGCATCCATTGCCATCTGGCCCCCAGGCACAGTGAGCTAATTAAAAAAAAAAAAAAAAGGAACTTCAAAATATCATTTAAACATTTTTAAATAATTCAGCCCATACAAGAATAAAGAGAGCATCATCTGGATTGGCAAACCAGGAGAACTGGGCCCCAGGGGTCAGTAAATCTGCATTTCGCCAGAGCTGCGTGTGGAGAAAATTTCGATGGAGACTTCCTTAGGAGGAATAACACTTTCCCAAGGAAGAACTTGGACTGAATGGAAAGTGGGCTGGGCCGAATGCTAAACCCGACTGTTTAGAAGGCTTCCCACTCTTTTATCTCCCCAGCTCAGATTATAAAGTTTGTTGGCATTGTCAGTTTTTGGTCTTTGTGTCTCTACTTAGTAATCCAATTTGAAATCCTATTCCACCATGGGAATACACCCATCAAAGCATCAGTATCCTACACTATTCATTCTATGATAAGCCCCTGGAAGTTTCTCATTTAGTCTGCAGTGTCTTGAAGACCTCGTCAAAGGTGATGCTGAAAGATCAGTGTTAGTAAGTCATCTAGTTCTCTCAGTGCGTACATAGTTTTTGGCAGCACTGGAATATTGCTTTCTGCCATCTGTGCAGAATAAAATTTGGATTTTTTGCTCAGGGTCAGTTAGAATGTGCTTAAAACCCAATGTGTATGTAGGCTTTGATTCTTGCTCTAAACACTTATTACGCGCTGTTTGGAATTTAAAGCGGCTGAACTAAAATCTTCTCTTTTCTGTAGCTGACATATTGCACTAAATAAAGTTCAACATAAATTCTTTTCTGCAGTAGTTGGTGGTTTTGTTTTTATGGCAATCTAATTCTAACAGCATTTCATTTGGTTCATTTTGAAGATATACTCTGAGAGAGGAATAATATAAGAATGCACCCAAACAGTCATACACACCAATGTATGAACACAGAGTATGAGTGAGGGACATCTATGCAACAGGCACATTTCCTCCAACTCACATTCAAGCTTTGTATTCCATTCCCATTTTGACAGATGAAGAAACTGAGACTCAGTAATGATGTACAGCTGTTAAGAAGTGGGACCACATTATAACTTAGGTTTGGGTTGTGCCAAAGTACATGTTCTACTTATTAAAGAAACATGTTCTAATTATATTCATTTATTTCACATAGAGGTGAAGAAATTCCCACTTATGCTGAGAGTTATGCTAGAGAAGAAAGCAACTGAAAAGAGGAGGTCTCGTTTTTTTTTCAGAATATTTAGATGTAAACAACAAGGTAGCACACATAGGAAGCAATCTCTATATTACTGTAAGAATGCTTTCTCAAACACAATGTTAATTAGTTAACATTTTGTTTTTAATTTTTTATTGTTTTTCATTTATTTTTTTGAGAGAGAGACATAGAGCAAGCTGTGAAGGGGCAGAGAGAGAGGGAGACACAGAAACCAGGCTCCAGGCTCCGAGCTGTCAGCAAAGAGCCCGACGTAGGGCTCGAACTCATGAACTGTGAGATCATGACCTGAGTCAAAGTCGGACACTTAACCTACTGAGCCACCCAGGCACCCCCATATCACTTTGTTTAAATGTCTTTAATGTGGTTCTATATCTATAGGATAAAGCCTAAATTATTTAACATTATATTAATTGAAACCCTGGTCCATTTCTCCAACTTCATCTCCATAAGGCTAATATCCTTATGTCTTATGTTCAAGCTACACTAAACTATTTCTAAATTTTGCTGTTTTCTTCTGAGATTTTTTTCTCATCATTTTAAAGGCAAGCACTTACTGATTTACCAGAAATAATTGGAAATAGTACCTCTTTCATGAATTCTGTTCTTCTTAATTTTCCCTGAATCATATCCATGCTTCCACAATGTAGTTATGGCAGCTCTTATGTTTACATATTTTCTTCATGGGTAGATTGAATTTGACAACCTCAAGGCCATATTCATGGTATGTGACAGAATAACAGACATCAAATTTTGTTTAATATATATATTAAAAAAACCTAAGAACAGGGGAGAGAAGGTGGGTGAAAGGAGGAAATAAATACAAATGGATATACGTGAATGGATATAGACAAATGGATAGGCGAATAAAAACATAAAAGTATTACAAAGAGCCATCCAAATACCTCTTATAGGAGACCAATAGGAAGCCTCAGAATAGATCACACGAAAATTCAAAGCAAATAAATTTTATTACCGTAAAGATTACCTAGATAAGTTTTGTGAAGGAAGTTAATTTTTAACTAGGCCTTAATAAAATGGTAGATTGGTAAAAATGACATTGGTCACTTCAGCCCCTATGTACTGAGAGAGGAAACTTCCAATAGAAATTCTCTTTAAAGTCCAGCAAACACCATTATTTCTAATGAGAGAGAAAAGCACAGCTGTCTACACTGACACTTTTTTTTTTTAACGTTTATTTATTTTTGAGATAGAGAGAGAGCATGAACGGGGGAGGGCCAGAGAGAGAGGGGGACACAGAATCTGAAACAGGCTCCAGGCTCTGAGCTGTCAGCACAGAGCCCAACACGGGGCTTGAACTCACAGACCGCGAGATCATGACCTGAGCCGAAGTTAGATGCTTAACCAACTGAGCCACCCAGGCGCCCCTACACTGACACTTTATACCTCTATCCTATCTGATGGTTTCTCTCTCACAGGTATGAGCACATGCACTTGTGTGTACACACACACACACAGACACACACACACACTCTTTTAAAATAGACTTTGCTCCTTGTGAACACAAGATGATCAATATTCTACATGTTACAACGAATTGTTTATATTTCTTATATTTCCTAGGTGTTTTCTTTTTACTCTTTTTATTTAGTTAGTTTTGGTAATAACTGTAACATCCATTTGGTATCATGTCTGCTTCAATAAATTACTTGTTTTATCTCAGTAAAAACATAATAACTAAAACTCAAAGAAGGATATAATAAGCTCTAAGACAATATATTCATTGCACTGAGACAGGATTAGCTCCTTCTGAAAGTGGTAGGGTTTAGTACAAGAGATACGTGTGTGGACCCCATCTTCTTCACGCAGTGTCTGAAGATTGCCACTAGGTAAAGGAAAACAGGAAAAAAAAGGAGGTGGTAAAACCATGGAAAAGGGGTAGAAAAAAGAGGAGAGATGATAGGGTAACCAATATGAAAACAAATTATATTATTTTCCCAGTGCCCTATCCTGGGCCAAAATAACTTGTTCATTCAGGGAACTGACAGAGCTGAATCATCACCACCACCCTTTTCCAATTTTTGTTACATTATTTGTAAGAAGCTGATTTTAGAGGATGTAAACTTAGGGGACATGGCAATGGATATATTAGTGCTCTTGGAGTGATAGGAACCCTGGAGGTTGGCTGAATGAAGCAAGAATACTGCAGTGACTGATACCAAGTCCTAGGTGTCTGACCTTGACCTGCCTCTATCTCCAGACTTACCCCTTGCCACATTCCAGTAGTTAACCCCCTGCAGCCCTGCAGGAGTACTTCTCATCCAGAGTCCTCCAGCTACTGACATTGGCTTTTGTCTGAACCCTTTCCCAAACTGCCCAATAGATTTATAGTATGAGCCACAAAAGAACAGCCTCGTAATTATAAATTTTCTAGTCAACATCCTAAAAAAAGTAAATTAGGGCCACCTGGGTGGCTCAGTCAGTTAAGCATCTGACTCTTGATCTTGGCTCAGGTCATCATCTCATGGGTTGAAAAATGGAGCACTATGTCAGGCTCCACATTGAGGATGGAGTCTCCTTAAGATTCTCTCTCTGCCCCTTCCCGGCTCGTGCCACACTCTCTCTTTAGCTCTCCCTCTCAAAAAATAAGAATAAAAAAAAGTAAATAAAATAGGTTTTATTTAACCCAATATATCCAAAACATTAGCATTTTGACATATAACTATATAAAATTTGAGATCTTTTATATTCTTGTAAGATACTTTACAAGATATTTTATATTATTTTTATTTTTATAAGATTTATAAATATTTGTGTATACTGTACTTACAGCACACCTGAAGTTATATTTCTCAGTTTTCACACGTCCCACATTGGACAGGGCCGTTCAAACACTATCATCAATCCCCCCCCCTTCATCTTTGCCTGGGAAGCTATTCTAATCCTTCTTCTAAAGGTCAGATTTTACCTCTATATTATACATTCCATGGTATATTCCCTCATTGTAGAAGTTCCATGTTAATGAGTGACAACACTGGGTGCCATCAATTTATATCTTCATTCCTTACTAGACTAGACTGAAGGCTCTAGAACCACTCATATGCACTTGTATCCCCACTGCCCGTGCTTATGTAATGCCCAACAAGAGGAGAAATTCAATGAATATCCACTGAATAACCATTATTTAGTGCCTCTGAGCCTTATCTCCTCATCTGTATAATGGGGATGAAAATAATAATGCCTATCTCACTGAGTTACTGTGAGCATTAACTGAGTTCATGTATCCATGTGTGTGTGCTTGTACTTAGAACAAAGGCTGTCATGTCTTAAGTTCCATGTGGAATCTGGTTCTTGGTAACAGTTGTAAGCAGTACTACTCCACCTAAATTTGTGAGGATTAAAGCAGACAGTACAGTGAGGAGGGTGTCGGGCGTAGGCTTAGTGCTACTTTTAAAATGTTTGTTATGCTTAGTCTGTTATTTCATATATATGTTATATAATATGTTCTAGTACTTAAACTTCTTGGTATTTAGAGTTCCTTACTCGGACTCAAAATATGAGGTCTAGACAAATATGGTACATCCCTCCTTTTATAGAAGTCTACACATCTAATTACTAGAAACGCTGTAGAAAGGAGGCTTTAATTAAGGCCTACATGAGACTGTTCTATATGTGTGGCTAGGCCATAAGATCACTTATCTTTAAATCACAACTTCAAGGTTCTGAAATTTCCCCTTCATGGGGCGCCTGGGTGGCTCCGTCGGTTAAGCATCTGACTTCGGCTCAGGTCATGATCTCACAGTCTGTGAGTTTGGCCCCGCGTCGGGCTCTGGGCTGACAGCTCAGAGCCTGGAGCCGGCTTTGGATTCTGTGTCTTCTTTTCTCTAACCCTCCCCCGTTCATGCTCTGTCTCTCTCTGTCTCAAAAATAAATAAAAATTTTTAAAAAATCTAAAATTTCCCCTTCTGGGGCTCCTAGGTGGCTCAGTTGGTTAAGCACTCTTGATTTTGGCCTAGGTCATTATCTTGCGGGTTTGCGACATGGAGCCCCGTGTTGGGCTCTGCACTGACAGTGTGGAGCCTGCTTGGGATTTTCTCTCTCTCTCTCTCTCTCTCTCTCTCTCTCTCTCTCTCTCAAAATAAACATTAAAAACATAAAAAAATAAATAAAATTTCCCCTTCTGATAATATGTTACTTAAAGGCATTTAAGTTTCTACAGTTTTATTTGTACAATGAGAGGTAGGATTGGTGGTTCATTATTGCTAAACTTGGGCCACTTATGAAAATATGTCCCCATAACTGGTTCTTCCTTTAGAGCCGTCTGCAGAAACATATACTGCTAATCATCTTATTTTACTTTCCTTTCCTGTTTATTCCTCCCTTACTTCTTTCACCTGAAGTAAAGATGTAACAAAGTCGAGCCTCTGGCAGGCTCAAGTACACTGGGAAATACTGGGCTACATCCTGTAAAAAGCCTGTGTGGCTTGCAAACAGTAAGAATTCATAATGAATATTCAGTTCCTCTGACACAGTAATAGAAATGTAAACAGATAAAGCCGTTGTACAGATAACCCAGGGTCTCAGATAATAATTTTTTTTTAGATAATAACTCTCAAGGGAGTGCTAGATACAACTTAGTGTAAAGAACTCAGGTGCATTAATAATTCTTTGTCCTGGACAGAAATCTGATATGCTCACTGACTTCTACAATTAAAGATGGCTACATGGTAAAACTAGTCTGATTTTCCTTATGGAGGCCCAATGTGGTCGGAGTGGCCAGTAAAGATATGGAGATCCTGTGGGGTCACAGGTAGATGCAGAAGAGCCACCAAATTGTGCACATTTGGTCCTTCTTACCCGATGATGCCTCTGGGTGTGGCTAAGAGCCCCAGACATTAAAAGAGACTAGGAGGTCTCACTGTGCAACATGCAGGGAAGAGGGCTAGAATTCAGTCTGATGTGAGTTAACGTGACTGCTGAAACCTATTTCGGTATTTAATGCTTGTGTGACTTTTGTCTCACTGAAGTTTGATAACACCCTCATTCTCACTCATAAAGGAAGGGGTAAATAAAAGCCTATGGTAAAGATTTGTTTTTGTTTGTTTTTTGTTTGCTTATTTTTTTGATTTAATGGCACAGAACAAATATAAATACTGTTCTATCTCATCTGAATGGTATCATGCTTGCACAATTCTGAATTTAGCTTGATCAAACCTTCTGTACATTTCACAACGCACGCTTGGGAATGTAAACCAAATTAAAGAGAAAAGTGTGACAAAATCGTAATGGTGTATCTGTGTGTATGTGTGTGTGTGCGCACATGTGTGATAAAAGTTGAAGATGCTGATTAAAAAGTCTACATTTCTTGAATTAGTTCTGGCTCAATTTCCTAGATATTTAGACAGTTTTCAGATCTTTTGATTCTTAGGAATAAAGTATTGGTTTGTGCAGAGCAAATAACTATTTGGTGATGAAAGAATAAACAACTAGACTCATGAGGAAATAGTACATTTAATTTAGTAGTAATAACTATCTTCATCACTTTCATATTCAGTACACTTTTTACACATACACAATAACCAGGTGATACAGGTAATTACTGTCTTTGTTTCACAAATGGAGAAATGAGACTCACCTCAAGGTCATAGATCATGTAAATGGTAGACTCTCTAAATCTCCTATTTTTCCATAATATTGCTGCTGCAAAATGCAACAATATATTTTTGTGTGTGTGGAGAACGATCACACTTCAATTTTCTGATGTTATGAGAATGGAAGTATTGAAGAGGGATATGGTTAACATTAAAGTAGCTTAGAAAAAAGTAAGCCATCTTTTCAGGGAATGTTTCTCCTCTTTTGTAAAGCCCACGAATATTAACAAAGAGTACTGTAGACAGGGGAAAAAAAAGGTAACAGTTACTACCTAGGAAACATCATCCAGGCTATTTGTATACGTTTTAAGTCTACTGGTTGTGGAACTAAAAGCGTACCAGATAGCATACAATATACAGGAGAGTACGATGATATCTGCCTTCAGAGAAGTCATTTCCAAGTCACTGAGACTTGGACAATGAAAGCTGAACATTGCTGGCACACCTGTTAGACCAAACAAATCCAGGCACATTGACCAGACTTTAGCTATCTATACTTACTAAAATAACTTTTCTTTTTTTTTTTTTATTTTTTTTATTTTTTTAAAAAAAATTTTTTTCAACGTTTATTTATTTTTGGGACAGAGAGAGACAGAGCATGAACGGGGGAGGGGCAGAGAGAGAGGGAGACACAGAATCGGAAACAGGCTCCAGGTTCTGAGCCATCGGCCCAGAGCCCGACGCGGGGCTCGAACTCACGGACCGCGAGATCGTGACCTGGCTGAAGTCGGACGCTTAACCGACTGCGCCACCCAGGCACCCCTAAAATAACTTTTCATTCAATTTTAGATAGCTCTAGGTCTGTTCAGCTTAAGCATTGTTCTTCATGATAAACATTTACAATACCATGTAGTATGCCGGGGGAAAAAATGAACATGGAAAGGAAGACCTGTGTTTTAATCCCAACTGATTAATCCTCTCTGGAAAACTATCTAAAGTCTCTGAACTGACATTTACCTGAGATTATAATCTCTGATCTGATTAAATCACTTAAGAGTTGAGAATTATCACAAAAAATCCGTATTTTATAAATAACAGTAAGATTATAAGGTGTTATTCTCAATCCAAATTTAAAAGGTACTCTTATTTCAACCATCTCATTATTTCTTGAAATTTACTGTTTATTTAGCATGTATACATTGAACACCTACTATGTTTCAGAAGCTATCGTAGATACTTGGAATTTATTTTAACAGAAAAACTGTGTTCAACAAATAACTGTGAGTTAATTAAAGCCCCCCCCCCCAAAAAAAAATTACAGATTCTATGAAACGTTTTTCAGGGGATCTTTTGGGTCATGGTTTATGGTGAAGGGATAATAGGGCAGAGAAGGAGGTAACAGACCTTTGAGGAAAGTTGAAAAGTTTTAACATAATTATGGAGAATGAGAAAGCAATAAGATGAGAGGAGGATAAAGCAAGATTGTTAGACTGTTGAGGGCTATTTTGGTTTTGGTAACCATTAATTTATAGTTGAATCAATTCATTGATGGGTTTTTGATATCTATAGATCCCGTCAGCATATCTGACCCTATGGAGATTTTTAAGATGTCAAACTTTAGAATTTAATTGCAAGATGCTCATGAGAACACTGATGAACTAAGGCTATGCTATGTACCAATGACTGTGTCAATGGCTTTCAACTTTTTTCCCTCTTTATTACTCACAGCAAGTCCATGTTGTAGGTACTGTCACCCCAGTGTTACATATGATACAGCCAAGCTTCAGGACAAATAAGCAACTTGCCCAAGATCACAAGTGACAAGAGCCAGAAACAGTACCATATTGGCCCACAACCTAAGTACATGCTATTTTCTCTTACTATACCATTTCTCTATAATGGACATGGTCTACATTATTTTACAGAATGAAATTCCAACGTGCACTTTGCCCAAAAGGTGGCAAGAACACCTATCCTCCAAGATGTCCCATAGAGGCCAGGTCTTCATCTATTTAAGGTTTATGCAAATATATGGCTGACACCTAGAGTTCTGTTCCATAAAGCAAAAGGAAGGTGACCTTACACTGAGAGGTTTTGAAGACAAGCATTTCTGATCATTTGCCTCTGCACTGAATGGCTCTTAAAATGCCCCGTAGAGCACCAGATTTTGAGCATGAACACATTTTGATAGACCTGCCAGGATACATTAGCTGCAAAACACTTCCTCTGGGTTGACCTACTGACCTGATTACTGGCTTGGCTCAATATTAACCATCTGGAAGCTGAAGCATGTCTGCCAAACACAATGGTCAGAGTTTTGGCAGGGTAAAAATTGAGCTGTTTTTTCTAATGGTGCCTTGCTAACAGGTTCATTTACCTCCTACGACCACTTCTTGAATGTTACAGTAATGCCACGCTTGGTGGGGTAGAAAACACATAAGCTTTAGAACTGAACAGACTAGAGCTTGAATTGATTTGAACATTTAAGAGTTTGTCAATTACAGCACCACCTTGAGGTTCAGTTTTTTAGATCTATAAAGTGGGGACAATGATTTTTCTTTCATAGAGTTTTCTGAGCATTAGACATAGTGCTCTGTGGTACAAACAAGAATAATTTATTGAACCTTTATTGTTGCAAGGCATTGTGTCACATCCTTTATAAAGATTATCTTATTTCACTTAGAAAATGTCACCTTCCTTAAGCATTGTTATTATTCCAACCTTAAGAATGAAGAAATAAAGGTTAAATAGGTAAACTTACTTGCTTTATGTAGAAAACTAATAAGTAAAAGGAATATACTTCGGTGTTAGTAGTCAGATCCTAGAATTTCTATAATTTGCCTCCTGGTACCATTGTCTTACGTGCTATCTCTTGGTTTGTGAGATCATCCACCAGAGTAACAACTGACAAGGGTAAATGCTTCAGAGAGGTTTACTAGATAAAGTTTACATCATTTAGTGCTCAATATCCTGGCAAGAACGTCAGAGAAACATATTAACTGGTCTGTTCTAGTCCTTGTCTGCCCTCAGTTATGCTGGGCTTCCTTTAGGAAGTATACTAGTTGAATCACTAGAGCTCAAAGTAATTTACCATTCACTAGGCTAAATGTTTTGCAGAAGAGGTCTCTATTGACGTTCATTATCCTTAAAGTGTGTCCCTTTGGTGGTAGATGAATTATAAAGGGGAAACTGTGCTTAAAGAATAAAAATAGCCTGAAAAAAAATTTTTCAAAGAGAAATGCAGACCTATTTCATTGTGTGTGTGTGTGTGTGTGTGTGTGTGTGTGTGTGTGTGTGTGTGTTGTGTATGGTCTGTCTGCCTACTGAGGGAATCCACCCGCTAACACTTGTCCTCTCTAAGATGCACTATAATAAAGATGCTGCTAGGGACAAAGTGAATCCAGAACATGAAAAAAAAGGAATGAAATGTCACAGTTCATGTAGCATATTTCCAGAGTCATCAAAAGAAGTACCAAAGGCATTAAGTGACAAGAAATGTTCTCTGTCAACTCGCTCTAAAGAGATGTCAAATCTAAAGTCTTCTGACAATCTATCAAGATCTTGACTTAACCCGCTTCTAATTTTAAGTAAATATTTTCAGTAGAGGCCAAGTATACATTTTATGAAAGAAAATTGTGTGAAAACTTCACTTGTGGTTGGCAAATGAATACCACCTTTCTGAGAAAAGCACCCAACTATGCCCCTAACTTGATGTATAATCTTGAACAAACCACTTAACCTGAGGACCCTGGGAATGAGGCATTTGTTTGTTAAATGAGGGGGTGAAATTGCATGATGGAAGGAAGAAAATTATGAAATAAATTTTAAAGATTTGAGGCTCAGATCTTAGTGCTATTGCTTCCAACAGGTATCTTCTTCTATAAATAAAATACTTTTGTTATTAGGGTGATACAAAGGAATTCACATTACACATGTCATGACTTGACAAAACATAAGTAATCAGTCAATGCCACTTCTCTTCCTTCAGTCAATCTCTCTCTCTCGCTTTCTCCTCCCTCTCTCCACAGTTCCACAATTTTATAACTCTAAATGTGGGAGACCGGAAATCTTGATATTCATGGGTAGGTCATTTAAATTCCTTGCATCGCACTTTCGATATAAATATAATATGAAAATCAGATCTAGATCATGAAAGAGGTTTGTATTTGTAATGGCCTTCTGGAAAATAACCTTTTGTTTGTTTCTTGAACATTCTGTTGAAAATATTTAAGGGTATATGGATACTCTTTAAAAAAATGTTGTTATTAATAAATGTGCCAAGATACAGACATGCTATATATTTCCATCCTGAGATAGATGATTTATACTATTTTATCCATACTTTAAAGTACAAGGCTATGGAATTTATTGAAGTTTGCCACTGAAAACCAAGTTTAAAAGAAAAAGGTGTT
Organism: Prionailurus viverrinus; assembly: GCF_022837055.1. Taxonomy (NCBI): domain Eukaryota; kingdom Metazoa; phylum Chordata; class Mammalia; order Carnivora; family Felidae; genus Prionailurus; species Prionailurus viverrinus. The sequence continues at coordinate 22,703,754 of NC_062575.1, read as the reverse complement.
CCTTTAGTCATAGAAGAGTGACAAGATGATGTCATAAACCAATATAAAACAAGACACATAGAATGTGCTAGAGACTGTGCTAGGGTTAGTGAGAGACATAAATTTGAGGGAAACAGGGGTGTCTGGGTGGCTCAGTCAGGTTAAGTGCCCAACTCTTCATTTAGGCTCAGGCCAAGATGTGGGATCAAGCTCCATGTTGGCCTACTTCAACAGTGTGGAGCCTACTTGGGATACTCTCTCTCCCCCTCTCTCTCTTCACCCCTCAGAGGCACATGCTCTCTTTCTCAAAATAAATAAACTTAAAAAATGATTTGAGGAAAACATACTGTCCTGAAAGAGTAAGCTACCATTTATTGTGGATTCATTAATGGGCCTATAGACTTTTATGTGTCTCAGCATTAAGGCATCAGTAATATTCAAGAGCACCCTCAAACTTACAGAAGACACATATACAAGCACACTAGAATAAATGTTTCTAGTAATCGTATGATTACTGATAATATTTAGATTTAATAAGCAATTCCATGTGCCTCATGCTGGGTTAAATCCAACACTCATTTAACCTCATTATAAATCATTAGTTAGGTAATACTGTGATTTGCATCTCAGGCATTTATAAACTAAAGCTAAGCAAGTTTGAGGCCTGAGTCAAAGGTCACACATTATATGATGGAGTGATGCTGTAAAGCAAGGTCTGCTTACTCACAGGTTGGTTGCTTTTACACACAATATAAAATTTCCTCTTATAAAGATGTCATGGACTGATCTGTGTTAGAAGGGACTAAATATGTGTCACAGCACACAGTCAAGAGCTGAAAGAGCAGTTTTCCCGCTGATTTCTTTTGCTTTTTTTGAGTGTCACAATAAAAACCAAACCTATCTTTAACATCATATGGAAAATTTACCAAGATAAATGTGTTAGGTATATAAATTAAATTAAAACTTAAAAAGGAACCCAAGAGAGATCTAAGCAAGTCTCTTAATTTTACATTTGGGAAGTAAACAGACCTAGAATGAAAATAAAACTTCCAAAAGTGGTTAAAACAAAATCAATAGGCTCTTCTACTCAACTCTGTCCATCTCCCCACACTCAAGCCGTGTGCTGATGATTTTGTTCACAACCTGAGGGACAAGTGAATGCACTGAGAATATCTCAACCTGTAAGAACTGTGGTTTACCGCCATTCCATTCTATGGATTATGGCATACTGAGGCAAAAAAAAAAAGAGCTCAAAGGCAAACAAAGGGCAGAAGTATATAGGGCAAATGAATTTGAGTTTGCCTTGAAGGATTTCTGTGAACAAAGTAACAAACAAATGAAACATACAATTAAAACAACAACAACAACAACAACAACAACAACAACAACAACGCACTCAACACAGATAGGCTAGGACAGAATATGCTGAAGAGAGAAACAAGAAGAGAATGGTAGATGGCTACTAATATCCATGGCCCTAGGAGTTGAGAATGTTCACATTTGCAGATCAGATAACTCAGTGGAGGATGTTGGGACAGTGGTATTACCATCAGAATTAAGAAAACACATTTAAGATATTATCTGGCACCTGAACAAGAAATCAAAGACTCAGCAATGTTTCATCTAATAAATAAAACTATGAGCTTTTAAGTTGTGCTAGACACTTTGCTTGGTGCTTTGTAGATGATAGTTAATCCAAAAGATTCAGGTTAGGAGAATTTGACTAATCCTATTTCTACACGTGTAACACTGGACTTGGTCTTAAAACATAAAGGATATATCCAGCTTCTACAATTAGGACAGATCAGCAAGAAGATCAGTGAGGACTCAAGGTGAGTCCTCAGGAGTTAAAATACTGTTCCTTATACCATCCCACTCTATAATCATAGGACTGAGAATTTACTAGGTGTCCTAGGGCCCCAGCAGGAAGGAGAAGGGGAAATCAAGGGTAAGGGATCATGAGATACTGACAATGCAGTGGTGCATTTGTTACTGTATTACAAAACAGTCATTCCTAGTTGTTGCTAACATAAACTGAACCTAACGCAAAGTTTTTGAGCTCTAAGGTTTAATTAGAATCTGTTTCTGTAATAGTGTATGAAATGAACTTTATGTTCACATAAGGATCTCAAATAATGAGTAATCATCCAAGAAATTGAATTTTCCATGATAAAATAAAAATGGTCATTTCTGTTATAACATAGATGCTAGATCTGGATTAAATTTTGAAATAATTTTGTTCAACTCCATCATTTCACAGTGAAACATTAAAAAAAAAAGGTAGAGGAGGCAGAGGGCCTAAGTTGACATAATTACTTGGGGGAGGCAAGGGTTTCAGTCTCTTGGTTTTCTAAATGAACTTTTCCATTGAACACCATTAAATATATCAAGACCATCACTATTTTTGCATCTTTAAGATCAAAATGAGACATCATTTAATCCCCCATTTCCCTCTTTGCCTGTAGCTCTTGACTAATTACTCAAAGACAAAATCATCAGTGTCTCTCTGATGAGGATTTCATTCCCCCTTTTGTCGGGACAATATTAATAATATCAAAGCAACACTAGCTACTGCCTCGTTTCCCCCTCAATCCAGCGAAATCATTTTTACCACTAGGGATATGGTGACTTTCTAAAGAAAAATGGGGCAGTTCCCTGAGAATATGGGAAAATCAATCTTAGGCAGGAAAAGAACAATATTTGGAACTATAACATATTTGCAAAATCAATTTTCCTGACATGTAACTCTAATCGTATAATTTGCCTACTCTACAACTTTCAACATCTTCTAATTGCCCAAGAAATTAAGTCATAATTTATCATTCTGCTATTCAAGGATGCTCCAACATTGGCTGATGTATCTTTTGAGCTATTTCCCCATTCCGCCTTGTAGCACTAAAATCTATATGGTGACTTGACTGAGTGGTATTCTAATTTGTTACCCATAATTTCCACATTTCCACTTTGAACACTGTAAATAATCAACATGCATGCAGCAAAATAAATGGGAGAAAATAGCTGGTGATTCTGTCATATTTTATATCCTATTCATTGTAAATTAACACAGAAACATTGTCGTGGTTAGATTATCAGTTTGTCCATGGATGGACTACCTCTTTGAGAATAATTAGTGGTTCTCAGTTTGCAGAACTGAGCGAGGGCCAAGGTCTTGATCACAGGTTGCACCGTTAATGTGCAGACCCTCATCAGTCACAGACTGAGTCTGTCTCTCATATTCTCTGTGCCAACCTGCCCTCAGTAGGTACACAGGGGATCACAAATGCTCACAGTGGTCAGGGAAATGTACTTTGTAGCTTTAAGACCATGATTACAGTTCCAATTTTGATGCCCAGTAGGTAATATGTTTGAAATATAACCTCTTCAGATAAACTCTCTGCAGCAGAAGAATAAAAGTTGGAAACAATTTGCTCTATGTTTCCTTTAATTTAGTGACCCTATTACAAAAACTACAATTTTAAAATAGAGGTTCAGAAACTGTTTCTAAGTGGAGAGTATTATTGGAGAAGGGCACTTGAAAAATGTCAAATTTAGCTTTCTCTTAACATGGTAACTCATTCATGTAGAAATATGTAAATTGGAATTGGCATGTTTCTTGGGTCAGACAGACTTGGTTTGAGGAGAAAAAAAAACTATAACGTCTGCATGAAAATGGTAAAAAACAAATTAGAAAATGTAGATGAAAATAATCAACATATAGTAGACATAACAGCTTCCCCTCGCCTGCCTCTTCACTCTCTCACTGTCTTCTCTGTATAGCGATGGATATATTTTATGTGTATATATAGGAAGCATATTTTGCTACAAGATTAAGAAAAGTATTTTCTGGACATAAATGTAAAGAATTCATGTGAAGCATAAATAAAAAATGGCAGAAGTGAAGGATGCCTGCTGACTATAATCCTTTTCAATTCACTTTGACTGGGACATTTATCATTAAATAAATTCCAGGAGAAGTACTATTCAAAATATGAATGTCTGTTGCAAGTTTTCTAGTTACAAGGACTGTACTGAACAAGATTTTAAAGGAACACAACTGATAATTTCATTTTCCTTTAGGATGTATATTATATGAATATGTCCCAATCCTTAAAACTTTCTGATTGTCACACTAGGTAGTCAAATAAAAAAAATATGTATTATTGGTTTTTCCTCAGCAGAAAATACAAATGAGTAACATTTCTTCTAGAAGAACTTGAGCACATGATGCAAAGTGAGAGAAAGTGATACCAGAATTTGGTAAAAACAAATCATTCATCTCTGAGCAACTCTAAGTTGATAGTCAATCGTCATGCAGAATGAAGCAAGCCTAACTAAATCAATATTGCTTCAGGGGCACCTGATTGGCTCAGTCAGTAAAACATATGACCTCTTGATCTCAGGGTTGTGAGTTTAAGCCCCACACTGGGGGCAGAGGTTACTTAAATAAGTATTGTTTAATGGGGTACATGGGTGGCTCAGTGGGTTAAGAATTAGACTTCAGGGGCGCCTGGGTGGCGCAGTCGGTTAAGCGTCCGACTTCAGCCAGGTCACGATCTCGCGGTCCGTGAGTTCGAGCCCCGCGTCAGGCTCTGGGCTGATGGCTCAGAGCCTGGAGCCTGTTTCCGATTCTGTGTCTCCCTCTCTCTCTGCCCCTCCCCCATTCATGCTCTGTCTCTCTCTGTCCCAAAAAATAAAAAAAATAAACTTTGAAAAAAAAAAAAATTAAAAAAAAAAAAAAAAAAAAAAAAAAGAAAAAGAAAGAATTAGACTTCAGCTCAGTTCATGATCTCAAGGCTCGTGAGTTCAAGCCCCACATCAGGATCTCTGCTGTCAGCTCAGAGCCCACCAGAAATCCTCTGTCTTCCTCTGTCTTCCCCTCCCCTGCTAGTGTGGCGCTCGCTCACTCTCTGTCTCTCTCAAAAATAAATAATTAAAAAAAAAGTATTGCTTAAGATAGCTGCCAACCTACTAGAATACTCTTTACACTACTAAGAAGGCATTGTGGTATATTAGAGTGGGCTATGCCATCAGAAAACCCTATATATGTCAATCTCTACTATCTATGTTTTCTTGAGCAACTCCTTTACTATTCTGATTTTCAATTTCCTCATCCAGGAAATGGTACAATGATTCCACGAAGAATTATTAAGAGGATGAAATAAGATAACATATAAAAGAAACACATTATGAATTCTCTAAAAATAGTAGCTCTTATTCACTTGAAATAAGTAGTTCTAATATACATACAAACAAGTGATGGTATGTCAAGTCATCTTTAGCTCAGGATTTTACAATGCCAATAGAATGCTTGACGTCTTTTCCCCCTAAATCTGTAAAACCATGTCCCCATGGTAATTTAATCTCACAGACTAATAAATACTAAAATAGTGATTTTATTCATATACTTTGTGTATGCATACATACACATACACACATGTATATATTCTCTCTATATATACACACACATATGTACATACAGGTTTATTACTGCTGGTTATGGTGTAATTTATGTTGAATTTTCTCTACTATCACTTTAAATTGTGCATTTTTACATGTATTACAGTAATGGATTTATTCCTATACTATTTATGTGTATATATGTAATATATCTACTCACTACATATATATATATACATACATATATACATATATGTGTGTGTGTATATATATATGTGTATGTATGTATATATATATATATATATATATATATATATATAACCTATTTTCCATCAGCAAAAAGATAATTAGCATTAAATGCAGTAGTAAATGCACATTAAATGATATATATTTTTAAAGTTTATTTTAAGAAAGAGAGGGGCGCCTGGGTGGCGCAGTCGGTTAAGCGTCCGACTTCAGCCAGGTCACGATCTCGCGGTTTGTGAGTTCGAGCCCCGCGTCAGGCTCAGGGCTGATGGCTCAGAGCCTGGAGCCTGTTTCGGATTCTGTGTCTCCCTCTCTCTCTGCCCCTCCCCCGTTCATGCTCTGTCTCTCTGTCCCAAAAATAAATAAACGTTGAAAAAAAAATTAAAAAAAAAAAAGAAAGAGAGACAGCACAAGGCAATGGAGGGGCATGAGAGAGACAGAGACAGAGTCAGAGACAGACAGAGACAGAGAGAGACAGAGAGGGAATCCCAAGCAGGCTCCGTGCTGTCAGCACAGAGCCTGATGTGGGGCTCAATCTCATGAATCATGAGATTATTACCCAAGCAGAAATCAAGATTTGGAAACTAAACGGACTGAGCCACCCACATGCCCCTTAATGATACTTTTTTATTAATTAGATAATCATCTAATTTCAATTGTTCTTTACTGCTAAACTTATCTTCAAGGAAACAAATTTCAGAAGTTAATGGATAAATCTAATTACAGTGGATTGCTCATGGGGTTAGCATAATGGTTGATTTTACTGGCTTGGAAATAAATCATTAAAAAAACTGAATCACTACACGTATCAATACAGTTTTGTGCGACACATTCATGAAAATAAAGGATAATCTCCATGATATTTTTGTTGAGGAAAGATAAAAATATAGTTGAAATACAGAACTATAGAAACATTTTTAATATTAAACAAAAAGGTAAGTTAAAAAAACTATTTATCAAGGATATTAAGTTGTACATATCACTCAATTTTATTGATTATGTTTTTTAATAAACTTAATTTAGAGCAATTTTAGATTTGGAGAAAAATTGTGAAGATTGTTTAGGGAGTTCCCCTGTGACTCACACCCAGTATCCCCTATAATTAGTATTTCACATGGCACAATTGTTTACAATTAATGAACTAATATAGACACATTACCATTAACTGAAGTTTAGGCATTAGTCAGATCTTTAGTCTTTGCCTATTGTCTTTCTTCTGTTGTAGGATACTGTTCATATCGCCACATTACATAATCACGTGACATTCAATAGTCATGCATCCTTCAGCTCCCCTTAACTATGGCAGTTTTACAGACTTTCCTTGTTTTTGATGACCTTGACAGTTTTGAGGAGTCATGGTGAGACATTTTGTAAATTTTAGCATGACTGGATTTATCTGACATTTTTCTCAAGGTTATTGTGGGATTATGTGCTTTTGTGAGGTAGACCAAGGAGATAAACTGCCATTTTCTTCACATCATATCAAGGGGATGTAGTACCAACAAGACTTAACACTGTTGACGTTAACCTTCACAACTGGCTGAAGCAGTGTTTGCCAAGTTTCTTCCTTATAAATTTACTGTTTTTTTGATCCTTTCATACTGTAATCTTTGTAAGGAAGTCCATATATACAGCTCACACATAAATAATGGGGAGTTAGAGACCACCTCCTTCATGGCAGAGTATCTGCAGAAATTATAGGGATTGGTGCATGAGAGATTTGTCTATTCTCCTCTCTTTACTTGATTAGTCAATCATGTCTTTACATCAGCATGGACCCATGGATATTTCTTTTATATGTTAGATTACCACCCAATAATATTTCATTTACTTTTTTGCTTAAATTTTTCCAGCTTTGGTTGTTGGGAACATTTCCAGTTGGTTCTTATCTCCCTTTGACACACTCCTATTATTGTGTTTGATTGTTTTTAAAAATATTTTCTGTACTACAAGATACACAAGGCTTATATTTTTATATATCCTACCTCAGTCCTAGAATAAGCCAAATCCCCACTAAGGCTTTTTGTTTTTTTTGTTTTTTGGTGTTTTTTTCTTTTAGATTGTAAGAATGGTATTAAAAACCAAGATCTAAGTACAAGGTATGCTTGTGGTTACTGAGGTACTGATGTTTATAGATCCTCTAAGTAGAAAAAGCAAGGAAGTGTAGATTAGCCCATGTATATGCATATATTTGTAAATATTTCTATATATAACTGTATGTATTAAGCTAAATATGGGTTCCTATTGATAACCATAATTATAATGCATTCCCAAACAGATTACTTCCTCATCTTTGCTTATCTATAAATTCCCAATCCAGCATCAAGAAATGTGGTTTTTACCATCTGCAATGTATGTGATTGCGTATTTCTAGTGTACATGTATAGCGATACCAGAATTTTTTACGAGTACTCCTGCATGAAAGAACTTGAACAACTAAACTACAGTGTCTGTGTGAAGTTTCTTTTGCCTTTAGTCTTTTTACTCTACTCATTTCCAAAATTACTTAAGGCAATGACATTTTCTTCGATCCTATTCAACAAAATTGTTACATCTATTATCAACATTTTCTCCCACTCTATTCAATGAAATTGTTACATATATTATACAGTTACATTGCTTTGTCCAATTTTACATTTTGTGCTGGGATGCAACCACCCCACCTGTGTGTATTAAATTTGCATACACTGATTCAATTTTAATGTTATAAAGTTTTATGGCTTTTGACCAATGCATAGAGTCATGCATTCCCCATTACAATGTCCTACAGAAGAGTTGCATCACCCTAAAAGAATCCCCTGGGCTTCTCAACTATTCAGTCCTCTTTACATCTCGTCTGGCAACCTTTGATCTTTTTCTCATCTCTTTAGTTTTTCTTTCTTCAGAATGGCATACATATGGAATCGTATAGTATGCAACCTTTGCAAACTCACTTCTTTTACTTAGCATTAGCTTATGAGCTTCATCTTTGTCTTTTCATGGATTGACAGCTCATCTTTTTATTGTTGAATTTTTCATTGTATACATTTACCACAGATTAACAATTCAACTACTGAAAGCCATCTTGGTTGCTTCCAGTTTGGGATATTATGAATAAAGTTGCTATGAACAATCACTTGCCAATTTTTGTGTGGACATACTTTTCAAATACATTGAATATGATACTTTGGAACAGAGCTGCTGGGTTGAATGGTAAGACTGTTTTGAACTTTGTAAGAAACCACCAAACTGTTCTCCCAAGTGATAATACCAGTTCCCACTCCCTCCAGCAATGACTGACAGTTCCTCTTGTCTTGAAACCTCACTAGCAAATGATTTTACCTGTTTTGTGTTGTTGTTGTTGTTGTTGTTGTTGTTGTTATTCCATTTTAGCTGCTCTA